>NC_134715.1:127296666-127599696 GCF_049634645.1 Pelodiscus sinensis
CTCACAACATCACTACTCATATTAACTCCAGCTGGCACACAAATGGGATATCCCTTCACGTTTATTGACGAAAATTGCTTCCACCCTGTCAAAACACCCTTGAACCCCCACTGGGGCAAAAAGATTCAATCAGACACCCCCTTCTATGAAGACCTTACAAACAGCCAGAGAGAGAAAAGCCAGGAGCAAGGGGAAACAGAGGGAATAACTCAGACATTATTTTAAATCTCCATTTATCATTCTTGCTTTCAGCAAAGTGTGTCACAGCTCAAGACAAGTGCTGCCTCTTCGCAGCCCCCCTTCTGTGAGGGGATTCTGCTCACTGAGCTTCATACTCTTTAAGCTTCTGGAGTCTGACTTAAGTCCAGGTGCCGCCTCTGACTTGGGGGTCTCTGGGAACACGCGTGAGGTGCAAATCCGCCTTGAAGCACCACCTCCTGAGAGCTGAAACATTGTAGTCCAACTGCCCAGCCCCTGGGATCAATACTGACTTCCCAGACTCCACCAGTGCTTAAATACATCCTCTTCCTTCATGCCAGCCAGGTGTGTATATTGTGACTAGCACTTCAAAGGGACGTGTGAAATGTATAATATAGAACGTGCACACGCAGATGGACTTTAGCCAGGATTCTAAACCACCAGTGCTCACGCTTTCACAGAAAAAGTTCTGTAAGAAAACAATAAACGCTACACACATTTCCCTGCCTCAGTTCCGTCACCGTTCCGGAACATTCTTTGATCTGTGGCATGGGTCTTCTGGTGCTGCCAATAAATGTGGATAAACACATTGTAGGATTTTCAGAAGAGCCCCATGGCCAGGTTTTTTTAAGACATCTGGATGCCTAGGGGGATTTTCAAAAGCACCAAAGGGCCTAACTCCCACTAAAATGGAAGTTTCTAGATTAGTAGGGTTAGTTGCCTTGTTTTTTCTAGAAAATCCGACTAGGCTCATATGTACCTTTAAAATAGATGCCAACGTACTTAAATCCCATTGACTTTGGGGACACTTTAGTTGCCTATGTGCTTTTGAATATCCCTCTACAGCCCTATCTGCCCTTTTAGGGGGCATCAAGACTGCACTGTTATTCTGGAAAAACAATACTAGAATCCACACAGCAATGGAGTTCTTTTGAAAGAAAATTGAAATAACGGAGTGCTTTTTCCGATGTTGGTAAACATCATTCTACGAGGAATAACGCCTCTTCCGAAAAAGCTCTTTCAGAAGAGGGTGTGTGTGGACGTTCCACTGCTGCTATGTCAAAATAGCTCCTCACCAGGCCCATTCTGAGTTGTTCCTACCCAGTGCCTCCTGGGGCTCTAAATTGCATCCACATTAGAGGAACCTGCCTCAGACTAATTTTGAGGCTTCCCTGTAGGTGTGGATGCTCTATTTTGAAATAAGCTATTCTGGAAGATAGCCTTTTCCTAAATAAGCTTGCAGTGTAGATGTAGTCACCTCAATACCTTTGCAAATCGGGCCCTCTGTAGCCAGACAGACCAACACCCCATCTCATCCATCTTATTTGCCTCTCTGAAGCATACAGGGCAGAGAAGGAGCAGTAAAATCAGCATAGTCTATGCTGGCTCATCTGATCCTGAGAAGCTAAAAAAAAAAAACCAGATATGTGGAGAGAGCGAGCGATTAAGGCAATCAGCATAGCCATCAAGCTTTGATCTGCTTTAATGCAAGATCAGGATATGCGAGTGTGCCCGGCTGGCACCTATGTTGATACGAACACACAGTCCCTGGGAGAGGAATCCCCCACTGAGAAAAGAATGCCCAGTACTTCCAATTTAATCATCTCAATTCTCTCTTACAAGTGTAAATTAAGTTCACAACTCCCTTGTAAGAACTGGTCTCACAGAAGACAGACCAGCCCCATTTGGCATGACAGACAAGAAAGAGAAATACGTGACCCCATGGGTATATAAGATGGGCCCAGCACACACTCACTTTGAGTGTCATTCTACCCTCTACCTGCTGGTCGGGTTAGGTGTTTGACCTCCCGAGGTTCTATGGGGACGCCCACCTCGTATTTTCGTCTTTCCTAGGAATTGAGGGACCGGCCCTGGCCTGACATGCTGGAGTCGAGAGGCACAGAAGGGGGTAAAAATTGTACCTGGATGTGGTCCTCTGTCTTAAGTGTACACATAGAAAGAGTAAGCTGTTACTTGGTACCATTATTTCTATTTTTCTATCTTTATCTTCTTTGTAACCATTTTTAAGACCTATATTTTGCTAGTAGTTAAGAAATAGAGCAATAGCCATTGTAACCATATGATTTATAAGCTTCTTTAATAAACCTGTAACTGTTTAAGTTTTAACCTGACTCCTTCAGTTGCTGTAATAGAACCAAGCACAATTTAAAAGAACTTCAGCCGGTCTTAAGGGACAGATATAGGGAGCCCTGACCGTCGGCTGACACCCTCTCTCAGCAGAACTCTCTAGCCAGTACTTTCAATGCTCTCTGAAACTTTCTGAATGATATATGGCCAAATCCTCATATCCATTAGTCTGAATTTGACCCATGGATTATTTTTAAGGCCTCAAATACAAGCACGAAGATACTTAACCCTTAGAGAGCATTTACACTCTATATTAACAAGACATTGCTTTTAACTTTTACCCACTGAATTGGTGCTACATTGTCAGCTACTTTGCTCTAGGGAGCTCTTTATTCTACATCATATGAGCTGAAACTTTTATTTTATTTCCCCATTATATAGTCTTTGGTGACCAGAATTTTATTTCCTACAGAGAAGAGGAAAAGGAAAAGACAAAATAAAATACTAAGTCACACTTCTCTTGTGGCTTTAAATAGGCACTCCAAGCAGTAAAAAAAACAAAAAAACAAAAAAGCAAACCCATCCATAGACAAGCAAACCAATGAGCCATGATAGCAGACTAGACTCCATTAGAGAAAAAAGAAACAATTTAGGCTTTTAGAAACACAAACACATTCCAAAAGATGAAATGAATAGCACCCAGGATCAATTGGACTTCAGCATGGTTGCTTCTTTCAGACTTCCAAACCATTCAACTTGACTTCCCAATGGAAACAAGTTGGGCTAGTTCAGTATTTAGATGAAATTCACCTCTCTATGTCTACACTACAGAGTTTTGTTGGAAAAAGGCCATTTTTCTGACAAAACCTGAGTTACATCCACACGGCAATCGCATTCTTCCGAAAGTAAATCGAAGGAACAGAGGGGTTTTTCTGGCATTGGTAATCCTCTTTCTACCAGGAAGAAGCTTTTTTCCAAAAGAGTTCTTTCAGAAAAAGGAGTGTGTGGATGGGGAAGAGGGAATTCTTTCTAAAGAAGAGGAAAGAGGAAAAACTACCATCCATAGTAATCACAGCTTAAATGTCAGATAGCGTCCATTCAGTGTGGACGCTATCTTTCGAAAAAGCAGATCGCTTTTTCAATGTGCTTTTGTGTGTGGACGCTCTTTTTCGGAAGAATTTTTTTCAGAAGATCTCTTCTGAAAAAAGGTTCTTCTGAAAGAAGCCTGAAGTCTAGATATAGCCTCTAAGGCATTGCTATGTAGTAAAAGTGTTGCTCGTAACACAGTAGGTAGCACTCTCCCCTTGCTATGCTTTTTTAAAAGATGTGGCAAGCACTCTCCCCATAGCCAGGTCTGCAAATGGGGGTGGGGAGGTAACGGGGTCTGGTGATTCAAAAGGGCCTAAGGTTCCCAGGCACCGCTGCTGGGCCCTTTAAATTGCCTCTGGAGCCCATGCTGCGCATACTGGGCATCTGTGAGGGCTGGAAAGAGGTGCCCTGCAGTTTGGATGGCGCTTAGAGCTGGCTGCCCGAGCCCTGCCCCTTCCAACTGAGGCACCAGCCCTTCCAGAAGAGATGAGCCGGGGAGTTCCACCTTGCCCAGTGGAGCCGGCGAGCCTGTTGGCTCCCCTGCCCATACTGTAGCCATCTTGATTCACAGTAAAGCCAAACCATCCTTCTAGAAATGTCTCTGCTGATAGCTAGTAAGAGCTAGAGGCAGCATTAGCTACCGTTCACCTTCCACTTTAGAAGACGCTGTTGTGTGTTGAACTTAATAGCGATAATCACAATGCCAGACGTCAAAATAACCTGGTCAAATAAAAACATTTAATCACACATACTTCTAGAGGCATCGTTCATTAGTTCTGAGGGGTCCTTTTCCTGGGCATTTGGATCTCCACAGACTGAAAGGTGCTGAGGAGAATTAAGTATGACCCAATATATAAATTCCTGAACACGGGTCACACACTACGTTCAAGAACCAACACAGTGGGCCCAGACAATACAGAAAAGATGAATATGCAAAGTACGATGAGCATTTAAGCATGAAAAATCATGAAACATTAATATTTACCAATAATTGGTTTCCTTTCATATGGTCACACTGGGAAAGGGCACTGTCCTCCAGGCTCATTGCAGGGAGGAAATGTCAGAAGCGAGGGCCCTCGTCTTAGCGCATCTTGCCGCCAGACATTCCTGTTTGGGATTTGTGAACACCAACATCCTGAGTGACCTCTTCTCTCTGCTGTAGCAGGTAAGAACATAAGAACAGCCACACTGGGTCAGACCAACAGTCCATCCAACCCAGTGTCCTGTCTGCTGAGTGTGGCTAATGCCAAGTGTTCAGAAGGAATGGGCAGAACAGGACACAGTCAAGTGATCCATCCCCTGTTGCTCATTTCCAGCTTCTGACCAATGAGGCAAAGGACCCCTTCCCTTCCCATCCTGGGTGTGTCCACAGGAAGAGAAAAGGCACCTTAGGTGGGAAATATGTGCACCACATACCAAGAGAAACGTTGGAATAGTTTATGTTACTTTCTGGAAGGTTGCGACCTAACACTGTTTGTTTTTGATTCTTGTAAGGTGAAGCCCTGAATTTTAAGAAAAAACACAGGGAGACAAAGCAGGCTGCTCCTTAGGGAGGCACAACTGAAAGGCACAACTCACCCATCTTGCTCTAGGCTGGCTTTTTGCAGATTGATTTTGGAAGGAATAGATCACATGCTGTCCTACAGAGCCCCTTAGCCTGTGACGAGGGCGTGGAAAATCCCAGAGAATTTAGAGTGACAGCTTGTTCTTTTAACGTAGTGTGATGGGTTGAGGTCACAGACGACTCCTTGGGGGTGGTTCCTGGGGTGCTGTCAAAGCCACGGCTACCCTCCTTCTTCCTCTCTGTGGCTTCTCACCGTTCAGTCCTGCTGAGATCCCTGCCTCCCTGAGAAGCAGTACAGAGACTGAATCTCTTCAGGTCCAAGGAGAGTGTAGTTTAGGGCCCAGCTTCCTGGGATACCACTCCCCAAATGGGATCAAGCCCCAAAGAATTAGTTAGTAACTCCCTTTAACAATGAAAGGGGGAATGTACACACCGATTGCTCCCCCAGGTAACAATTATTTACACTGGGCTTGATAGTAAGTAAAAGTGATTTTGTTAAGTACAAGCAGTAGAGTTTAAGTGAAAACAGGCAGAGCAAAGTAGATTACAAATCAAAAGAAACAAAAAATGCTTAGCTAATTCTAACACTAAATCCTAGGCAGAAACTTATTACAAACTCACCCTAAAACTGTTTTTGTTCCAACTTCCTTCCAAACCAGGGAAATCCCTCACCCTAAGGTCTTTAAAAAGAATAGGAAGGTCTTTTGTCTTTGGGCTGGCTGGATACATCGGAGGAGGGTGAATCCCCTTATCAGTAGTGACAGATGGCAGAACAAGGAGCAATGGTCTCAAGTTGTGGTGGGAGAGGTCCAGGTTGGATATTAGGAAAAACAATTTTACTAGGAGGGTGGTGAAGCATTGGAATGGGTTACAGAGGGAAGTAGTGGAGTCTCTATCCCTAGAGGTGTTTAAGTCTCGGCTTGACAAAGCCCTGGCCGGGTTGATTTAGTTGGAATTGGTCCTGCCTAGAGCAGGGGGCTGGACTTGATGACCTTCTGGGGTCTCTTCAAGTTCTATGATTCTATGATAAGGGGATGGTTGGATGAAATAACATGATCTTGGTAACTAATTGACCATTCATTATCAGTGGGAAATAGGTCAATGGAGGGATGATAGGAGTTACTATAGAGAACTTTTTGGGTGTCTGGATGGTGAGTCTTGCCCACATGCTCAGGGTTTAGCTGATCACCATATTTGGGGTCGGGAAGGAATTTTCCTCCAGGGCAGATTGGCAGAGGCCCTGGAGGTTTTTCGCCGTCCTCTGTAGCATGGGGCACAGATCACAGCTGGAGGACTCTCTGCATCTTGGGGCCTTCAAAGTATTTGAAGGCTTCAATATCTGAGATATAGGTGAGAGGATTATTCTAAGAGGGGTGGGTGAGATTCTGGGGCCTGCACTGTGCAGAGGGTCAGACTAGATGATCATAACGGTCCCTTCTGACCTTAAAGTCTATGAGTCTTATTGCATGGGGAGTCACCTGACTGCTCCCCACCAACCATTGCTCAGACTTAAGTACAAAAGGCTATTTGCATATGATTGCCCAGGCACTGAGGCCTCCAAAAGCCTTTATGACTTTTAAACATGTAAATGGAAAGCCATCAAAGTATTCCCTACTACACATGTCTAACTATACACACAAGAGCGATACATATGCCAAAATAAATTAAACAGAACCAGCGGATTATGACATGAAGATTGATAAGTCATGTGAAATAATTTGCCCAAAGCACCTTTGAGTTATGTATATTTATGTCCATAAGTCCATTTCATGAAGCATGGGGGAGGGGGAAGGGCGGTCCGTCACACGTAGTCTTCAGAACACCCACGGGAAGGGTATCAAATCATATAAGATCAAAAGCAGAACCCAGAAGCTATAAGGAAGCTGGTACAGTGCCTGAGAAATTGGATGCTTTCTATGGTCAAATTCAAGAAGCAAGGAAACAACTTTACCAGCGACAGCTTCTGAGTGGTCTTCGAGGGTAGATTGTTGCAGTAATCAATCCTGAGGTCACAAAGGGGCAGATAAATGAGGAAAAGTGTCTCTCGGAGAAAAATGGCACCTCTGATGTTACTCATTTACACAGCGCTTTTCATCTTCAGACCACTTCATGAGCATTCCCTAATTAACCTTCACAACCTCTCTGCAGGGCACAGTGGGTAAGGATAGTTAGGTGGATAATTCTGACAACTGAATGTTTTTAATTTACTCTTTGTTTTTTTCTTTCATTTTTAAGCGAGTAGTTTATGAGCCAATTGAATAGACAGATTCATTGCTCTAATCCCATGATACGAGGCAGCAGCAGCCGTAACTTGGCTTGAGTGCTGGGGGGGCGGACTAGAAGGTCCCCTCAAGGTCCCTTCCAGTCCAACAAGTCTAAGATTCTCTGATATTAGTTTTATTATGGGCAGGCCCACCAATGGGAGGGCGAGGGGGGACAAAGGAAGCCGTTGCCCTGGGCCCTTTAAATCTTCACCGGAGTGCTGTGCCACACATTCTGGGCAGTGCTAAGGGCTGGCTGGGGCAGGGGGGTGTCACTGAACTCTGAGCAGCACTGAGAGCTGGCTGCCATTGGTCCCACCCCTTATACCCGCCCCTTCCAGAAGAGCAGAGCCACCCTCCCCACTCCACCTTGCCAGAGGCCCGTGAAGGCTGTTGGTTCTTCTGATTTGGGGGCATCTTTCCACATGATAATGCTGCAATGAATGATGCAAGCATCAGCTCAATACCTTCAATGGGATGGTGCCTAGTAAAAATGAAACACGGCGAAATATAGAGTGATACAGAGGCTCAAGGGACTTGCTTCATACAGACCCGTTTTAAAAAATATAACTATAAAGGGTTGTATGGCTCTCTGCATGGAGCAAAGCTATGCCAGTGCAAGGCTGCCATGGCAGGACAGGACACCAGCACAACCCCTCCTGCTCCTGTCAGGCTTCCTTCTGCCTCCAATATGTCCCTTAGACCAACAGAAGGACATGGGTGTAGGGCCTAGCTGCATTGCAGATAAGCCAGCGAGGAGTTTGTCCGGGAAATTCTTTGCTGGTCATTTGTGGCTGAGTCCCAGACTGCTTCATGGTGGCATAAAAGAGTCAGGACTACTTTGTGAATCTGGCCCCAAGTTTTCACAGCCCCAAATAAGGCTCAATATCCCTTCCAGCTGTACTTTTCAGGCCTCTGACTTTGTCAGATCTGACACCCTCAACAGAAGTTTCAGGGGGTAGCTGAGTTAGTCTATACAGTGCTACCAGACCATTTGTTGTTTTTTAAGTTTATCTTGTACAGGCTAACAAAACATGTAGCTGGTATCATGAGCTTTCATGGGCACAGCCCACTTCTTCAGATGACCGGTGTTTATGACTCCCAGCAGAGTCAGGTTTGGCCTGTGCTAGATGACAGACCTTCAAGCAAAACACAGGTGCAAAGGAATATGTCCTGGGAGCAGATCATTCTCCTTTTGAAATGAACGGCAAAACTTCCATTGCCTTTATGGGAGCAGGATCTGGCCGTTTGACTCACCCCTTCCACCAACCTCATTAGGATACAAAACTGCCAGGAGCTAAGCACCCTTCTCTCTTCCATAAAGACATGAAGAGCTGAGTGCGTTCAGGACTTGCCACAATCAGGCTCTTTGGGAGCACGTTTCCTGCCGAATCAGGACTGAAAGCACGTCCCAGTTTTGTGTTTGAAGGGCATAAGGCTTTACAGGTGTTGTCTTTTGGATGAGACATAACACCACTGTGCTGCCTGAATTATGGTGTGCATAATTACATTTTGCTCACATAAATTCCTGTAATAGTTTCAATGGGGGAAACTATTCACTCCCTCTCATAAAACTTTTGTCTATTATTCCTGGCATGGAATGGATGGGACAAATCACCAGAGAGGTGGCTGGAGTTTAATAGCAGATGAATTAATGCCCACATAATATACACCGAGTACAAAGCATTCTAGGCTCCTTCTGGTCTGGCTGAGAGATGACAAGTATCACCATCTCTCTGAGGGTACGTCTAAACTACATGCCTCTGTCGGCAGAGGCATGTAGATTTGTTTGTTCAGCAAAGGCAAATGAAGCCGCGATTTAAATGATCGCGGCTTCATTTACATTTACATGGCTGCTGCGCTGAGCCGACAAACAGCCGATCAGCTGTTTGTCGGCTCGCGCGCTAGTCTGGACGTTCCCCCTGTCGACATCAAAGCCCTTTGTCGGCAGCCCCGGTAAACCTCATTCCACGAGGAATAACGGGGCTGCCGACAAAGGGCTTTGATGTCGACAGGGGGAACGTCCACACTAGCGCGCGAGCCGACAAACAGCTGATCAGCTGTTTGTCGGCTCAGCGCGGCAGCCATGTAAATGTAAATGAAGCCGCGATCATTTAAATCGCGGCTTCATTTGCCTTTGCTGATCTGTCTAATCTACATGCCTCTGCTGACAGAGGCATGTAGTCTAGGCACAGCCTGAGTGCACACAACTCCACATCTATGCCCTTGATATATCTTCCTCGATCCACTTTTGGTGTGCAGCTTCTTCTTATCATAACTTAAAGCAAGGTAAGGATTTGGTTGTGCCAAGACAATGAGATGACCCTGGAATTCAAGTGTTTCTCATAAAATGGAATGGGAGTGGTCTGGCAGGAGGGAGTTATACTGCTGAATGATCACACGGGGCACCAATAGGACAGAAATGGGGACCAGGACAGCTGTAATCCCACTGGGCCAGCAAGGGCAGGGGATGGAGAAAAGCACAGCTATCCACTATATATTTCAGAGTGCTTGTCTGTTTATGTGTCTGTTTGTCTGTCCCCCAGCTAGGGAACATGCACCCCTCCCCTCGCTGTGCCTGCTACAGCTACAATGTCCATGGAGAGGAGCTTTTCATTTGGCCCCAAGCTGCTATGGTGAGAGAGGGCTGGAATAAGTCCTTTCTCTGGGGAAGTCTTCATGCTGAACCCCTCATCCCTAGTCCCACCTCAGAACAATGATTTAAATGAAGAAAAACAAAACTTATTTGAGTTGTAGACCTGAGTAGCACCAGGTAAATCTTCTAGTATAATATATAGGAATGACAGACTAGGTCACACTGGGAAGAATGGCTCTATATGTGAAAGAAATTTTAGAGTCAAACAAAATCAAAATCTTAAATGAACTAAACTGTAGCACAGAATCTCTATAGATAGACATTCCATGCTTGAACAATAAGAGCATAGTGGTAAGAATATGCTACCGGCCAGCTGATCAGGGTGTCAAGTATCAGAGAGGTAGCCGTGTTAGTCTAGATCTGCAAAAGTGACAGACTAGGTGCTACAGGACTCCTTGTCGCTTTTGCTGATCAGGATGGTGACAGTGACTGTAAAATGCTCAAGAGGTGATCTTATTGCTTATAGGCCAGTGATTGAAATTATAGTAAAAAACCAGACTCAATAGACATGTAGATGAACATGATAAGTTGGGGAAGAGTCAGCTACTTGGTAAAGGGAAATCATGACTCACCATCCTCTTAAAATTCCTTGAGGATTTCAACAAGCATGTGTATCCAGTTAATATAATGTGCTTGGACTTTCAGAAGAAATCTGACAGAGACACATACCATACATTCTAAGCAAGGTAGGCAATTACGGGTTATGAGGGAAGGTCCTCTCATGGATCAGTAAGTGATTAAAAGATAGGAAATAAAGGGTAGAAATAAATGGACAGTTTTCCCGAAGGATCAGTACTAGGACTTGTTCTGCATATTGATAAGTGATCTAGAAAAGGAGATGATCAGTACAGACAATACAAAAATACTCATAATTAAGGCTAAAGCTAACTGAAGATTTACAATGGGATCTCACTAAACTTACTGATTGAGCAACGAAGTGGTAGATGAAATGAAACGGTGATTAAGTGCAAAGTAATGGACATGGAAAAAATAATTCCAAGTATACATACAAAATGATGGGTGTCTTCTTTGCTGAGTGGCATCAGCTAATTTAATCTAGCAGTCATTGCTGATAGTTCCTAACACACAGTTAGCCTTTTTGATTGCCACTGCACATAAAGCAGATATTTTCAGAGAACTATTAGGAAACAGATAATAAAACAGAAAATGTCATAATGCCACTATATAAATGCATGGTTACACCCACATCTTGGATGCTGCAGGAAATTCTGGTCAACTCCATTACAAAAAAAGATATATTAGAGTTGGAAAAGGTGTGGAGGAAGGCAGCAAAATGATTAGTGGTGTGCCACTGCTTCTGTGATCTGAGACTTAAGAAAGTGCTTTCTGTTCATCTTAAAAAAGAGAGGACCAAGGGTGGTGGGCATAATAGAAGTCTGTAAAATCATGAGTGCTCTGGAGAAAATAACTAAGGACGTGCTATTTACCCCTTCACAAAACACAAGAATTAAGGGTCACTTGAATGCTATTAATAGGCAGCAGTTTTAAACAGGGAAAGGAAGTAATTCTTCACATAACGCACAGTCAATTCAGGTTCCTTGTTGCCATGAGATGTCATGAAATATAACTGGGTTAAAAATAATTAGCTATCAACCATTGATGGGCGTATCCTCCATGAATTTGGCTAAGACATTCATGGACACAACCCTGTGCTTCGCACATCCCTAATCCTCCAAATGCCAGACGTTGACACTGGACAACATGGGTCACTTGAAATTGACCTTTTCTTTTCATTCCCTCTTAAACTTCTGGCACCAGTCTCTCTGAGAAGACAGGATACTCGGCTAGAAGGGCCATTGATCTGATCCAGAGTAGCCATTCTTATCTCCTGAAAATTATCCCTCCAAAATGTGATGGCTAACATGATCTTTCTAGCCGTCTCGCTTTTTAAAGCTCTCTATTAGCTGCCTTGGCCCAGCAAATCAAATTCATTCTTCTTGTCTTCACTCATGAACCAATCACAAATCTGAACCTTCATGTCTTTTACTGCATCACTCCTCTGACCTCCCCCCCCCCATTCACTATTGAAACCAGCCCCATTTCTCAAAAGCCTGAACATTTTCTGCTTGCTGCCTACGTGCATGCCTTTCTAAAACTTTGTATCCACTATGCTAGAGATCAACACTGCAGCGATCAATCCACTTGCTTTTGATTTATCGCCTCTTTTTAGAGATTGATTTATCATGCCTGAGTGCTCTCCCATCGATGCTCGCACTCCACCAGGATGAGTAGAGTAGCTGGCATTGACGGGAGAGCAGCCCCTGTTGACTTTATTGCACACAAGGCACTGTGGTAAGTATGTCCACTTCAGCTATGCTATTCGCGAAGCTGAAGTGACGTAGATTAGATCGATGGTGGGGGTTATTATAAACAAGGCCTCAGTCTGCTCCACCAAGCAGCTGCTTTTCTCTCATTTATATTCCTCTGAAAACCGAATTCTCCCTGGATTAGGAAGTCAGTAATGTTATCTTTATTATTGTTTTAGATTAAAAATCAAACATTACAGAACTGCCAACATATGCACATTCATAAACCAAGTCTCCCCAGGGCATTTTTGCTGTCGCACACATCCTGTGGAACTTGTTGCCACAAAGCAGCAAAGAAGCTAAGAGCTTAAGATGATTCAGAAAAGAACTGGGGAGCTACATGGGCAACAAAACTGTCTAAAGGGAGAAAGGAAAGGATTAAAAGAAAGAAAGACTTTTGGAACAGGCAAACCATCCAACTTCAGGGCAGAACACAGACTCTTACTTCCTCTGGGGGAAAGTTACCCTATCACTATCTATTGCAGGGTTCTTTGCATCTTTAGACAAAGGAGCTAATATTGATCATTGCCAGAGCTGGGACATCGCAAGACTAGATCGTCAGTGGTCTGATTCAGCACATCAGTTCCCATTTCTCCTCCTCTTCTGCTTCGTACAGTCTGTTGTTTACATTGTTCATTGTTCACAAAGACATTATCTGGCTGGCACATTACAAAGCCAGTTTCTCCTGCCATTAACAACTGTTTTGTTTTATTAGTCTCTATGGTGCTACAAGAATATTCATTGTTTTTTAAGTTTTTCCAGTTACAGACTAACTCTACTACCCCTCTGAAGCTATTAACAATTGTATTTCCACATTAAGTGGGCTGGATGTGTTCCATACATAGCCTTTAATTAGCCTTATTAATACAGGTCCTACAATTTATGGGTATTTCTGCTGTTGTAGATATCTCTTGTTTTCTGTTATTTCCACTCCAGTCCACCTGATGTAGTGGGTTTTGCCCATGAAAGCTCATGATTCTATATATTTTGGTTAGTCTCTAACCACAGGACCACTCTTGTTCATTTTCTCATGTCTGAAATTTAGGCCCCAGTCTACAAATGTCTTACATTATTATTCAAAAGTTTCAGATGGATAGCCGAGTTAGTCTTTAAGGTGCTACTACACGATTAGTTATTTTTAAAGTTTTTCTAGTTACAGCCCACTTCTTCAGATGACCAGAACTTTGGAAGTCCAGAACCAAGAACCGAGAATAAATTACGGAAAGAGGGAAGGGAGGTGGGAGGGAAGATAGAAAAAACTGGAAGGGGGGGGAGACAGTGGGTAGATAAGTTTAAAAGAGATAGCAGAGCCAGTCTGTAACAGGAAAAACTTAAAAAACAACCAATAGTCTATCAGTACCTTAAAGACTAAATGTTGTATATTGGGTTGTAGATATAGATCTGTTGTTATGGTAACTGAGTAGGTCACTGGGGTCAGTCCAGCTAGTCTGGGCTTGTTCTGGTGAGTTCTGTGCTATGCAATAAAATGGACACTTGCACCTACTCCAGCTCTCTGCCTTTCCACTGATTTCTTCCTATACTGTGAAACTCCCCACGACATAACACTAAATAGTTAAAAGAGGCTGATAAGAACCATGTTCATGCACTAGGATTGGAAGGGGGGAGGAGGAAGACAGTGGGTAGATAAGTTTAAAAGGGATAGTGGAGCCAGTCTGTAACAGGAAAAACTTAAAAAACAACCAATAGTCTATCAGCACCTTAAAGACTAAATGGTTAAAAGAGGCTTATAAGAACCATGTGCATGCACTAGGAAAGGAAGAGTACTAACACCAGGATCTACACAGACATCAAGAACCATTGGCACCTTCATTGTTTGGTTGGTTGATAACGTTGTGAGCCATCCGAAATCACAGTTTAGAACATTAGCATGAGAATTAAACTTGTAAATGAAGTGGAGTTCCAGTCTTTCTCTGTGTATTTTATATTACTATATTAATGTACTCTATTAATATAGCCAGACTAGCTGAGTCCCAGATAGCCCAAGAACATTGACAGTTGTGTAGATAACTGAGACACTTCAAATGCCTATTGCTACACAGTCACCATTCTCTTCTATATACTCTTATGGTATAGAGCATAATGCAAGTGTCATAAATCTGCCAGTAAAATGAATGTGTTTGAGGAACCATCCAAAGAGGGCCTCGTCCAATGACCAGTGGATCATTCCTATGGGTCCTGATTCACAGACCAGTGAAGTTGACTGGAGTCTTTCCAATGGGCTTGGAATCAAGCCCGTGGCTACAAAGCAATCTTATCTTGAGCTCCCCTGCTAGCTAAAATATGCCCCAAGGTATGTTCTAACTGTGACAGTGCCTGGAATTTAAATTCGCAGGAGTAAGGTGCTCGATTTGCTTCTCAGCTTCTTTACTGTGGCAATCCTAAAACTTGATTGTGAGATTAAAAAAACCCTGTACTTATTGCAGCAGGATTAAACTTGGAGCTAGTGTGTAAAATAAATATGCAAAATGACTGCTCGGCTAGGGAATGTAGAGACAGTCGGGGAGATGAAGAGGTGATTACAATGCTAATAGGCCTATTCAAAATGGGATGTTTGCTCAAGCCACAGCAGGGGATGGCTGGCCTTTGGGAAGGCAAACAACACCTAGGATGAAACTCTTAATACATGTGTTTACTGAACTCTTATACAGTATTCAACAGTTCTCTTTGATATTTTAATCCATATTATTATTATTATTATTATTCTACATTTGTAATTCAGTCTCACTCAAACACCCGAAGCAAGGCTTGGAATCCCATGGTGCTAGCAATGTGAAATCACAGAAAGACACAGCCCCCAGTGAAAACAATTTACAGACTTAAGATTTTTTTTCTAATTACTGTTCAAAAGCTAACGGAGGAGGCATTTCTCTTAGGGATCAGAAACTGGACTGGTAATATCTCAGAGCTCATTTTGTTTGGCTATTTGCTTAGAAGTCTGATATATCAGCAAGGCTTTTGGCAGGCCGATAAAGATTTACTTACTGTAAGGCGCCCTTGCGGAGAAAGGGGGGGAACCCTCTCCCCTTGACAACCCTCCTCCCTGGTCTCCCCTCTCGTTCCAATATAACTCCAATTACGCCTGGTATCGTTGCGCCTCTCAAGGCCCAGGCCACGCACCAACCTACCCGGCTGGTTGGGGGGAAGGAGGTCCGGGCCCGCCCTCGCTCCCGACCCCGACCCAGGGCCCTAGAGTCAGGACACCTGTCCTCACTCAAAACGGGGGGGCGGGATCTGGGAACCCTAAACTCCCCCGCTCACGGGTTCTGCGGCCCTGCCCTGGGCCGCTTCTTCCCCCCCAGCCAGAGTCTTCCTCTAGCCCTGGCCCCCCCGGGTTAAACTGCACCCAGGGCCGCCAGTACCTCGTTCTGTCCGCCTCCGCCTGGGCCACTCCTCCCTTCCCCAGGCCTTCCCCGTTTCCTGGCCCGGAGTCCATTTTTAAAGTCCCCGCCGGTGCGGGGAGATGACGGGCCGCCCCACGTCATCGGCCGGCATCCTGCCCCCGGGGCGCGCTGGTGACGCCACCCCCGACGCCGTCCCGAACGGGCGCCCGCCCCCCCCGGAGTCCCCGCGTCCGGGTCCGGGTGCCGCTATCGCCCGTCCTGGCTTGGCCGGGGCTTCCTGCCCTGGTTCGGCTCCGGCTCCGCACCCGGGTTGCCGCGGGCCTGCGGCGGTTTCCGGGGGTGGTGGGGCTACCCCGCCACACTTACACATTGGTGCTCTTGTAGCATCCACCAGTAGAACTGAACCTGGGACCTCTGGAGCTTAGTGCATGCACCTCTATAGCTTGAGCAAAAAGCCAGCGAAGGATGTAGAGCAAACTCAGATCTCTTAAAGAGAGAGCAAGAGAATAAGTGCCACTACATGGGACAGTGAACCACACCAGTAGGTGTGTGGGCTACACTCAGATACTATGAGGTTGAATATACCCCAAATACCTCAAAAATAAAGAATATAAACACCAAATGGGAGTGAAATCCTGGATCAACTGGGGGCAAGGGTATTTTGCCCTCGACTTCACTGGCTTCAGGATTTCACTCTGGGAGTTTAGTGCCATGTTTTTTAGTCAGAAAATAAGTACAAAAACTGAGGCGCCATTAACATGTAAAATGTTTAATCCTGTTTAATCACTATCTTGTAATTACATGATTTGGCTTAGCTGGAGTTGCTGTTACCTAGTCATAAGATTAGTTATAATTTATTCTGTGTAATTTTGTAATTTCTCTGTCAAATGCAATCTCTTGGAAGCTAAAGAGGCCTATCGACTAGAACTAGGTGAATAACCTTTTGTTTGTTCAGGAGCCAGCCCCGGGGAAATAGACAGATGGGAATCATTTCAGCTTGAACCAAGAAATGAATTTTTTAAAAATTTCTCAATGTAACACAGAAGTAAAGAAAAAAGACACTTTTTAAAATGTTAACACCTACCTCCACCCAAAAAAGTGTTTTAAAATCAAACTATCAAAAACTCAAAACAAAACTTCTTTTTGAAGTGAAAAGTTGAAACCTTTTGTTTTGGAAATAAAAAATAATCATCTTTTGACTTTTCTGATTTTATCTTTCAAAAAATTGGTTTGAACCAAAGTTGTCAACAATTACCTGAATTTGTGAATACTTTTGTTTGACCCAAATCTGCATTTTTCAGCAATAAAACTCTGCTTGAAACAAATTTATGCAGACCATTAACCATTGGTCATAAGGACATAAGAATGGCCATACTGGGTCAGAACTAAGGTCCATCCAGTATCCTGTCCACCGATAGTGGCCAATACCAGACACCCCAGAAGGAAGGAATGCAACAGGAAAATCCTCACATGATCCCTCTCCTGTCACCCATTTACAGACAAACAGAGGCCAGGGACACCATTCCTACCCATCTTGGCTAATAGCCATTGATGGAATTAACCTCCATGAATTTACCTTTTTCTGAACCTTGTTAAAGTCCTGGTCTTCACTACGTCCTCTGACAAGGAGTTCCAGAAGTTGACTGTGCACTGAGTGAAGAAAAATTTTCTTTTGTTTGTTTTAAACCTGCTGCCTATTCATTACATTTGGTGACCGCTAGTTCTTCTATTGTAGGAATAATTAAATAGCTTTTCAGCTTAGAAAAGAGAAGACTATGGGGAGATATGATAGAGGTCTATAAAATAATGACTTGTATGGAAAAAATGAATAAGGAAAAGTCCAAGTCTTTTTAATCTTTCTTCATATGGGACCTGTTCCAAACCCCTAATCATTTTTGTTGCCCTTTTCTGAACCTTTTCCAATGCCAATATATCTTTTTTTAGATGAGGCGACCACATCTGTACGCAGTATTCAAAATGTGGGCGTGCCGTGGATTTATATAAAGGCAACAAGATATTCTTTGTCTTAATCTCTATCCCTTTTTTAATGATTCTCGACATTGACATGATGACACCAGTCTCTTTTGGGGCCAGGAGCAAGTTCTATTCAAGCAGCAAAGGCAGGACCATCATTTCCAAAAAGTGCTGGAAAAGCAGCTGGTTGCAGTCTGCGAAGGTAAGGAGAAACTTTGAAAGCCCTCATTGGCAGACTTTGGACACCTCATGTAACACGTTAAAAGTCTCAGAGAGGTACCCAGGATATACTGTAACTTTAAAAGCAATGAATAGTCCTGTGGTACTTTTTGCCCTGTCTACATGAGGTGATTATTTCAAATTTACTAAGTTTGACTTCTGAGCACCCAATTTTACAAATTCAAAGTTCCGTGTCCTTACTACGTGTGTCTAGACTACAGCGTTTTTTTTAAAAAAGTGGCTTTTTTTCAAAAAAAATTCACCTGTGTCTAGACTGCTACCATGTTCTTTCTAAATTAAATCGAAAGAACACGGCAGTTTTTTCGACCGCAGAAAACCTCATTTTACAAGGAATAATGCCTTCTTTTGAAAAAAGGCGTTATTGAACGCAAACAGTGCTTTTTTGAAAGAGAGCATCCAGACTGCTTGGGTGCTGTCTTTCAAAAAAGTGGCTCTCTTTTAAAAAAATACTGGTTGCTATCTAGACGCTCTCTTTCAAAAGAGGCTTGTAGTCTAGACGTACCCTATGGGGAAGAACTGAATTTGCTCTGAGGTAGAGCATCCACATTAATAGAGCCTGACTCGGACTCAGAGTCCACAGAAGCCCTCTGGGAAGCTGCGGGAGGCCTCCCAGAGACCAATGAGTTCAAATTACCAGCACTGGAGTGTCTATAATAATGTTATTTTGGACTTACAAGTTTGGGAATAGCGTTACTCCTTGTGAAAAGCAAGACTACAGAGTTCAATTCTGTGACCCTTTATTCTGGAATAACAGGCTTGGTAGTGTGGACGCATCACTTATAAAATCGACCTCAAGGGGCTAATTTTGTACTACAGTTTTACTGTAGACCAGGCCTTAGAGATTAACAAAAATATATACAGTATCATGAGTTTGTGGGCAAATCCTACTTCCAGCCCACTCAATTAGTCTCATTAGCACTGGTATTACCATTGACAGGTACCTTTTTTCCCCTCTCCCCTTCTTCTTCTGTTAACAGGAACCCAGAATTTTTATTTCCATTCTAGCTCATCTGAAGAAGTGAGTTTTGTCCACACTCAGCCACATCCTGGCTCCTCTTTGCCCTCCTTCTAGCTTCCTTCCTCTGTCTTATATAGTCCTCTCCCAGTGAGGCCCATACCTGCTTCTAATAGCCCTTCAGGCCTGGGGGCTTGCTCATGTGTTTCCCCTCAGCCTCTTTAGCCAGGCTACAGTGGCAGAGTTCTGGCTTAGCCAGCAGTCTGTCACAAGTGCCAAAAGCCAAATTAAGTTATTTTGATTTTAGCTTCTCAATTGACATAGCTGAAGTTGCGTAGCTTAATTCAACTTTTGCCTTGCTGTGTACACATGCCCTAAGGTGCCACAGGACTACTCATTGCTCATATAACAAGTACACTTAAATTGTTTACAAACAACTCTTCCTGCAAGAGAAATGCGCAGAGCCAGTCGGAGGAGTGGGGGGGAAGTAGAAACTCTGAGAAAAATTCTGGAATAATTACCATTCCACATATTTCAGCATTTTTATTTAATTTTTGACATTTTCAGGTTTGTTTTTAAATGTTCCTTCTATTCCCTCCCCTTTTTTCCTACCTTTTCCATTTTGCAGTTAAATACATTGCAATGAATGATGTCTATGATTTTTCTTTCATTGTTTCATTTTTTCTTTATGGCATAAACAAATTCCCCTCTCTTTCATGATGGTATGAACCGCTTTCCCTCCCCAGTGCTGACAGAGTAACACCTTTGTGATTCTGTGGAAAAGTCACAGTAGGAAAATATTTACTGCATCATTTGCTTCTTCTAAAGAGCATTATCAGTTGCAAGCAAGGACAAAAGCAAACCACATGTGACTACTCAGCATTGTGCTGACAACAAGCAAGAATGCCGGGACTATATTTTGGAAAGACGGCAATCCCTGCACACCTTATGTATACTAGTTGTCAGTTTTAGTGTTGTATTTGCCTATTCTGTTCTGCTTTTCCCAACACAGGTAGGGGCGTGACCAGACAGCAAATGTGATTTTATAAGCGACAGTTCTGCTATTCAGGGCTCTGCCTTATATTGACACCTAACAGGTAGGCTTTGATGCCCTGAGGATCATCACTAAGTGAAGTGCATGCACACTATGATCCAAAAGTTTTTGTTTCTGAACTGAAACAGAATCCTGTGCCAATTAATGATTTGCTTAACTGGAAACTTTTAAACCAAATTTCAAGGAAGTTCACTGATTTTTATTAATTGTACTTCATCTCGCTTGGGTTTTTTCAAATGGAATTTTCAGCAGGTGAACAGCTGTTTATTTTTACATGCAACATACACCTCTGAAATGTCATTTCATTAAAAGCTATTTATGGAGCAGAATGTTGAAATAATTATTTTTTTTAAAACAAATGTGAATTGCCCAAAAGCATTTTTTCCCAGTGCCTGTGGTTATGTTGCTCATTGAAATCACACATTTGAGGGACTTTATTATAGGATTTTATTCCATGCACGTAATAACTAGAAAACATATTTGACATTTATAGTATCGGACATATCACCTTGAAGTCAATGATCCCAAAGCACTCATTAAAAATTATATTTCTATGAGGAGTATTTCCCCCATCATTGGAATGCAGCTAGCACTGGTCTGGAAGACAGCAGTCTTAAAACAGCTCTGCTCCATGAGAAATGCTTTACCCAATATAACCTTCAGGAGGAATTTAGTCCGGCACAAAGTAATTATCCATTTGGAATTTTGCCAATACACTGAGTTTAGAATGCCTGCTCTAACTTGGACCTTAGTCCTATGCCTTATTAGAAGAAAAGTGCATTGTGTTTTATCATGGTTTTGCTGCATCTTTAAGTGAACTGACATTCAGTTCATACACAACATTTGTACACAGACATCGAAAGCACTTTGCAAAAGTAACGGGGTGTCATTACTCTAAATTAGCCCCTGTTACCATTATAACACGTGCTGTATGACTTCTCCAAATGCTAAGCATGAAAGACTTTATCACAAGTGAAATGTTTGGGTCTGTTCTGGCTATTAGTTTTTATGCAGAATTTCCTAATGTTTCGAATGGGGAAGCTTTATACAACGTTCATTGACGGGATGTAATGAAAAGGACGTGTCCCCTTAAGAGCTAACAATAAAAGAAGGGAAGGCTGGCTTTCTTTTTTTAAGCACCCCATTTTTACATCAAAAGCTAAATATGGGACACTTCCAGCCCACTTAATTCGTGTCATCAGCACCAGCCCTACAATTGACAGGTACCTTCCCCTCCCCCCTCTCTCCCCTCCCCCGCTATTTTTTTTTAATACATTTTGGGTTCCTGTTGTCCTCTCCAGCTCATCATCTGAAGAAGTGGGTTTTGCCCAAGAAAGCTCATGATCCTATATATATATTTGTTAGTCTCTAAGGTGCCACAGAACTATTCATTATGAATAAAAAAAGATTGGTCTAACGTATACATTTCATATTCCATCCGATTGCTTTCAAGTTTTTTGAGTCATTTTTTTTGTATTATTACCAAAACTCAGGCTGGATTTGTCAAAAAAGCTTCCATCGTAGCTTAAAGGCAGAAAGAGAAAGACTCCAACCTGGACACATCGTTCTTCTGTATGATGGTGAACATTCACCATTGGAATGGACAGGTCAATGAATACATCTTAGAAATGGAGGGTTGCCTGGTTCTCACATATCCTTGACGTTTTCATCATTTTCCCAAGAGATACTAGTCATTACCTCATACCCCTTGTCTCTCTAATAGATCTTTAGATATCTTTCATTGAACCAACTTCTGTTCATCAGCAAGACATCCCTTCAAGAATGACAAGTTTTCAGGCTACACAGAGCTCTTCTTTAGGTCTGGGAAACTTATGCTAAGTGCCAGAGATAAATAAAAGATCGAACCAATAGTTTAGCGTAAGTAGTTAAACATATTCTAAGGAGGGGGTAGTCACCAAGGCTGCTATCTGCAATATACTCTGGGAAACAGAGGCCCCTTGAACTACAGACCCTTCTCTCCAGGCTGTAGGAGGAGCCCACGGAAACCAGACTCTAATCTGGTTTTGTTGCCAGAACAGGGGTCAGCGTGTTGTGGCTGGAATCCCTGCTCACCCAATGGCAGAACCCTCACCGCTGCTGGACCCTGGGCTGGTTCCCAGTGGATTTAGGCAGCCCCGGTTTCCCTACTGCAGCCACCAACTGGAGTGGAATGGCAGCCTGTTCATGCCTAGGCACAAAGCCTGTGCAGTAAGTTCCTTGGCTGTGTCTAGACTGCATCCCTTTTCCGTAAAAGGGATGCAAATTAGACACATCGCAATTGCAAATAAAGTGGGGATTTAAATCCCCCCCTCTTCATTTGCATAAAAATGGCTGCCGGAAAAAAGTGCCAGTCTAGACGCGGATCTTTCGGAAAATAAAGCCTTTTCCGAGAGATTCCTTATCCCATATTTTAAGAGGGTTAAGGGATCTTTTGGAAAAGGCTTTATTTTCCGAAAGATCCACGTCTAGACTGGTGCTTTTTTCCGGCAAAGCTCCGAGCCGGAAAAATGCGGCAGCCATGTTTATGCAAATGAAGCGGGGGGAGGGATTTAAATCCCTGCTTAATTTGCAATTGCAATGTGTCTAATTTGCATCCCTTTTACGGAAAAGGGATGCAGTCTAGACACACCCATTGTGTTTAAACAGATAGAAAATGAATGACAGTAAATCTGACTGTGTGTACTTGTACATTGCCCCGTACTGACTTCCCCCTAACTCTGCATACTCTGAGACACACCAATATTATGATGCGGTGGCCTTCTTTATAAAAAAAGGTTGAGAAACACTGTGCTAGCAGTCATAAAGCACCAGATACCCCTTACGGTGCTGTATAAATAATAATAAAGTACCCCTTAAAAAAAAGGTTTTAAGTACCTCCAGTACCTACAGTTTTCAGACACGGACCATTTTTTTCTACCGTTGCAACACATTTGTATAACAGCTTAATCGTAGCCTGGCGGGCGATGAAATTTTTGGGTATAAAAAATACAAAAATAATCAAGAGCTGTAAAACTTAAAACAAAAATTCAGTTTTCTCCAAATTTCAGTTGTGTTGACGAACCCCCCAGACGACTCTCGAGTACCTCTAAGGGTACACGTACCACTGGTTGAGACACACTGTACTAGCAGATGTACCTGGCGTTGCTCAGGTCTTTAAGCGAAGTTATTGGGGTTTTGGGGTTAGTGTGGAAAATAAAAGGAAAATGTACATGCTTTAGTTAAATGATTGTAGTTTTTCAAAAATGAAGGAAAAAAGAAGTGTGAATCACTTTCCTTCTTTTCTTAATGCAAACAATAGATAACATTTGTTGGTAGACAATATTTGCAGTTTGTCTTTTGCTAGCACAAAAAGGGGGTGGGGTGCTTGAGTGAGGATGGGGGCTGGAAGGGTTGGGGGCTCATGGTAGGGGATGCAGTGAGGACAGGAGTTGGGAGGTTGAGGGCACAGGGTTCGGTGTGTAGGGGCCTCAGGGAAAGGGGTGGGGGGTGCAGGAGTGAGAGCAGAAGATGGGGGCTCATGGTAGAGGGGGTTGGGAGGGCTGGGGGGAGCTCAGGGCAGAGGTGGAGGGAAGGGAGTAGAGGGTAGAAGTCTGCACAGTACTTTGGATGTGGGGGACTTAGGGCAGGGTGCTGTGGGCTGCCTGTGTCCATCAGCTTTCGGGGAGGCAGCCTCCAGGGAATGCCCCCACATCCAGAAGTCCTTCTTCCCCAGGCCAGCTCCTGTCCAGGGGGAAGGGCAGGCTCCAGGTGCTGGCCCTGGTCTCAAGTGTTCTCCCTGTGGCCGGCAGCCTTTGGAGGAAGTGAGGATCCAGGAGTTGTCCCTGGCCTGCAGCAGCCCCCCTCCCCTATGGTCTGCAGGCTATCCGGGGGGAAGCAGGGCTAAGCTTCGGGATGCCCCTGGCACACGGTGCCCTCCTTGTGGCCTGAAGAGTTTAATAAAGTTATTTGCAGCGCAGGAAGGGGAGGACGAAGAAATAACCCATTATCTTTAGGGCTGTGTCTACATTGGCATCCCTTTCCGGAAAAGGGATGCTAATGAGACACTTCGGAATTTTCCGGAAGATCAAGTAGGAATAAGGGTTCTTCTGGAAAAGGCTTATTTTCCGGAAAATCGCGTCTAGACTGGCGCTTTTCTCCGGCATAACCCCGAGCCAGAAAAAAGCGGCAGCCATGTAAATGCAAATGCCGTGGGGGATATTTAAATCCCCCGTGGATTTGCAATTCTGAAGTGTCTCATTAGCATCCCTTTTCCGGAAAGGGAGGCCAATGTAGACACAGCCTATTTGTTACGTTTTCCTTGGTGGCATCACAGTAACTTAAATGACGCTCCAGGAGGGAAAATATCATCATTGCAAATGCACCAAGCGAATACTAGAATTTTTTTTAATGGGAAAATATAAGGTCAAGCATATGGGTGTGATTAACTGCCACAAAGAGGTTGGTCATGGAAGGTGTGACATTGGATTTTTGATGTGAACCGGCAGAACATTGTTGTCCGCATTGTTGTGTGTTTGCCCCATGTTTCGTACAAAATGGGCCAAGTGTGGTGTCTATTGAAAGCTTATGCTTTGTTGTTTCTGTTTATATCATTCGTATGCCTGTATGATGTTTATGTGAGAAGTTATGAGTATTGTCTTTGTACTTCTATTTCGAGTATTTGCTTCTGAGAGATATCAATAGGCTTCGCCTACCTACAGTGAAAGTCTGGATACTTAAGTGACTAGCAGTACTTCATTGACAAGGGACTTTATGTGTTGCCAATACACCTTTGAGGAATTCTGCTGCAAACCTGCAGTCAAACAGGTAACCCATGGCCGCTTGCCTCAAAAGTTAAAAAGTTGACAGTAAAAATTGTTAATTTCTTTCTTTTACTAATGAACCTTTGGATTTTAGATTCGAAAGGATTGGCACAGCATGCTCTTCTGGGTAAGATCTGAGGTGTAAATTGACCTGGGACTGTAGCTCATTCTTTCGGATCAGAAGAACCTGTTCAGATGTGGTGTAATTGTTTTTCATAACTTTTCCTGTGCCAGAACCATTACTGCACCTTACACAGATGAAAAGGTGGAGTATCTAAGGGGGGATGCCGGTGTAACTTCTTGCTAGCCCGGGTGGCAAACAGAAGTGCTCTGTGTGACTGGTTTAGTGGCCTTATAGAGAAGAACCCCCAGTCTTGGGCTGTAAGTAGCTATGTTTCTAAGCAATTCACTCTGATTTGACCATCTCAGCGGTGCCCCCAGAAACCATCATATGATAATATTAGGATAAAACAAAGACTGAATGGGTAGCCAAATGCAAAAGCAGTTTCTCCTGTCTTGGGGTGTGTTTAAACTACACCCCTCTATCTACAGATTCTGTAAACCTCATTGCACAAGGCATAAGGGGTGGGTTGGAAAAGGCTTTCCTTGTCGACCAATCCCTGTCTAGACTGCTGCTTTTTGCTGGCAAAGTGCCACAGCAGCAAAAAGTGGCAGCCATTTTTATTCAAATGAAGCACGGGATATTTAAATCCCCGCTTCATTTG
Organism: Pelodiscus sinensis; assembly: GCF_049634645.1. Lineage (NCBI taxonomy): Eukaryota > Metazoa > Chordata > Testudines > Trionychidae > Pelodiscus > Pelodiscus sinensis. Next base: position 127,321,959 of record NC_134715.1, read on the forward strand.
CAATAGCGATGTGCCTAATCTACATCCCTCTGTTGGCAGAGGGGTGTAGTTTAGACACACCCTTGGTATTCATACCTCCACATCAGCTGCTAGAAGTGGGCCTCATCCTCCCTGACTGAATTGACCTCGTTATCTCTAGCCTTACTCTTGATTAGTACTCTTTTCTTATGCCTGTATATTTATACCTGCCTCTGGAATTTCCACTACAAGCATCTGACAAAGTGAGTCTTTGCCCATGAAAGCTTATCCTCCAATAAATCTGCTAGTCTATACGGTGCCACAGGACTCCTCGTCGCTTTTGCAGATCCAGACTAACACGGCTACCCCTCTGACATATGATAAAAGAGTAATAGAATGAAGCCAGATTTGAGGAGGGAGTTTCTTCCGAGCATAATGGATGCTATGCAAAAAGGCAGCAGATTTTAATTGTAGAGAAAGTCTAACGTGAGAGAAGCAATCCATAGCCATGTTAATAGCAGTGTCTAAGCCACCTCCAGTGAGCTGAGAATTCTGAATCATGTTAAATTATTCACTGCAGCAGGAAATAGCTTTGTGTGTTTGTTTAATACCAGCTCAGTTTATCTTTCTTTAGGCGCACATACTCAAACACAGCCTATTACCCAAAGAGTACAGAGAAAGGACAAGTGGATGGCAGGCTCTGTGATAAACACCTGATTATGTCATTGCATTTTGAAAAATGGGAGACTGCCTTTATTGCGGAAGGCAACAGCCAAATTTTAGGCCCGTTAAAATCAATGGCAAAACTAGAATTGGACTGGTCCAAAGAATTAAACAGCGCTAAGAGAAATCAGTGAGGACATGGAAAATCCATACTTACCCACTTTCCTCAGCTATGGCTGCATTTTGTAGATCCTAACCTTTCCTTCAATACAAAAGCTGCTGACTGTGTAAAGATGTTGACCGGAGTTTGTTTATGTGGCGACCTGCTACACATCACAAAAGTGATTTGTCTCGGTCGGGGTTCAGTGCAGGGTATCTCATTGCCAGAAAGAAGCAAACAGAGCAAAGGAAGCTCAGAGACGCACAAAGGTAATGATTAAGGACCTGAAGAAACTGATTTCTAAAGAAAGAAAAGGAGAGGTATAGATTGTCTGAGCGGGAACCACGTGATCCTCTAAGGGATGGCTAAAAGGTCCATACCACAAATACTGACATGTGCAGGGGATATAACTGGAAATAATGGGAAGAAGGTAAAGAAAATGTAGGCTAACCATCAGCCTGAGATGATGATGATGATGATGATGATGATGATGAAAGTGCCTAGACTTAGTATAAAACTAACTCATTTGCTAGGTGAACATGGCAGTGTCAGCTGCTGTCAATGACAGCTACCAGGAGAGTTTTGGAGCACACAGCTGGAGATGCTGCATTTGGAGGTAGCAGGACTGGGTGAGTGTTCTGTTTGGTCCATCTGTGGGAGGTTTGATTGTGTATTTGTTTCTTCTCTGTGTATGGCTGGGTAGCTGGAAAGTAGGCCTCTGAGTAAACAGGGGAGAGACATCCCTTTGGTGGTGCCTTGGGCAAGGGCCAGGAGGCTCTGACTTTTGGAGCTGCTGTTTGCCGTCTTTGAATGGTTTATCGCCTCCCTGAAAGGAAGGAGAGGAGCTGAGCTAAGCAAAGTGATTTGGTTTAAAAAGTAATAGAGATGTAGCCGTGTTAGTCTGGTCTCGCTGAAACAAAAGACAGGACTATGCAGCACTTGAAAGACTAACAAGATGGTTTATTAGATGATGAGCTTTCGTGGGCCAGACCCACTTCCTCAGATCAAATAGTGGAAGAAAATTGTCATGATTTAAAAAGGTACATGATAGGTGAACTCGAGAGCCACAAACAGAGGCTGCAAACAGGAGACATTTGATGAGGAACCATGGCCCAGAAGAGCACACAAAATAGACACACCTGACCAATGTTGTCAACACCTGTTGCCATTGTGAAGCTCCAAAGACAACTACACTTTCACTTGCTTTTGACAGAATTCCAGTTGTTTGTTTATTTGTATTAACTTCTGGATTCTGTGTTTTAAAGGGTAGCCAAGAAGGCTGTTGCAGCTATGTTAGCTCCTAGGAACTGACCAGAGAGCTAGAATACAGGCAGTCCCCGGGTTATGTACAAGATAGGGACTGTAGGTTTGTTCTTAAGTTGACTCTGTATGTAAGTCGGAACTGGCGTCCAGATTCAGCTGCTGCTGAAACTGACCGCCAGTTCCGACTTACATACAGAATCAATTTAAGAACCCCAAGCGTCCCCAAGTCAGCTGCTGCTGAAAATGATCAGTGGCTGATTCCAGGAAGCCCGGGGCAGAGCAACTCTGCCTCGGGCTTCCTGTAGTCAGTGCTGGTCAGTTTCAGCAGCAGCTGACTTGGGGACGCCTGGGGCAGAGCAGCTGGGGTGCTGCTGGGTTGCTCCAGTAGCGCCGCTCCTCGGCGCTACTGGACCAACCCAGCAGCACCCCAGCTGCTCTGCCCCAGGCATCCTGATGCAGCCGCTGCTGAAACTGACTAGCAGCGGCTGAATCAGGACACCTGGGGCAGAGCAGCTGGGGTGCTGCCGGGTTGGTCCAGTAGCGCCCAGAGCGGCGCTGCGGGACCAACCAGCAGCACCCCAGCTGCTCTGCCACAGGCATCCAGAGAAAAGCCTAGTCTTCTGGGGGGTGGGGCGTACTAGCTGCGCCCCCCCCCCAGCAGACCAGGAAGACGCGGGCGGCGGACCAAGACGCACCGCGGTCCCGCCGCCCGTGTCCTCCGCGGCTTTGCTCCCCGTCTCCCTGCTCTGCTGGTCTCCAGCAGACCAGGGAGACGGGGAGCAAAGCCTCTGAGGACACCGGCAGAGGGACAGCCGTAGCGCGTCTGGGCTGCCCCGCTGCCGGCTTCCCCCGAGGCTTTGCAAAGCCTCGGGGGGAGCCAGCAGCGGGGCAGCCCAGGCGCGCCTGGGCTGCTCCGAAGCCCGAGCCCCTCCGCGGCTTTGCTCCGCGTCTTCCTGGTCTGCAGACCAGGGAGACGCGGAGCAGCTTTTCTCGCCCCGGAGTACACAGGCGGCGGGACCACGAGGTCCCACAGTCCGTGTCCTCCGGGGCGAGAAAAGCCCCGTTCGTAACTGCGGATCCAACATAAGTCGGATCCGCGTAAGTCGGGGACTGCCTGTATCTAAATGATCTTCACAGAGATCCTTCCTGTACCACAAGCAAAGGGAAACAGATGGCTGAAGATTCTGAAAGTGAACCCCTGGCTAGAAAGTAGCGGGAGGTGGAAGGTTTTGGTTTTATGGAACATTAGTTCCCTTTCTATAGGAAGATAGGACTGAATAGTCTGGAAGTCCTCCACTTTAGTAGTTTGGAAATGAAGCTCCTCAGGGACAGGTTGGCTAGAGCAGTCAAGGGAGTGTTAAACCAATAGCAAAAGGGAAAGCTAAAAAGAGGGGTGATATGTGCATTTATTTAATAGTGAAGCTAGCTGTTGAGAACCACATTTTTCAAGAAGCCAGAGTACATGAAGAGGGAAAGTTCTTTCATAGCACTGGTGAAAAGGCCACTAAATTAGTCTGGGCAACAAACAGGGGGAATTAGAATTGCTCATTTAGCTGCATAAATTCAGGCTAGTTGGTATTTCTCAACCCTGGTGAGATGATTCACACAAATGGAGTGTTAAAATCAATTATTATAACCCATTTAGAAAGGACTGAGTGGGCAAAAGAGAAGGGAGAATAGCACTTTTTAGTGACTTGGAAACAAATAATGCCATTTTTGACAAATAACTCTGACCCATTAGAATTCAAAACCATTTTCTGTTGTGTCCTTAATTCATGAAGCACAAGACAGGGTGTTAATTAATGTCTTCTACAGCCCACCAAATTAGGGACTAGGGAAAAGGATGCCTGTTCTTTTATGCACCTATCCCCAGCTTCTAGGGGAAAGACCTGCGTGAGGCTGATATTTAAGATAGCAAAGCACTAGAGGACCACAACTTCTATCTGTGGACTAAGTGGAATTTTTCATAGTGTTTCAAACATTAGTGTATTTTTAAAACTACTGTTTAATCATAACAAACTGATAAGTCACCTGTGACTGGATTTATTGATTCAACTAAACCCAGACTCTCGGAGAACTTCTCTAAGCACACAGTCTCAGTTAAAACTCTTCCCAGTTATTGATTATCAACGTGTTATTGATTATTGATATATTACTAGTTATCTATTAATAATTATTGATAAGCAGTGCAAGATCAGGGACTTGAGCAGGTGGCTTTTGCCTTATATGGCAAGGTGCAGTTCTGATCGACCTGTCAGGAGCAGAACTAGTTAGAGTAAGGCAGACTCTGACTGGATGTTCAGAAGCATAACACATCACAGCACACCCAATGGTGTTGGAACAATGTTTCTAGAAGGCCTTTCACATCAGATAAACATATTCAAAAGCATCAAAACAAGGGTAATCAGAAAATATAAAATAACTAAGGGAAGCACTGCCATAACTACACATTTTTATGAGATGCCTCTTTGAATTTATCAGCATGTTTATAAAGTTCAGCATCAGTTTTTAAAAAGCTATGCCTAATATAAATGAAAAAAGGGTAAATCTAAAATCCTGCTCACCATCCTTCCAACCTCAAAATATGGCAGGGACAGTGGAAATAGGAGTGAGAGTAAAAGGAAAACCCTTAGAAGTAAATTAAAAGTGGGGGGACATACACTTCTATATGAAGTGAGAGAGGAAGAGAGAATGATTTGTTGCATGTTTATTGATAATGTAAGTTAATATATTAATGGAATAACCTTCAACTAACAACAGCTATAGGAACTATTACTGTCTTTTATTCTATATTAACCATGTATTCCTTCTCCTCTTTTCCTCAGAAAAATCCTTTGCTTTTGAAAATACTTCAAGATTTAAGGTTTAGAGAACATGACCTATGAAGCCAGGCTTCATGAACTGGGCTTGTTTAGTTTGGAAAAAAGAAGATTAAGGGGGGACATGATAGCGGTTTTCAAATATCTAAAAGGGTGTCACAAGGAGGAAGGCGAAAATTTGTTCCTCTTGGTTTCTGAGGACAGGACAAGGAGTAATGGGCTTAAAGTGCAGCAGGGGAGGTTTAGATTGGACATTAGGAAAAAATTCCTAACTGTCAGGGTGGTCAAATATTGGAATAAATTGCCAAGGGAGGTGGTGGAATCTCCCTCTCTAGAGCTATTTAAGAACAGGTTAGATAGACATCTGTCAGGGATGGTGTAGACGGAGCTTGATCCTGCCTTGAGGGTGGGGGGCTGGACTCGATGACCTCTCGAGGTCCCTTCCAGTCCTATTATTCTATGATTCTATGATTCTAAGTAATCTCATTCCTTTATTTCTAAAAGTCTACACATTGATCTTATTGCTATCAGGAGAGGTTATGTTTTTGCATGTAACTTTTCACAGGATACCCTGAAGTCTGACATTATGATTTGACTTTTGGGCGGGAAAATTATCTGCGAAAGGAGCAGTGTATTAGCACCCACTATAGTCACGATACTCCAGAGCATTGAGCGAGGCAAAATTCCTGATATCATGAAGGACATGTAGCTTCTCAAAATCAGTTTCCAAGGTTGGTGATTGAGAACAGGGTAGACAAATGCTTATCATTTCACTTTTTTCTTTTACACCCTGGCTAGGAGCTATGATTGCACAAATGGGAATAACTCCAGTCCCTTCCTTTCATGTCAAAATGTTTCTGTTCTGGGCAACTGAGAACTTAAATGTTTTAGAATCATAGAATCATAGAGCTGGAAGAGACCTCAGGAGATCATCAAGTCCAACCCCCTCACCAAGGCAGGACCAATCCCAACTAAGTCAAACTAGCCAGGGCTTTCTCAAGCTGAGACTTAAAAACCTCTAGGGATGGAGATTCAACCACCTCCATAGGTAACTCATTCCAGTGCTTCACCACCCTTCTAGTGAAATAGTTTTTCTTAATGTTCAACCTAGACCTCTCCCACTGTAACAGTTTTGGTTTAAAACTGACCCTGTTTGGCTTTACACCACAGAAAAGTAAAGTTTATTTGGTTTTCAGTCCAAACCAGAAAATATTCAGAAAAAAAATTCAAGGAGTATTCCCGTTTTGTCAAAAATCCCATGTTTTGTTACACCCCAACACAATGTCTGACTCATTCTAACTGAGTATGGTGTTGACCTAATATTCTTGCAAGACTTGTTCTGAAAGGCTGGGAGCCCGATTCAGAGCAAAAGGCATTAATTCAGGCTTTGTCCCAAAAAAGGTGTGTTTTGACCATGGGAGAATGAATGTGTTCACTAGTTAGCTGTAAACATCAGAGTGGAGACAAGACACTATGGTCTTATTGTGGACATAACTAGGCAGGTAACCATGGCAAAGGTTCCGCTGAGATAATGATGCAATTAAGGCACATCAGTTTCATAGACAATAGTAGAGAAGGAAGCAATGTGGCATCACATCTGACTGCCTTTGATTCTCCTAATGTGATGGGTCAGGTACCCATTTGCAGCTGGGTGAACAGAAATAGCTTTCAGAGTGAGATCAAGTGAGATTAAAATCCTGAAGATTCTGGGTTCCAGTCAAGTGCTTGGGAAGTAATAGTGACTGCAGCAAGATTATGGTTAAAAACTAGAGGAGGCTTGTTTCCACTTATGATTTTCCAGTGGGGTCATGTCTAGAAGGCAGGCTTCTTTTGGAAGAAACTTCTTTGGGAAGAGATCTTTGGGAAGAGATCTTCCAAAAAAATATCTTCCATAAGAGCATGTCCACACACAAGAGCACATTGAAAAAGCGATCTGCTTTTTCAAAAGATAGCGTCCACATTGAATAGACGCTATCTTGCATTTAAGCTGTGATTACTATGGATGGAGTGGCCACCAGGGCACCTGTGTTTTTTCCTCTTTCCTGTCCAGACACACCTTTTTCCAAAAGAGTTCTTTCAGAAAAAGGCTTCTTCCTCGTAGAAAGAGGTTTACCAACACCAGAAAAACCCGTCGGTTCTTCTGATTTATTTTTGGAAGAACACAATTGCAGTGTGGACGTTACCCAGGTTTTGTTGAAAAAATGGCCGTTTTTCTGACAAAACTCTGTAGTGTAGACATACCCTGGGATAGCTAAGGCTTTATCATCTGAAAACCTCCCTTCCTCACCTCAGTGCCCCCCCCCCCCATTATCTTTTTGGCAATGAAGGTATAACCTTACTCATCTTGAGAAACATGGCAATCTGATCTGAATTTTCTGCTGCATTTTACTGAGTCAAGTATTTAGTATAAAATAAAATCATAATGAAAAGGCAAAACTGAATTTCTGCAAGGGAAATTCAGATCTTTAATGTGAAGGTAATTATGAGATTGCTGTTGTTGATATAGAATCATAGAATCCTAGGACTGGAAGGGACCTCGAGAGGTCATCAAGTCCAATCCCCTGCCCCCATGGCAGGACCCAGTACTGTCTAGACCATCCCTGATAGACATTTATCTAACCTACTCTTAAATATCTCCAGAGATGGAGATTCCATAACTACCCTAGGCAATTTATTCCAGTGTCTGACCACCCTGACAGTTAGGAACTTTTTCCTAATGTCCAACCTAAACCTCCTTTGCTGCAGTTAAAGCCCATTGCTTCTTGTCCTATCCTCAGAGGCCAGGAAGAAGAAGTTTTCTCCCTCCTTCTTGTGACACCCTTTTAGATACCTGAAAACCGCTATCATGTCCCCTCTCAATCTTCTCTTTTCCAAACGAAACAAGCCCAATTCTTTCAGCCTTCCTTCATAGGTCATGTTCTCTAGACCTTTAATCATTCTTGTTGCTCTTCTCTGAACCTTCTCCAATTTCTCCACATCTTTCTTGAAATGTGGTTCCCAGAAATTGACACGATAGTCCAATTGAGGCCTAATCAGCACGGAGAATGACTTCTCATGTCTTCTCAGAACACACCTGCTAATGAATCCCAGAATCATGTTTGCTTTTTTGGAACAGCATCACATTGCTGACTCATATTCAGCTTGTTGTCCACTATAATCCCTAGATCCCTTTCTGCCGTACTCCTTCCTAGACAGTCGCTTCCCATTCTGTATGTGTGAAACTGATTGTTCCTTCCTAAGTGGAGCACTTTGCATTTGTCCTTATTAAACTTCATCCTCTTTACCTCAGACCATTTCTCCAGATCATTTTGAATTATGATTCTATCCTCCAAAGCAGTTGCAACCCCTCCAAGCTTGGTATCCTCTGCAAACTAAATAAGCATACCCTCTATGCCGATATCTAAATCGTTGATGAAGATATTGACCAGAACTAGTCTCAAAACAGACCCCTGTGGAACCCCACTTGTTACTCCTTTCCAGCAGGATTGTGAACTGTTAATAACTTCTTTCTGGGAACAGTTATCCAGCCAGTTATGCACCCACCTGATAGTAGCCTGTCTAAGTTGTATTTACCTAGTTTATTGATAAGAATATCATGTGAGACCGTATCAAATGCCTTACTAAAGTCTAGGTATACCACGTCCACCGCTTCTCCCTTATCCACAAGGCTCGTTATTCTATCTAAGCAAGCTATCAGATTGGTTTGACATGATTTGTTCTTTACAAATCCATGTTGACTGTTCCCTATCACCTTATTATCTTCCAAGTGTTTGCGGATGATTTCCTTAATTACTTGCTCCATTATCTTTCCTGGCACAGAAGTTAAACTGACTGGTCTGTAGTTTCCTTGATATACTTCCCTTAATAGGTTTTCACTATAGCCGAGTCCTAGACAGAGACCACTCAAAGCTTTGATACTTTATTACACTAACAAATCTTACTGTGAGGATTGAGGAAAAGCACCTTTAACAGCATATAATTAGTTATTACAAAAATAATCTCTCGTTGCTAAGATTATTTTCTTATGTTAAAATTCATATGTGATTGCCTTCTGGGCATTGTTTTTTTAGCAATATTAATTGGTGCTGATGGTATTAATTACCTTTGTGTTTGTGTTATTAGATGCAGTGAGTTCAGTTGAAAATGCAGCCCTACTCTGATATTTGTTGGCACAGACAAGCCCTAGGCTGTGAAAAGCTTGAACCCTCAGCCCCTCCACACACACACACACACACACACACACACACACACACACACCCCTAACAACTGACCAAACCAAACAAACCTCTCCCCCACAAAAACCCGACGAGTGTTGTAATATTCTTGTTAGAACTTTATAATAGTAATGACTTTTATTTTAATATTTTATGGGGTTTTTATTGGCTAAAACTTTAATTAAAAAATGCATCTCATATATCTGAAGATTCCACTGGTGATGTTTAGGAATAATAAAGCCTTCCATTTTTTTCTTAGTGATAAAGCACTTTGAACAAATAACTCCTGCAACAGCTGCACATCATGCTCCAAAAATATTATCATGTTTGCCAGGTATCACTTCTGTGCACTTTGACAGAGCCTGTGTTCTGCCCCAGAGATGGGGGCATTTTAGCAGTGGGTGAATCCAAGTGCTTCAGTCTTTATAGCCCTGTTTCTCCTACCACAAGGGTGGGCAATAAGCCGGAGGTGGTTCACCAGAGTTATCCCCTGGCAGGCCGTCAGTCCTTTATGTGCCTGCGTCTCTGCAGCTATGGCCACTTGTAGCTCCTGTTCGCCACTGATGGCCATTCTTAGCCAGTGGGAGCTGTGAGAAGAGTCATGGCTCAGGATACCACTTCCCACAGCTCCCAATAGCCAGCAATGGCAATTGGCCAATGGTAAATAAAGTGCCAGTGGTTTGCCGGGGCTAACTCTGGTGAAACGCATCTGGCCCATGGGCCGAATATTGCCTATCCTGCTCTACCACATGACACTTAGCATGGGCTGTGCAGCCTGCCTGTGGTCTGTGTCTATGGAAACAGAGCGGTGCAACAAGTGCGTTCATATTGGTTCTTTCTGGCTTTACTATCTATAATCCTCTTGTCTGATGTAACACAAGCCAAACCTCCCCTCCCCCAAACCCTGTCACGGGCAAATGAATAGCAACACAGCCACTAAACCTCACTCTTGTCTTTAGTTGGTTCCTGGAACTGATTCCTAGGTCCTTGCTGAGGAAAACTGAAATACTCTAATCGCATACAGCAGAGGTGGGCAACCTGCAGCCATGGGCCACGTGTGGCCTCACAGGGCAAGCCACGCAGCCCAGGAGACAGTTAGTTTACATTGCGCTTCCACCGGCGTGGGACCTGGAGCACTCCGTGGCTTCGGTTGGCTGTTCTGGGCCACTGAGAGCTGCGGGAGGTTGTGCCTGTAGTTGATCAGTGTAAACCAACGGCTGCAGTGTCCAGGAGCTCCAGACCTTTTTGAATTGCTGGGTGCCGGGGCAGCTTTCTGGTCAATCATGAACATAAGATCTTAAGAAGATAAGAACATAAGAACGGCCACACTGGGTCAGACCAAAAGTCCATCTAGCCCAGTATCCGGTTTTCCGACAGTGGCAAATGCCATGTCTCAGAGGGAGTGAACAGAACAGGTTCAAGCCGTGTTGCCCATTCCAAGCTTCTGAAAAACAGAGGCCAGGGACACCATTCCTACCTATCCTGGCTAATAGCCATTGATGGACCTCACCTCCAGGAATCTATCTAGTTCTTTTTGGAACCTTTGTTAAAGTCCCGGTCTTCACCACACCCTCTGGCAAGCAGTTCCACAGGTTGACTGTGCTTTATGTGGAGAAATACTTCCTTTTGTTTGTTTTAAACCTGCTACCTATTAATTTCATTTGGGGAGTCCTAGTTTTTATGTTATGGGAACAAGTAAATAACTTTTCCTTATTCACTTTCTCCACACCAGTCATGATTTTACAGACCTCTTTCATATCCCCCCTTAATCTCCTCTTTTCTTAGATGAAATGCCCCCGTTTTTATTAATCTTTCCTCATACAGCAGCTGTTCCAAACTTCTAATCATTTGTGTTGCCCTTTTCTGATTTTTTTCCAGCACCAAGACATATTTTTTGAGAGAAGGTGACCACATCTGCATGCAGTATTCAAGATGTGGGTGTAACATGGATTTATACGGAGGCAATAGGATATTCTCTATCTCTTTTTAAAATGATTTCTGACATTCTGTTTACTTCTTTGACTCTTGCTGCACATTGAGTGGATGTTTTCAGAGAACTATCCACAATGACTCCAAGAGCTCTCTCTCTCTTGAGGTAAGCGCTAATTTAGTCCCCATCATTGTATCTGTAGAGTTGAGATTATGTTTTCCAGTATGCATCGCTTTGCATTTATGAACATTAAAATTCATCTGCCATTTTGTTTCCAGTTACCCCCTTGGTTTCCCCATGTCAGCCCCAGTCTCCCGCCCCATTCAGATAATCAGACCCCACTGGAAGAAACCACACTGAGATCAAGGCTCTTTCATGCTAGGCACAATGTAAGCAATAGTCTCTACCTGCAAGAGCTCACTGTTGACATAGCCAAGATGAAGGATAGGATGAGGAAACAGAAGCCCAGTGAGGTGAGATGCTCTTTCCAAGGTTGCAGAGTAAGTTGATCACAGAACTGGCATCAGAACTCAAATCTGCCAGGAACTGATCCTTCCTCGCTAGACCACCGTGCCTCGCAATCTAAAGTCAAAACTCTCTCTTGTTACTGTGGTTCCTGGGAGCCCTGGCACACGATGACTCCCTCAGATCTAGAAATGAAAAATAATTTTAATAAACACCAAACTTCAGGACTTAGTAAAAGACTTTAAAAGCTCAGATGATAAACCAGGTAGAAAAAAAGGGAAGATGTTAGCCTGAAGCCAGATACGGGAGACAGAACGATAAAACTCAGAGGAAGGCTGCTAAACTCATTTAGCAGTTCACAAAAAAAAAAAAAAAAAAAAAAAATTCTAAAGATACCAAACTCTCTGTTATCAATGTAAGCCATGCTGCAGGCAAAATTTCCTTGGTGCATTATTGACCTTTAAAATTACATCTTACTCCCAAATATTACTCCACCCTGCTATCTTTTATTGTACTTGGCTTTCTTTCAGCAGTTGTTTATCAGGCTTTTGCTCCTTGTTTACCTTAAACCTTTCAGAACCAATTATATAGGAGATGAACAAAAACAAAATAACTGTCATGGACTAAGCTACTGAAGTCAGTGGTGGAAATGAAAAAAAAAGAAGAGGAAGGTGAAAATAAACTGATAGAATATAAAGGAAAAAGACACAAGAGAGGAAGGAACCTGATTTTCCTCTCACTTACACCAGTATAAATTAGAAGTGACTCTGCCGGAGGCAGTAGAGTTACACCAGAGCAAAACCAATACAAACAAGACGACAATCAGGTTATGTCTACACTACAATGATCTATCAGAAAAAGGTGCCCAAATTACACTCCGCAATTTGCATACCTTTTTCTCGTAGTTTTTTTTCGGAAAATGCTTTTCCAAAATTTGGCCCATCTACAGATGTATCCTGGAAACCCCCCGTAGTGTAGCCATAGCCTCAGACTTGCAGGTGAACAGGTGTGGGGAGATACTCCACTAGAAACCAACAGTGATTAACTGCTGGACATTCCCGCTTGAGGCAATCTATACCAATCCTTTCCCCAGAACCAACATCCATCCATGAACCTTAGGAAAATCTGAAATCCAGATCTCCGTTTGGCCGGTGCCCCCTATCTCTGTAAAATGGAACGAGCCAAAATCCTGGAGTTATGTCTGTTGGAACTTTGAGAGATCCAAAAGGAGACTCTGGAACTGGACTTTACTGGGCTGCGTGACTGCATTCGACCAACCTGTAAAGGCAGAGTTCCAAGGTGCTACAGGGAACTATTAGGGTCTGAGTGCTCAACGTTTAGGTCACATTACCAGTGGAGGGTTGTTGTGCAGGCAGTGAACTTCCTCAACCTCTGGTCCTCATGCTGAGATAGGAAGGGGAGGGAATAGGACCAGATGTTCCCCCCCCCCCCATTTGGTTCCCACTAGTAGAGAGATGTGGCTGCCATCTGCTAGGACAATAGTGGAGTCTTAGGTTCTCCAAAAGCTCACAAGCAATCACTTGCAAGGCACCTACCCCAGGTGCTCCCTGCTCTTGTGAGACAAAGCTGGGCTTTTTGAAACCCCTCAGGTTTGAAATTCATCATCTAGAGAGTATTTCAGCATCAGCAGTTTCAAGGAGCCCAATTTAGCCAGACCAGTGTCATGCTTTTTCAGGGGGTGACCATGTAAAATGGCTGTGTATCAAGCTGGAGTTATATCTGCTGTCCCTTGTGCCCAATCCACTGTTAAAATAAGTACATGAAACCCTGAAAGCAACTGGAGTTCCCATTCTACTCCCATTAGCACTGACCCAGAGGAGATGGTCCTATCTTACCTGTTTTCTTGGATCAAATGAAATACAGGTTTTCTCCTGAGCTTTTCAGTTAAGGTTCTTTTTGTAGAAGTTGTCCCTGGCCAAATTTCTTTGTACTTCAGGGTATGTCTACACAGCAAAGTTATTTTGAAATAACAGCCGTTATTTCAAAATAACTTTCCTAGCATCTACACAAGCCAACTGCTATTTCAAAATTAATTTGAAATAGTGGAGGGCTTATTTAGAAATTGGCAAACCTCATTCCACAAGGAATAGCATCAATTTTGAAACTGCTATTTTGAAATAAGTGCTGTGTAGATGCTTATTTCGAAATAGGGGGCCTGTAGCCCTTCCCAGGGTACCCTGCTGGCCGCCCTGGTCACAAGGTAACTTCTGACCTGATGCCCTGCCGGAACCAGTTCTGGCTGGCCTTAAATGCGATTCAGCATCCAATCAGTGTGGATGTGCTATTTTGAAATAGCAAAAAGCTATTTTGAAATGCATTTTGTGTGAAGATGCGTTATTTCTAAATTAGATATTTAGAAATAACGCTGTAGTGTAGACATACCCTCAGAGAAAAAGTCCCCTTTTCCCCCCCATTCAGTTCATAGGACCCACAGGTTCTGACATCACAGCGACATAGCTGAATGAACCCTGCGTCTCTTCACGGGGCTCTCACATCAAACTTCTGAGCAAGGCACTGATCAAAGAACATTATGCCACTTTGAAAAGATGTCTGTTATGAAAAATGGAAAAGATATAAAAGCTGCAAAAAAAAATGTAACAGTGTCCTTCAGGTTTCCTTGGCTTGACGTGGCATGTGGATGGTTTGTCAGATCAGATTATACTGTGACATTACACACGGATGACACATGAAGACTGCATTTTCAACCGGCACATGTCAGCTAAGGTAGAAAGATTTTTTTTTCATTTTCAGTGAAGTTTAGTTAGTCTATGGGAGGTAGCCAAATAGTACAGCACTGGAGAAGGAAGTCATCTGTTCATCCAGAAAACAGGGAAAGAAAAAAGAAAGGGGAAGCTTTGCCATATCCCACAGTCAGTGAAACCAGTTTGGCGCAAACCTTGGCCTCTCTTCTGGGAACACAGGCGAGATCGCTAATTAGGAGAGAGGCTTTTGTGGGAAGTTAGAGTTGTCCAGAGTTTAGGGTGCTGGCCTGGAATTTAGGCAATCCAGCTACAATTCCCTGCTACAGACTTCCTGTGGACCTTCGGCAAAATGCATAATATCTTTGTGCCTTAGCTCATCTCTGTAAAACAGAGATAATGGCACTTCTGTATCTCTCAGGGGCATAGTGAATTTAAATACATTCAGGATTATGAGACACTCAGATATTATGGTGACACAAATACCATAGATAGATTAGATATAGGAGCTGCCTTGTGACCACTTAATAGCTCTCTGCTGGCCTACAGGAAAAGGACTTATTATGTCAGCTACTAACAATGTTTTACCTCTACCAGCGTGGGACCACACAGTGAACAATGAAGATAAAACAAAAGAACTGCTCATTAAGCGAACACTCATTCATCCCATGCACTGAATGATGCAGGAATCCCGTGGAGAAAATAGGATGTGATCAAGTAATCCAAGGCTGTACCATAACACATATATACAAAAGAGGAAATTAAGATTGCACAGGGAACCTCATTTCTGACACTTCTCAACTTTTGAGTGCTTGACATCACAGCTTTATATTCTTTTAATGTCATTACATAGAAGTAATTATATATTCTACACACTTTGTTTAATGGGCAGATATTGCCCCGGCCCATCCATACTTGCCAGGTTAACCTGTAGCTGGCTATGAATTCTATGACTATGGGGGTCATGTTGGGAATTTTGGGAAACGTGCCGATAGATTTTTCTGTGTATTAATAAAGAGGCGTCTAATGATATGAATTCCATCCCCGGAGGTTTTTAAGTCCCAGCTTGACAAAGCCCTGGCTGGGATGATTGAGTTGGGGTTGGTCCTGCTTTGGGCAGGGGGCTGGACTCGATGACCTCCTGCGGCCCTATGGTTCAGTGAGAGCCTTTTCATTGACTTCAATGGGCTTCAGGTGAGGCCTATAGCAAATATTCTTTCCAGTAATAATCCCTCACAGAGATGGTCTTGCACATACCCACTGCTTCAAGAGGGTGGAATTAGCTACTTTCTCAATTTAGCCTCCTTATTACTGTACTAACCATGAACCTTTTTGTCCTTCCTGATAACTAACATCATAAACATGATTCTAATATTATTTAAAAATATCTGCTGTGTGGTACTGAAGTTTACAGATCCCATTTATCATAATAAGCCATTCGAATAAAAAAAATCCACACACATACACAATTAAGAATTAGATCCTTACACTACTGATATCATTTTGTGTGTGTCGTTTAGGGATTGAAGAGGAATTGATTTTTCCCAAGGTTTCATTAATCATGTCAGACCTTCGGTTACATTTAATTTTATTTGCCAGTATGAAGAAATTCATTTTGTGGATATTATTATTAGGTAAATTGGTTAGAAGTTTTATACCACCCTGTGTAGAGGAAACCCGCAGAGCAAAATGTGCAAGTAGGCAATAGCTATTGCTTTCTCATTTCGGAGCAGGGATTAGTCATCAGCCAATTTCTCTGCTTTACACACATTTTATCTTTGGCACTAAATGTTATCTGTGCAAGGAATTATAAACTCGGGGAAAGGGAGCATGTGAATAAACTTCAACCCACCTAGCATTAGACACTGAATTTTATTAGTCATGAACACAGGATAAGGTAGCATACTAATGATATGTCATTGTATAGCTGTAGCATGCTACGTTGGTCTCCATGCGGGGTGGTTTCTGGACTATAGTAGAGGCAAGATGCATTGAAACTGCTTCATTCTCAAACCAAGAATGGAGGCTTGTAGGGCATGGGGGTCATCTCCGGAGGAGGTGTCTCTCTCTTTGTTTCCTCATTTAGTATCTGATTGTCATTTACTTTATACTTCTTGTCCAGAGTATATCTGAACAGCAACATTTCAAAATAACTAGCATTATTTTGAAATAACTTATGTAGACGTGGACTAACAGGCAATTATTTTGAAATAATGTCAAGATACTGTCAAACTGGAAGACTTCTTACTCTGACTCCTGTAACCTTCCTCAAAGTAAGTGCTGTGTAGATGCTCCCAATTTCAAAATAAGCTATTTCGAAATAAGCTACACAATTGATGTAGCTAAATTTGCATAGCTTATTTCGAGTTAAGCCCTGCTGTGTAGATGCACCCCTCAAGGTAAGTCTAGACTACATGCCTCTGCCAGCCGAGGCATGTAAATTAGATATACTGACATAGTCAATGAAGAGGGGATTTAGAATAAAAATGGCCACCGTGTTGTGCCGGCTCAGCTGTTTGTCGGCACGAAGCGGCAGTCAAGACGGGGATCAGATGGCAAGGAAAGCCTTTGCCAACTGATCCCTTATGCCTCGTGCAACGAGGTTTACAGGATCGGTGGGCGAAGGCTTTTCTTGCCAACCGATCCCTGTCTTGACTGACCCTTCGTGCCAACAAACAGCTGAGCCGGCACAACGTGGCAGCCATTTTTATTCTAATGGAGTGGGGGATATTTAAATCCCTGCTTCACTGACTGTGTCGGAATGTCTAATTTACATGCCTTGGTCGGCAGAGGCATGTAGTCTAGACATACCCCCAATGTCAAAAGATTTTAAAGTTAGTGGAAGAGAGAATAATTTCCTTAGGACCTGATCCAAAAACCACTGACATCAGAAATAGTATTTCCCTGGACTTCGGTGGGCCTTGGATTAAGTTCTTACCGAGAGACATGTCTGTAAGTACGTTGAAAAACTTGGCCTCATTAAGTTCCACCCATTGAAAAACAAACCAGAACAAAAGGATTTTTTCTTCTTCAGCTAAGGAATTTCATATAGACCCCTCCATTATTGATGTTGCAGTAACTTCACCCTCATGGTTGTAAGACCACTTAATGTAATTGCCTATCTTTATCACACAGACACTGCTTACATTGTGGGCTTTGTATTATTTCAAATCCTCCACTACCCTCAGCTCTTCCTATGCCATCAACCTGAGTAATATATGTACCTCTTTGAGAAGGGGTTTAGCATCTCTGAGACGAATGCATTTCTCACCACTTCCTACAAATCCTTCCTACAAAACTCGCTTGCTAAATGTGAGGACGAACTAAAGTAATGAATTTTATGTCCATAAACCATTTATTCATGACTCAACGAACAGTGGTGTGGACTCTATACTGTCAGCTTTGTCCCGACTTTCCCCACCTCTTTTGCTGCTACTGGTTGACTGGACACAGCCACAAGATTAACTCAGTTTTCTGCTTTCATCTAGTTAATGAGGTAGCATGACAACTGTCACAACTAAGGGCCAGCCAGGGGTTCAAGAAACCTTGGTTTGATTCCTGCTTCTAACCCAGGCTTCCCAGATTACTTTAAAGCAATCCTCTATCTTGGGATTTTCAAGGGGTTGCAACTGAGGGTTCAGCATTCACCTTTCATTGAGGCAGGCTCCTTTGAAAGTCCTGGCCTTGATCTTCCCCCAGTTTAGCCCCCAAATTTATGTTTGTATATTTGATCGCTTTCCCCTTTTGTTTATTTAGACTGAAAGCTCCACTGTGTGTTTATATAGCACCTAATATTAGTGGGGATAGTTGGAAAAAAAATAAGAGATACCCAATTGTTTTTTGCACTTTTTATTTTATTTTTGAACAAGTGTGGCATTTCTAACAAGTTTGCAGTACAAACAGAAGAGAGACACTAAAATAACACGCTACGCGATTTTGTGTACGTACATAGTTTTCTCGTGGACAAGGCAATATTAAGCTCTATTTTTTAATCACACACCCACCAAAAAACCTTCAATGTGATGTTTAAACTTAAGCAACCCTAGCAAAAGCGCTAAAAGATGTTTCCATGCCAGTTCTCAAGCTGCAGCTGTTTTGACTTTAGTTGGGACTTTAAAGAAAAAAATGTGGGTAGAATTCTCCTTGAAATGGGAAAATACGTGTAATTGGCTAGATGAAGTTCAGCCTTAAATAGTCAAGAAAAAAAACCAGCCAACCAACATTTGACTCGAGACCAATGATGGACGTGTCCAGCCTGACAGGGGATTTTTGACAGAAAATGTTGGGAGTCTGACGCCAGCGATGTAGAACAGAATCAACCTTTCAACTCTATGGAAGTCTTATTAACACAGTCAGGGTCTCCCTGAATAATGGTGTGGCCACATTAGAGGCTTAACAGCAGTGGCGCTAGAACAATTTTTAGGGCGGGGATGCTGACTTGCACCTCCCACCCCCCACCTTGCCTTATCTGTGCCCCTCACTGCCCAAGTCTAGGACCACCGTGGGGGGCAGTGGAGCACCTGGCAGCTGGGACCATCAGAATGACAGTGGAACCCACAGGGCCAGCAACTGGGACTTCCATCTGGAGTCCTGGGTGCCAGCTCCACTGCCTCTGGAAGTGGGCTCCTGGGTGCGAGCTGCTGGTTAGGACCCCAGTGCAAAGCACAAAATCAGTGGGGGTGCTGCAGCGCCCCCCACACTCCTACTTCCCATGCCTACATTGATCAGTTCTCTACAGCAGTGGTTCTCAGACTTTGTGGCCCCTGGCCAATCCTGCTCAATGCAGACCTTTCTGCATACCACCAGCCAACTACCCATGATGAGAAAATGGGTGCAGGAGGGGGCTAGGGTGCGGGGTCTGTCCAGGAGGTTGGGTATAGGAGTGGGCTAGGGGTGAGATCTGGGAGGGGGTTTGGGTGCAGGAGGAGGCTGAGGATGGGTGGTCTGGGAGGGAGGGAGAGTGAGGAACAGGGTGGCCGTGCGGGGTCTAGGCAGGAAGGATGTGTGTGAGGGCAATGGGGGGGGGGCAGCTTCTTGTCAGGAAGGGAATGGGAGGGGTGCTTCCCTGGCTCCATGTCTCCCACTGCTCCCAGGTACTGGCCCCTGTTGTTCCCATTTGGTGTAATTCCGGCCAATGGGAGTAGTGGAGAGAGCCTCCAGGTGAGCAGTTTCCTACTTTGCTTGTCCCCCAGCCGAGGAAACAGGGAGCTGCTTCCTTTCCCCATAAGCCAGATCCCTCCCACCAGCCGCCACCCCCGTGCAGCAGGAAGCCAGACCTGGTGCTCCAACCTTGCCGGGGGAGGAGCAGGACTGAAGCGCCAGCACGGGCTCCCTGCTGCAGGCGTGGGGGGTGAGCTCCGAGCCCAGAGCCCCCCTGCAAAACGGTCGCAGATCACACATTGAGAACCACTGCTCTACAACTTCCAAATAATGGACTTAAACACAGCCCAGAATCAGTGGAAAGACTCATTCAATTCAGTGTCCTTTGGCTCAAGCCCTTTGACCTTTAGTTGGAACAGTAGCTATGAAATGTTCCTCTTTTCACATCCTGTTGATAAGCCAGCTAGCGATGTTGTTCGCAAAGCACGGAGCGCAGTTAGCAAAATTACTATATCCTCCGAGACTGTCTTGGCTGGAACAGTCTTGTGGCCCACTGAGATGAAGGAGGGCTATTTGTGTGTCCCATTCAGGCTATGTCTAGACTTCAGGCTTCTTTTGGAAGAAGCTTTTCCGGAAGAGATCTTCTGAAAAAAAGTCTTCCGAAAGACAGCGTCTACGCAGCCAAAGCGCTGTGTGAAAGCTAGTGTCCACACTGAATGGACACTATCTTCCATTTAAGCCGTGATTACTATGAATGGAGTGGCCACCGGGGCACCTGTGCTTTTTCTTCTTCTTTCGAAAAAACTCCCTCTTCCCCCATCCACACATGCCTTTTTCCGAAAGCTCTTTTAGAAAAAGACTTCTTCCTTGCAGAAAGAGGTTTACCAATGTCAGAAAAACCCCTTCGTTCTTTCGACTTTCTTTCGAAAGAACGCGATTGCAGTGTGGACATAAGTGAAGGGTTTTTTTTCAGAAAAATGGCCGTTAGACATACCCTCGCAGTGTAGACATACCCTCGCTCTGTTAGGTTTCCCATTGCTGGTTCATTGCCAGCAGTTGTGTGCATAGCACAGTCCATTCAGACTGGACTGATCATGGGGCTGAAGGTCAGAGATTGGGGTAAAGGAGCCGGCCTAAAGGGACTGCTGTGATGCTCTGTGCATGCACACTCTGTATATTTAGCTTCATTTACAAGTTTGGGACCCATCACAAAGGTATGAATAAAGACATTACCTGGCTAGCACACCACCTTCCACATCCCAATGACTTAAGCACCCATTGTTTAGTTGGTTAAGAACAATTTGCACCTCCTCTATCAGCTTCTTGTAACTTGAACACTTATTCACTATTTTTTCCTTTCTGTCCGCCCTCCCCATCTCCTATTTATTTTTGGATCTGGACTTTTAACACTCCAGTCACCTGAAGAAGTGGGTGGTACCCACAAAAGCTCATGATACCATCTACATGTTTTATTAGTCTTGAAGGAGCTGCTAGACTACTTGTTGTTTTTCAAGTTTTTCCATGTACCTAAGTTCCCTTTAGCAGCAGCTCAGGAGCAAACTGCTGGATAGTGCTTCTTAACTTCCACGAAAGGTCACTCAGTTTTAAACACTAGAGAACAGTGACCCAAAGGGGCTCATGCCATATGACTCCAATGTGGTTTTCTGTACACATCCCCTATGCACCATTTTCAAATAGACACAATGGCTGCCTCTCAGCATTTCTCATCTTCAGCTTTTTTGCAGACTCTCCTTCCTAAAACAGTCAAAGAACCACGTCTTCAATTGCTGCCAAAGCCTCCTTTCTGGATCATTATGCTAAAGATTGTTTTCTCTGATGGCACTTAAAGGGAGGCTGTTGGAACGAAACACTTAGCGTGCTGTACCTTGACGGTTGTCGCGTATTGCAGATTTTTTACTTGAAGGACTTGCCTTTCCAATGATTTTAAAAAAAATATCTGTAATGCAGTGCAGATGTAATAATTCCTTGTAAACATTCAAACAGACAAAATCAATGTTAAGGCTTGAAAGCTCAACCTTGACTATATTGCCTTGTGTGTATGCCTTATTGCATATTGTTAAGGGCTGCGCCCCTGTCAGGGCTTTCGGCCCCTTCTCACTGGGTCTACGCAGTACCCAAAGTTCCAACGTAAAAGTCCGGGCCCCTCTATCAGGGGATATACGGTGTACAAAGTCCCAGGGCAAAAGTCCAGGCCCCTCTACCAGGGGATATATGGTATAAGAGGGTTTGTGGCTCCTGCCGGCTCGGCGGGGAATCCGGCCGATACAGGCCGAGCCAGGCCTTGCAGCCCTTGCCCTGGGCTGCTTCCTACCACGCCCCGGTTCCCCTGGGGCCCATTCGCCTCTGAGGCTGCACCTGTCGGGGTTGGGGCGCGCTCCTGACGTCCTGGGTCGGCGGCTGCTTTCTCCGTGTCAGGTGCGGGCGGCGCCTCTGGTCCCAGCTGCTGCAGGAACACGGGCCTGGCCTGGCCTGGTCTCCTCCCTCACCCTGCCCCCTGACTGCAGGGCTCCTTCTGCCTTTATAGCCGGCCGCTGCTGGGAGCATGCCCAGCAGGGTCGGAGGGGCGGAGCTTCCTCTGCCAGCTGGGCCTGGGCTATCCCCTGTTCCTCAGTGCGGGGCCTGTCCGCCCCGTCACACATATACTTACCGGTATTTGTACCATTATAGATTATTTGTTAGATAATAGGCCATGTAATATAATAGGGATAGACTACAATTTTCGGACTTAGGTACAACCCAGGGCTGCACCGCTTTACAACTAACCTCGGACAATGTTGTCAATTAGTGTAAGCTCCTCAGGGCAGGATTGTCTCTTACTCTGAAGCTGTGGAAAACCTAGGGCAGTGGGGTTTCATTCTGAGTTGCTCCCTAGGTACCACTGTAAAAAAAATGATCAGTAAATAGCCCCTTCTTATTCTCTTCCACATGTCTGAAGATGATGTTACAATTTAGATCACAGAAACTAGAATGTCTTCTCCAATCTAACAAAGTCTGTTTTATAGTTTTCCAAGCACTACAGATTCTTCATCGTAGGCTTGTGTCAAATGACTAGTCTTTCATCAGTTCCCTTAGGAGACTGTTCTCCAGCCTAATAGATCTTGCTGTGCCAGAATATTTTTCCTATATTTTTCTTTTCATGCTTAACTTCACCTCATCAGTTTGGAGCCTCAGCACAACTATTTTCACAGTGTGTTCATGATAACTCAGTGTGGGAATAGTGTTCCATCTCAGGAGTCTTTTAGTTGTTCTTTGGTCCTCCCTAAAAGACTTTTACATTGCTAAAGTTTGTTTCCACAAATTCTGTCTACTGGCGTCTTTAGTTCTTTGATGGTTTTCTACTTTAATTCTCTGCCTTCACTTCCCTTCTTCTACCTAGACTTACTATCCTTTCTTGATTTTTTTCATATGGTGCTCAGATTCTACCTACATCTTTGACAAAAAGGTGACCTTTAGCCCAGCATTTTTATGCTACTTTAGATTTTTCAAGGTCTGAATTTGAAGAGATGAAAGACTAGCTTAGGAAAAGGAGTAACTGGAGACAATTTCTTTCATTTATCAATCCCCATTTGCTTACAAGTCCTAAGTCCTGCAAGGGTGCCATTAGCAACCATTTTAAAGACAAAGTTTCCAGTAACACCCTATACCCCACGTTCACCACTTTTGTAAGGTTATGCTATATGCCCTGTGTGGTACCATTTAAAAACTCATAATCTGCTGAATATTATTATCCAATTAAAGTGTGTGTAACATGATGAGATTATAATATATGGTAGTTACTGAAATATGTTGTAGACAAAGGCATGCTGACTGGCCGGCAAGGTGCTAAACATCCATTCCCTGCTTAATTGGCCAACTGGCAGAAGGACGGAAGGTATAAACAGAGAATTTACATTTAATCCCAGAAACATGTCAAACCTCATGTACACAGTAGACTGTTTGTCTGCTCCCTAGTGGGGAGTAATTCTACAAGAAAGGAGGAGGGTATAAAATAAAAGATAGTGATTTCCACATCTCCTCTCTCCCTCCATCTCTACTCACAGCAATGAGAAAGACAAAAGAATCACCACTGAATTGGGGCCTGGTCCTAGCTGGACATTTTCCAGCCAGAACAGACTGCAGTAGACGTTTAAAATCAAGAAAGGAATTTTTCTCATCAAACCTATTAGCCTTAGTAAAGTTTGGAATTAGCTCATGTGTTCATCCTTTTATTTTCTTAACCCAGTCTGATTTTGATGCCTTATCACTTGTAATCACTTAATAAAACAAGTTGATTAACCAAAAAGTTTTTGTTTTACCTAAACCAGGGCGTTTGGGTGGAAGTGCTTGGGAATCTCTCAAGAGCTGATGGACAGTGTTGGAATGACAGACGATCTGTGAGCTTGCACAGCCCAGGAAGGTACAGAATTGTAACGAAAGTAATCAAAGCTGGGGTTGGAGAGATGTGGGTTTCATCCTTTATGCAATTTACGGATGGCTGAGCATAGTATCCAGCTGGAAATTATTTTACATGCTGTTAGCAGAACCTGGAGAGGTTGGTGTTCAGCAGCAAAGCCGTGTAAAAGTCTGGAGAGCTAAGGGACCACAGCAGCCCCGCTTGCACTCCAAGGAATGTCAGATTCCCCCAAGCCAACGGCTCATTGGGCTGACGTGCTTAAGGCAGGTCTGTTTCACAATCAATGGTACACAAGGAAGTGATGTGTCCAGCATCACATGATGATCTTTGATGTCTCTAACCTGATGGATCAGGTGCCCTTTTTGCAGCGGGGTGAATTGGAGGTTTGCTGCTTGTAAGCTGGGGACAAATAGCTAACAATTAATAATGCCTTTAAAATCTCTTTATTATCTAGCAGTCCGCAAAACTGCCCATTCCTCCTTTGTTGGCAGAGTCTCTGTTCATTATGATTAATTACTTTCAACTCCATAAGCCTGCAACGATAAGAAACAAGATACCAGCTATAAAGCTGCAAATAAAGTATATAGAGTGAAAAATGGGCAGAGGGATATTTCATCTGTCAAGTTAGCTAAGCACATCAGAGGCAACACATACAATATTTAAGTCCTGGAGTCATCTTGCTCAAGGCCCTGTGTCTCACAACTCCCTTTGCAGCTAGTTTCACTCAATTAACAGTGGTGTCCCTGTCCCATCACATTCGGGTTTCTCCTCTATAGCTCTTATCACCTGGAAATGACCTTCTGGATATCTGGACTCCATCTAACATTAGCGTGTCCAAGACTGGTGTCCATATTTTGAAAAGGATGTTGACCAAATGGAAAATGGTCAGACAAAGGCTGCAAGAAGGATGCTAGG
Source organism: Pelodiscus sinensis (assembly GCF_049634645.1). Classification (NCBI taxonomy): domain Eukaryota; kingdom Metazoa; phylum Chordata; order Testudines; family Trionychidae; genus Pelodiscus; species Pelodiscus sinensis. Next base: position 127,346,580 of record NC_134715.1, read on the forward strand.
GGTTGGGGAAACTGCCTCACGGCATAGGAGTAAAATCAATTTCTTCCATTTATCAAAGAGAAGGTTAAGCAGGGGATAAACACTAATGAGGGAGATTTCTGATAAAAGACCTCTCCGAAATGTTTAGCATACCAAGATATAAGCAAATTCAAAGGAGAGAAACTAAAGCTAGATACTTTAAGAAATGAGGTGCAAATTTTTAAGTGTGGGTAATTAATCATTCAAACAGCTTAATTAGGGATGTGGCGGAGTCTATGGCAGTGTTTCTTAAACTTTCTATGGCAGTGTTTCTTAAACTTTATAAGATGGAGGAACACCAAACAATAATGTTTTTTTATGTGGAGCACACACACAAAAAAGTTATTGAGAGAAAAAAAAAAGGGTCGCCTGCCCTTTAAGGGTGACCATTTTTAACTCTGTTGTTCTTTGCAGCACACCTCCAACTGCCTCGCGGCACATCAGTGTACCGGGAACACACTTTAAGAAACACTGTTCTAAGGGCTAATCTAGACTATGCAGAACAGTCGAAAGAGGATATGCAAATTCCACCATCGAAAGTGAAAGTAGTTTAGAGGAGACTTTTTTAGCGAACCCCCCTCCCTTGGTTGAAAAGCAGCTCTTCCTCAAAAAAATGAGGTTTACGCAGCTTTTCGACAAGGGGGAGGGAGGTTCGCCAAAAAAGCAGCATCTAAACAACTTTCACTTTTGAAAGCTCTGCTTTTGAAAGTGCGATCGGAAGAAGATATGCAATTTTCTGCAGAATTTGCATATCCTCATTTGACTGCCCCGCATAGTCTAGATAAGCCCTAGCTAAGACAGAAAGTATGTTTCCCTGCAAAATGGTCAGAAGGTCTATGCTATGATTTATTTCCTCCCTATAAAAGTGGGGCAGTGATTTAATTCAGCCTCTGTCCCCCCCTTCCATAACTTATTGTCCGTGTAAAATTCATAAGCAAAGGGGGGGCCAGAAGCAGGGGGGGGCTAACAGCTATGCTGGGTCCCTGGACAAGGTGACGGGTTGGGTTCCAGTTCCCTGCTCCCAGAAGGGGCGGAGCCTCAGGTGGAAGAGGTGGGGCAATCAGGCCTTATCACTGCCTGGACTGTGGCACGCTGTCCGTCTCGCCCCACCCTTTGAGCTGCCCAGAGCATGCCAGGCTCCAGCAGCTATATAAAGAGCCCGGGTCTCTGGGCACTGCTGCTTCCACATAGCAGCCGGGATCCCCAGACTCTTTAGAATCATTAGTCATGGGGGGCAATTGTCCCCTGTGCTCCCCCCATCAGTGGGCCTGGGCAGAGGAAGGTTAGTCATGGTAATGTATTAATAGTGTAGGCCAAAAGAGAATTGACTACCCCTTCCCTACAGAGAGTAAGGAGGAAACAGGAGAGCCATTCTCACTGAGAAGGGTATCTCTGAAGCATAATCTCTCTTTAGGCAGCAAATGGAATCATAGAATCATAGAACACTAGGACTGGAAGGGACCTTGAGAGGTCATCGAGTCCAGTCCCCTGCCCTATGGCAGGACCAAGCACCATCTAGAACGGTACAGCTTATGCAACACCCCTTCATCAGCTATTCCTAAAAGCACAATCTAGCCCTGAACTGTATTCTGAGTTCCCTGCACGCCCAAAGCAGGCTAGCGATGTAATTGATACAGTCTGAACCTTCCAGTCTCTCTCCCTTGTCTTCTATTTTGCTTTTAATTTTATCATTTAACACGGAGGGATAGTTTCTGTTGGACAATGCAGCACAAAATAAAGCTGAACTGTGTATTCTGATAAGTATCAGAGGGGTAGCCGTGTTAGTCTGGATCTGCAAAAGTGACAAGGAGTCCTGCAGCATGCTCCAATACATCTGTTAGTCTATGCAGGTGCTACAGGACTCCTTGTCGCTTGTGTATTCTGATGTTTATTTTGCTTAGCAAAGGGTCACTTACTGATTCCTGTTTGAAAGTCGGTGCTATATTGCTCTTACACTGAACCATGAAAGTGGCTAAAATTAGTTTGCTTCTGCTGTTTGCAAACTCTCTTTTCCGGCTGCACATATTAACCAAATCCACAGTACAATGGGAAAAATTTGCCTTCGTATACGTGATAAGTCATTATGCATTATCTAGGCTGGTGACTTAGCAAAATATTAAATCCGCATTCTGTGAAGACAGAGGAAATGGAGTTGTAATCACAGTGATGTGTGACATACAATTAAGAATGTTTGTAATTAGCATTTGTGAATAAAACTCAAGCTTAAATGGATATTAAGCAGAAGCTAATGAGGTTTTAAGGACACTGCGAAGGTATCTTTTCACAGATAGCAATATGTTCATACAATGTGAATCAATTAGGCATGCATAAGTACAAAAATATATGTGTGTATTATACAGCCCTTGTCTTAATGAAAACATTTGAAAAGGGAATGATACCGACAGATTCAGTGCTCTCACATCGGCCTCACATTGCTATCTGAAAGGGCTAAATATTTATTGACTGCAAGGTTGATTTTTGGTTTTCACCTTGAGAGACAGTGACTGTTACTGCACTCAATAAATTATGAGCACTGAAAAGAAAACCAAGCTGGATTACTTTGCCTCCACAGCCCACAACTGCCTCCTGTTGTTTACAGATATAATTTACTTTCAAAGTACTTAGATAAGTCTGGCTATTAAACCCCAGCTGACATTTTAACAGGTCAGGACAGGTTTCTTTCTTGTTCTCTATACTGTGTCCTTCCTGTGCCCCTTCTAGTCATATTTCATATGGAAAGATTATCTTTTATTACTGCTTCAGGCATCTAACTATTCAGATGTGCATAAGTAATCTTAGGAAGCATTCCTAAGTGTTTGTCTAAAGTCATTGCCTCAGGCTGTTCTGATAAATAGTTGAGATGGGTAACAACAGGTGTTTTAATGCCTACAATAGTGCAAAATATTCAAAAACTACAAACATGTACTTGGGCTTTGGAATGTTTGGGGGGAGGAGTGTTTTCAGTATGCTCCATCGGCTACATCCACGTTTCCAGCAAGAACAAATCTTTCCTACCCTGAAATTGTGTTTAGGAGATTGGACAAGCAAGGAACTTGAGCCAGACATGTTAATAGCAGGCAGAGTAGCAAAAAAAGCTACATCTGCCTATAAAAGGCAGTCCTGCTGACTACCTGTGTAAAGCCAAAGTCAAGTCCCTAAGCAGCTCTGAGCCAGGATCATGTTTAAAACATTGGCTGGAACTCCAAGAAGAAAAATTATTGGAAGCCTGAAGAGACCAACTTTTGAGAAAAGAGAAGAACAATTCTGTTGAACTTCTTTCATTTGTCTATACAGGACCATGATGACCGTTTATAAAATAGGCAGAGCTGGTTTGGGCCTCTCTCACTCAAATGCGCCTTAACTTGTAATGAGGTTTCACCGCCCCATAGGCACCCTCACCTGGCATGAGGTGGCAGTGCAGCAACTCAGCGCTGTCTCCTTCCGCTGACAGCAGCAAGGGGCACACAAGGGCAAACAAGTGGGCCACCTGAAGAGCCTTCCTTCATCTCAGTGGGCTGCAAGACTGAAATCGGGCAGGTGACTAACCATGACCCCACGAATAAGATTATATAACATTGCACTCAATTTGACCCTAATAAAGAGTCACTTTGTTTGGAAAAAGGCCTGGTAAAGAAGCAGAATCGAGTTGCTGGTAAAAAGTAACATAAAGAAGCAGAAAGAGCGCATGGCTGTCACGGTTTGTGTGTAATCAGCATGTTCCTCACTTGTAGCCTTGCTTTAAAGTATGTCACCTCTCATTTTGCCAGAGGCTGTTCGACCCTCCCGTACACTGCAGGCCCACCCCCCACGGCACCCCTTTTCTCAAACCCCCATCCGGACCTTTCCCTGTGTCCTCCCCTGAGCATGCCCCATCCCTTCTCCTCCCTCCCAGCATTTCTGGAGCACTGTGAATTGGCTGATTCGTGGCGTTGTTTTGGGACCGGTTCGGTTCAATATCTTCATCAAGGATTTAGATATTGACATAGAAAGTACGCTTATTAAGTTTGCAGATGATACGAAGCTGGGAGGGGTTGCAAGTGCTTTGGAGGACAGGGTCATAATTCAAAATGATCTGGACAAACTGGAGAAATGGTCTGAGGTAAACAGGATGAAGTTTAATAAGGACACATGCAAAGTACTCCATTTAAGAAAGAACAGTTTCACACATACGGAATGGGAAGCGACTGTCTAGGAAGGAGTACTGCAGAAAAGGATCTAGGGTCATAGTGGACCACAAACTAACTATGAGTCAACAGTGTGATGCTGTTGCAAAAAAAGCAAACATGATTCTGGGATGCGATAACAGGAGTGTTGTGAGCAAGACACGAGAAGTAGTTCTTCCACTTTACTCTGTGCTGATTAGGCCTAAGTTGGAATATTGTGTCCACTTCTGGGCACCACATTTCAAGAAAGATGTGGAGAAACTGGAGAAGGTCCAGAGAAGAGCAATAAGAATGATTAAAGGTCTAGAGAACATGCCCTAAGAAGGAAGGCTGAAAGAATTGGGCTTGTTTAGTTTGGAAAGGAGAAGACTGGGAGGGGGCGTGATAGCAGTTTTCAGGTATTTAAAAGGGTGTCACAAGGAGGAGGGAGAAAAATTGTTTTCCTTGGCCTCTGAGGATAGGACAAGAAGCAATGGGCTTTAACTGCAGCAAGGCAGGCTTAGGTTGGACATTAGGAAAAAGTTCCTAACTGTCAGGGTGGTTAAACACTGGAATAAGTTGCCTAGGGAGGTTGTAGAATCTCCATCACTGCAATATTTAAGAGCAGGTTAGATAGACATCTATCAGGGATGGTCTAAACAGTACTGGGCCCTGCTGTGAGGGCAGGGGACTGCACTTGATGACCTCTCAAGGTCCCTTCCAGTTCTAGTGTTCTATGATCCAATGATTCAAGCTCTGGGAGAGAGGTGGAAGGAGCAGGGACCGGGTGCAAATCAGCTGATTCACAGCACTCCAGAAAGGGGAGAAGTAGGGAAGTGTGAGGCCCCCAGCATGGAAGAGGCGGGAAGGGGGAGGAGGAGAAAGAGGAGGAGTGCATTGGCCACACATAGAACCCCAATGGGCTGCATGTAGCCCATCGGCTGCAGGTTGCCCACCACCGGGCTACAGTAATCTTGTATGGTGACTTGGCCCCTTCAGCAAGTCATCCTCAGTTCCATCCACATCTCCTGGGTAAACAAAGTCCAAACCAAATGTCTCAGCAAAGTGGAGAGTGGAACTGACAGTAAACCCAACTAAGATAGAAAACAAAGTGGAAAGTAAACATAAGAGAACTATATTGCCCTCCTTGAGCTCAGTTTTCTACCGATTCTTCACCCCTCTCATGGGCTCTGTAGAGCCCTTCCATGCTCACATTATAGAACACAACCTTCCAGGACTTTCTCCCTGGAGGTTTAGCTCCCCTTAAGCCACTGACCCTCTGGCTTCTTCCCTAAAGTCCTCTCCTTGTCTGCCTCTTCTCAGACTAGATGCCTACTACCCTACACAGGATCCACAATTGGGTTCAATGGCTCGCAGCACCATCACTTTACAAATTGTTCTAGTATCTCTGTCTTACTAATCTATTAGAGTTCTTTGAAGGGGTTAACAAACATGCGGACAAGGGGGATCCAGTAGATATAGTATACTTAGATTTCCAGAAAGCCTTTGACAAGGTCCCTCACCAAAAGCTCTTCTGTAAATTACATGGCCATGGGATAAGAGGGAAGGTCCTTTCTTGCATTGAGAACTGGTTAAAAGACAGGAAACAAAGGGTAGGAATAAATGGTAAATTTTCAGAATGGAGAGGGGTAACTAGTGGTGTACCCCAAGGGTCAGTCCTGGGACCAATCCTTTTCAACTTATTCATAAACGATCTGGAGAAAGGGGTAAGCAGTGAGGTAGTAAAGTTTGCAGATGATACCAAACTGTTTAGGATAGTCAAGACAGAAGCAGACTGTGAGGGACTCCAAAAAGATCTCACCAAACTGAGTGATTGGGAACAAAATGGCAAATGAAATTTAATGTGGATAAGTGTAAAGTAATGCACATCAGGAAAAATAACCCCAACTATACGTACAGTATGATGGGGGCTAATTTGGCTACGACAAATCAGGAAAGAGATCTTGGAGTTATTGTGGACAGTTCTCTGAAAACTTCCACACAGAGTGCAGCGGCGGTCAAAAAGGCAAATAGGATGCTAGGAATTATTAAGAAAGGGATAGAAAATAAGACCCAGAATATCTTACTGCCCCTGAATAAAACTATGGTACGCCCACATCTTGAATACTGTGTACAGATGTGGTCTCCTCACCTCAAAAAAGATATTTTGGCCTTGGAAAAGTTTCAGAAAAGGGCAACTAAAATGATTAGGGGTTTGGAACGGGTCCCATATGAGGAGAGGTTAAAGCGACTGGGACTTTTCAGTTTAGAAAAGAGGAGACTGGGGGGGGGGGATATGATAGAGGTCTATAAAATCATGAGTGGTGTGGAGAGGGCCGATAAAGAAAAGTTATTTATTAGTTCCCTAAATATAAGAACTAGAGGACACCAAATGAAGTTAATGGGTAGCAGGTTTAAAACTAATAAAAGAAAGTTCTTCTTCACACAGCATGTAGTCAACCTGTGGAACTCCTTGCCAGAGGAGGCTGTGAAGGCTAGGACTATAATAGAGTTTAAAGAGAAGCTAGATAATTTCATGGAGGTTAGGTCCATAAAAGGCTATTAGCCAGGGGATAAAATGGTGTCCTTGGCCTCTGTTTGTCAGAGGCTGGAGAGGGATGGCAGGAGACAAATCGCTGATCATTGTCTTCGGTCCACCCTCTCTGGGGCACCTGGTGCTGGCCACTGTTGGCAGACAGGATACTGGGCTAGATGGACCTTTGGTCTGACCCAGTATGGACATTCTTACGTTCTTATGTTTGCAGCCCATGCTAGCTGACAGGGCCTAGCTGTCAGCTTTACTTTGCTGTGTAGCTACATCTTTAAAAGGGAGAAAATTTCATCATGCAGAACAAGATGCAGAGGTTAGACCCTTGCCTCAGTGCTAGGTGGCCAGAGTATCAGGTTTTTATGGGGGGGAGGAAAGCGCTTTGTTGAGTGAGTACAGGCTAATTCAGAAACCTCACAGTCCTGTGGCCAAGCTTCTAAGCAGTGTCCAGGAAGTGAATGTGTATTTATTTTCTCTCCACATAAGTTCTGTCAGAAAGCAAATGCTGAGGCGTCCATTTTCAAGACAAAAATCCATCTGTTTATCCCACTTTTCAGAAACAGTTTATGTTCTCTAAAATGTACTTGTCCTCTGATCACATCATCATGGTTGGTTACCGCAGCAACAGTGGCAATAATTATGTCATATGATACAGGCCTCATCTGAAATTAACATAGTGCTTCTCCCCTCCCCACCCCAGTTACTTAAAAAAAGGAGAATCGTGGAAAGGCAGATTGGAAGGGACCTCAGCCAGTCATATAGTGAAGACCCCTGTGCTGAGGCAGCATCAAGTATCGTATTATTCAAATGTTTGCAGTAGACCTTTGTCAGCTAAAGACACATTTTCATCTGGATAAACAGAAATGCATTTACTGATTTCATCAAAGCGCCCAGCCACTCTTTCTTGACCTTCTGAGGTGATTGTGCTGAGTGCCAACGGTTTCCTCAGTGCTTTATAAAACAGACACAAGTCCTGTATAAGCAACTTGCAGTTGATTTTGGATACTGACTTAGAAGTCCAGATAAACCCATACATTACTAGGACGAGAGCACAAGACTGAGGTGCAAGAATTTTCTCCAGTCATTTTAAAAGACTTTGCATCACAAAATCAATCAGAAAGTGGGAATATTTTTGCACAGATTTTCACAAAATTTGCTCCCTTCCTTTGTCAGAAATTTTCAAATTTTGGTTTGTTGGACCAGCTGTCAATGTAATCCTCTTTATAATAGCAGTATTAAGACCTGAGAATACTTAAATAGACCAAATTATAGTACGTCATAGGCTGCAGCAGAGTCCAAAATTTTGGCAGTCCCCCTTAAAACTTTCTGCCATGTTGCACATGTTGACCTTATTTTGTTCTCTGTCTTCTTTGACTTCAATGCATACTTATAGTCGCCTGCCCAGAGAAGAACAGCAAAACCATGAGCTCTTTAAATGGCTAAACAAGAGAACTCAGAATTTGGGTCTCTTCACCTTTAAATTTGCAAACAAAGAAGTGGCAATACTTGCTCAAAGCATTATAAGCACAGGCCTTGAATAGTGATGGGTTGAGACTAGGTTCAAGTCAGCTTTTCTCACCCACCACTCTCCCCTGAAAGGCCTGCTGGCTCCCAGTTTGTCTGTATTTAAGCTGCTGGGGGACTACGTCTCACTGGTAGCCCCAACAGAATAGGTTTTTGTCAAAACACTGAAGCCTGTGGCAAGAGGCAGAGAACACCAGATAGACTCAGTCACTGTGACATGCCCATGAAGCAAGAATATACGTAGCCCTCCTTGTGCAAGAGTTATTGGCCAGTTTATAAACCTGGATCAATCTATGAAAAGCAGGAGGGGGAGGAGGGGAAATGAACCAACCAAGACAATTTGAGGGTGATTTTGTTCAGGCCAGTTTAGATTTTCATTTAGCACAACTGCAAAGAGAGTAGAAGTCTCGCATCATTCTCTCACTGGAAATAGGCACATCTGCTGTCCAGTTGAGGCTCTCCCAAAAGCTATCACTATGGTGAATGTTCTGGGAACATACAACTGCAATAGTACAGTGGATGCTAGAAAGGAAAATCAGAAAAAATTATGCTGATGTAACCTACATGTCTACTGCATGTAGTTCACTGTCCTACGTAATGACACTTACACCACTTAAGGTACCTGTACATAGTAGCATTATTTTGGAATAACAGCTGTTATTCTGAAATAAGAATGCGAGTGTGTATACAGCAATTCTGTTATTTCAAAATAAATTTGAAATAATGGATGGCTTATTCCAACTTCTTTAAACCTCATCCCACGAGGAATAACGCCTACTGTTTTTCCGAAATATGTGTGTAGTGTAGAAAGTAAGACTTGGTCAATTTGCCCATGGCAGGCCACAAGCATATTAAGGAGGACCAGGCTAGATTCCTAGTGTTATTGATCATGATCTTACAAGCCTTTTAAGACCTAGAGAAAAGGATTGTGAATTGAATCCATCATACGACAATTATTCAGAGTGGCTGGAGATTAAAGAAAAGTTTTTATTTCATGCAGCCGACTATAGGGAGTAACTTTCCCAGGCTGCTTTCATTTTGATTCTTTTTAAAATCATGAAGCAGATCTCAGAGGATTTCTACTGATCAGGCCAGATCCTGAGCTGGTATAAACTGTCAACAACTTACACCAACTCAAGATTTGACACATAATCTTCTGACAAATCACCGACTCACCAATTTACAGCAGCCCAGGATAAGACTCAAACTTCTACCAACCACTGACTTGCCAAGAATTCCCTCCATTCCCGAATGCAAGGGTCTTCTTTTTTCCCCACCCATCTTTTCTGAGACACCAGTGAAGAAGTCTTTGACTGACACTGAATTTAGACACCCATGAGGGTGTGAAATCAATGTGGATCAACTGTAGCACTGTAGAAGTCATGCATTTATAGCAACTCAACACAAGAGGGTGCCCTAAGCATGTCCAGAGACACTTCACTGTAGCTCTCATGGAAACACCAGAACTTCAGCTCAAATACATACATTGGTTGTTTAGCATGTCCACATCAGAGGTACGGCTGACAGATTCATCAGCATTCAAGGTAGAAGGAAAAGCATCATGCATCTGGACTCAGGGAACATACATTCCAGTTGTCATGTTTTGCTGAGCTGAACTGCCACATGAAATTGTTTTTGTTTTGCTTCACACGATCCTTTATACTGAATTAATCAAAGAAGCAGCCACATATAGAAGCTAGTAGGTGTGTGCAGATGTTTATGTATAAACGCGTTGCCTATTGTAATAGGAGGCCTGCCATCTTCTTCACCAGCATGATGCACACTCGTAATACTCAGATAAGCAAGCTGTCAAATGATCCATATTAGCCTGTATTATTTAAAGCTGACATAAAAGAAATAATTATAAACCCACCCCCCATAAGTCTAATTAGCCTGTTGAACTGATTGACCCAAGATAGAGGTCAAGAATTTAGCAAGGTTAAAAAAAAGTAGACATATATTATTGGCCAAGCTCATGAGGCCTTAAACTCACCTGGATGGTATTTCTGTTTGTTTGTCTAACATGGAAACTTTTGAATACTGCGTCCAATTCGTTCTGAATTTTCAGGAACACCCCAAGTAGCAGTGGCCAGAACTGTTTAGATTGGTGGCACAATCAGAACATTGAAAGAGGGGACGATGGAATTAAAACATTAAACTGGCCCGCCCCCTTCTGCCTAAGACCCCGCCTCTTCCATAGAGCCACATCCCGTTCCCCAGGGGCCCGTCCAGGCTGTCGGCTTCCCTGGCTTCACCGTAGTAAATGGAAGAACAGTTTTAGCATCCAGCAGCTGAGGATCTCACCGGTTATGATTTCTTGCCAACAGAAGAAAAGATGAGCATTTGAGAAAACTGATGTAATTTTCTACTTTGTGACTATCTGGAGCTGTGGGTGAGTGGCTCAGAGGATTTCTATTGTGTATTTGGACAGCACAGCAACTGAATTTAATTAAATTTGTGATGTGGCCTGGAATGCAGTGGAATTCTTACACAGAAATTCTGTTAATTGAGGCTCTGATCCTGCCATTTGATCTGCGTCAGCAAATTTATTCTGCATGGAGACATTGGTCTGTCCTCCTGAAGCCCCACTGAAATCAAAGGGGCTCAGCAAAAGTCTGCCCCCCCAATCCAATTGTAGGATCAGGCCAGACTAACCAAATCCTTGTTTGTACTGACATCAGCAGCAAAAGTCTATTTGACGTTTATCAGACCATGGATTAAGCCTACATTTGAGGCAGCACCTGTAGCAACAGTGAGCTGAACTCATTTGTACAAAAGATATTTTTTTAAGGGTGGGAGGGGTATGGTAGCAGATGAAGTAAATTTATCAGATGATTAGAGAAAGAGGGGGTCGAGACTCCTGGGCTACGTCTATACTGCGCATTGCTGCGCAAGAAGATATGCAAATGAGACAAGGGGATGAATATTGCTATGCCTCATTTGCATACCTAATGAGTCGCCATTTTGCAGAAGGGGGTTTTGTGTAAGAAGGAGCTGTCTACACTGCTCCGTCTTGCGCAGGAGCCGTTCTTCCTTAAAATAAGTGGCAGACTGGCTCCTACGCAAAAGGGGTTTGTTTGCACAAGAAGGAGCAGTGTAGACAGCTCCTTCTTGCACAAAACCCCCTTCCACAAAAATGGCGGCTCATTGGGTATGCCAATGAAGTGCGGTGATATTCATCTCCGTGCCTCATTTCAATATCTTATTGCGCAACAATGTATAGATATAGATATAGCCCTGGGGTTCTATCTGTATAGATATAGCCCTGGGGTTCTACAGCCTTTCTCTGACACTGACTTGCTGTGTGGATTTGAGGAAATCACTTGGTTTTGTGTTTAGTTTACCCTTCTGTGCCACCACAGATACAGAAATTCTTGCCTCCTAGGTTTGAAGAGGCTAAATGGTTATAAAAACCTTTGTGATCTTCTAAGGACAGATGCTAGGAAGTACAAAGCATCACTCATGTCAAAGTAGTCCATGGAGGTTCTAGTTCCACTTCCATGCTAGGCTGGGGTGTTACCCCCCAAAGCAGTCTAGGTAACCCCCAGAACATAACTGATCTATTGTCCCCTCCTTGCAGGAGGCATAAGGGATCTGTCGAAAAAGGCTTTCTTTCTCGACAGATCCCCCTCTAGACTGCTGCTTTTTGATATTTAAATCCCCACTTCATTTGCAATGTCAACCTGCCTAATCTGCATCCCTCTGCCGACAGTCTAGACATACCCTAGTAGGCTAAAATCAGAGAAGATATGTAAAACTGGGTTATTGAAACATGCAAATTACCCTGAAGATTTGGAGGGAAAAAATCCTATAGTTAAGCGGTACTAAATCCATGGCCTTTCCAAGGTGAAGAAGCCACATTTCTCTTACTTGTTTGCACAGGAACTTATGGGCCCTACCTACCTGTTTCTAAGAGCCGCCTTCTCTTCAGCTTAACACTATGCCAGAGTACATGTAAAATATGAAGCACAGAAGCTATAATCATAAGCAAGTGCTATACAAGTAATACCAGAGGGCCTGAGGTCAAATCCTGGGAAAGCCTTTGTGGCTAAAGTCAAAGCTATACAACCTGTAGTTTTTACATAAAGATGACCAATTATATACTAGTCTGGGACTGGGGAGACTCAGATAGGATTTCTCCTTCTGCCACAGATTTCAGGATGACCTTAGTCAAGGCATTAAACTTCTCTGTGCCTCAGTCAAATGGAGAAAAACAGTATTGCTGTTCCTCAAAGGATAAACACATTGAAGACTGGAGTGCTCAAATGCTATTGTGAGCGGGTGATGTAAGTGGCTAAGATACCGACACAAAGAGACTGATACATATTAGGGTACGTCTAGACTATAGGCTTTTGTCAATACTGTTGACAAAGCTTCTGTCGACAAAGAGCGTCTAGACTACATCCAGCTCTGTCGAGAAAGCAAGCCGCTTTGTTGACATGAGAGTGTAGACACAAAGGACAGTGTAGATGCAATAATGTCTTCTGTCGACAGAACTCTGTCAACAAAAGGCGTTATTCCTTGTAGAATGAGGTTTACAGCCATCGACAAAACTGCCGCATTCTGTCGATGTTATGTCGACAGAACTAGGCGGTAGTGTAGACACAGGTATAGTTTTGTCGACAAAAGTCCACTTTTGTCGACAAAACCCTGTGGTCTAGACACACCCTTAGTCTCTTACAGTTGCATTTTTCTGTCACAACAGAAAATGGAAAGTTGCTGAGAAAGAATCAAATTAATTCAATAAGCTAGTGGCTCTTATTCTGTTCCATAATATGATTCCTGGATATACCTGGAATACAAGTTTTGAGACCCCACCTCACACCTGTCCATTTACTCTGGCCATAAGGAAGGAAATAATTATTGTAACTCTCAAAGCCTGATATATAAGAACGGCCATTCTGAGTCAGACCAAACCATCTAGCCCAGTATCCTCTATGCTGACAGTGGCCAATACCAGATGCCCCAAAGGGAGAGAACACAACAGGTAATCCTCACATGATCCCTCCCCTGTCACTCACCTCCAGAGAAACAGAGGCTAGGGACACCATTCCTACCCATCCTGGCTAATAGCCATTGATAGACCTAACCTTCATGAATCTATCTAGCTTTCTTTTTAACCCTGTGAAAGTTGTAGCCTTCACCGCATCTAGCTGTTCACAGTCCTTGGCTGGGAACTCATGACTTGAGACTGCTCAACAGCCTTCATATGGTAACACCTTTAGCTTCTAGGTAAGCTCTACTGAGCCTCAGCTATTACTAAGGAGACTGTTTCATTGTGGGGTTTGTCAACTACAAGAATTGCAGGTCAGCTTTGTGCATACCTTGCAAGCTAAACATTCTGCTTTCACATTAATGCTATACCTTGCACACGTTGGGGCTTTGTATGACTGATGCAAAAAAAAAAATCCCCCAAACCTAAGGAACCTCAGGGTATGTCTACACTACCCCGCTAGTTCGAACTAGCGGGGTAATGTATGCATACCGCACTTGCTAATGAAGCCTGGGATTTGAATTTCCCGGGCTTCATTAGCATAAGCGGGGAGCTGCCATTTTTAAATCCCCGCCGCTTCGAACCCCGTGCAGCGCAGCTACACGGGGCTCGAACTAGGTAGTTCGGACTAGATGTCTATTCCGAACTACCGTTACTCCTCGTGAAACGAGGTGTACCGGTAGTTCAGAATAGGCACCCTAGTCCGAACTACCTAGTTCGAGCCCCGTGTAGCCGCGCTGCACGGGGTTCGAAGCAGCGGGGATTTAAAAATGGCAGCTCCCCGCTTATGCTAATGAAGCCCGGGAAATTCAAATCCCAGGCTTCATTAGCAAGTGCGGTATGCATACATTACCCCGCTAGTTCGAACTAGGAGGGTAGTGTAGACATACCCAGGTTTATTAAGAGACTTTGCTTAAAAAGAGAATGCCAGATGCACAGATCACATATAAGACATGAACTATCCAAACAAATAGCTTCTGCAGCACAGCTTTTGTTTACAAAAAGAGTATATTCATGAAAAGATAAATATTAGCATATATTTTAGAAATGTGCGTTTGTCTGTCTGTCTGTTCATCTGTCTGCGAGTCCATTTGTTCAAGAACTCCTAAACAGTAAGAGCTAGGACTACAAAATTTGGTGTGCAGCTCCCTCTTATCCTAATTTAAAGCAAGGTCAGGGTTTGGTTGTGCCAGGACAATGGGGTATGCCTTGAATGCAATTGTTTCTCTTAAAATAGAAGAGAGGGATCTTGTAGGCGGGAATAGTTATAGTGTAGAATAACCGCAAGGGGGCAGTAATGCACCAGAGATGGCGACTGGAACAACTATAACCCCATTGAGCCAGCAGGGGGCAGGGGTGGAGAAAGGGACAGCTATCTAATATATATTTCAAAGAGTTTGTGTGTCTGTCTGTCCCCTAGGGGACATTCACCCCTTCCCTGGCTGTGCAGCAGCCATGGACTAGTGTTTCTCACCAGGCTCCAAGCTGCTGCAGTGAGAGAGGGCTGGGGTTGTCCTCTCTACCTGGGGCAGCCTGCTTACTGAACCCCTCATCCCCAACCCAACCCAAGAACAATGATTTAAACAAAGAAAAACAAAACTTATTTGAGTTAAGAAGCTGGGCAGTGCTGGGTAAGTCTTCTAGTATTTAATATAATTAATAAATGGAACAAAAATATCCTCCTGGTAAAATCATAATGCATATCATTTGCTCCCCACAAGACATTATGAGTATTAATAGTTTAATGATGTTTTGGTGCCTACATTTCTTTATGACGAGTCTCTGAAGCAGAGCCCCTGTAGCACACTGAATATAAAACAAAATCCAGAACACAAATGCCTATTTCTTATTTCTGTTACTAGCAGTGTGAATCAAAGTCCAGATTTTGCCCTCTAATGTGCACAATTGGTTCCCAATGGGATCTTTCAACATGCAAGCAAGTGCAGCATTTATCCCTGAATATTTAATAAGTCTTGTACACAAATCACTTCCACTATGGTGACTCACGAAGCAGTGAGCCGGTAGTTGCTTTTCACAAAAGAGCTGATTAGTTGTGATAAATAGAAAGTTATTTTCTAAGTTTTCCTTGCTATGTAATTCTCACAAAATTATCATGACGGTGCTCTCACTGTTCATTTCAGTAGCACGAACCAAGGAACAGAAGATAAAAGCAACAAACATTGCATTTGTTTCATAGCCAACTGTGTGAACTCAATGAATTTTAATTATACCCATGGAATTGCAAAGCATTTAATCCGTAGGGAAAATCGTGTGTTTAATCCCTAGGCCAGCAATTTCAACATTGGATATCCGAAGTTAGGTGACTAAATATGGGTGGATTTTTCAAACCTTCATGATTTCCATTTTGTATTTTGGGCAACGATTCAGATCAGTTATTATATCCCATATGCCATCCTATCTACACTTCCTGAGAAATCCTGGTACCGCTTTTTGGATCAAACTTCCAGTTATGTAATGGTGAAGCCCAACCTGAGAGATTAAATGACATGGCCACCCCTCTCTTGTGTAACAGTTTTGCTACTCAGCTCTCCACAGAGCCTTCTGTATTTATCTCTTATCCAGTTGATTTACTGCCATGTTGTCTCTAGGTCAGTGGTCTCCAACTGTTTTTACCACAAGATCACTTTTTCAATGTAAGTGCAATGTAAGATCTACCTCAAACCCAAATACCCTGGCCCTGCCTCCTTCCCGCCCCTTCTCTGAGGCCCTACCCCTGCTCACTCTGTCCTTCTTTCTTCCCCTTCCTCACTTACTTTCACCAGGCTGGAGTAGGGAGTTGAGGTGCAGGCTCTGGTCTTGGACCAAGGGGTATTGAATGTGTGTGGGGGGGCTCTGGGCTTAGCCCAGGGTGGGGGATTGGTGTCCAGGAAGGGTGTCAGGGTGCAAGCTCTGGGAAGATGTTTAGGTGAAGGGGGACTAATGTCTGGGGCAGGAGGCTGCCTGCAGGAAGAGGTTCAGGGCTGGGACAGGGGTGCAGGAAGCAGGCTCTGGCTGGGCACTGTTTAACTGAGACGGCTTCCGGGTTGGGGGAGCAGTGGGGTTAAGGCAGCTTACTCCTGCCCTGGCCCTGCACCACTCCCGAAAGCAGCTGATATGTACAGCCAGGGCTCGACAAATAATGTAAACTACTCGCGCGTGGTGAGCAGATTACAACCCTGAAGAGCTGGCCCAGAGCGATCTGGGCCCACCCACTACTGCAGGCACAGAACCACGCAAAACTGCATGGCTGGTGAGCGGGGCTCGCCGCCGCTTGGCGACCCTTGTGTACAGCAATGGTGCCATGGCACCATGTGCTGCCCCTCATCTACAGGCACTGGGCCCACAGCTTCTACTGGCCACGGTTCCCTGTTACTGGTCAATGGGAGCTGCAGGAGCGGTGTCTACAGGCTAGAACAGCATGTGGAGACCCCCTGCTCTGCCTCTCTCAGGGGCTGCAGGGACAAGCCAGCCACTTCCAGGGGCAGCAATTACCATAGGGATAATTACTCCAGCCATGACAGATGAGGCATTTTAGAACTCACTATTCAAGGAATTACATTTAAGCATCAGAGAGAAATGAAAATTATGAAATGCACAGACCAGTCAAAAACCCCAAATAGCCCACTTTGCAAGCAGTAAAAGAAGTAACAACCCCACCCCCACATGTGTGTTGGGTTGGGAGATGAGAGGGAAGGACAGTGTGTGTGAGAGAGAAAGAGAGAGAGAGAGGGAATGACAGAGACACACACAGTGTGTGAGAGTGACAGAGATTTACCAAGCTCCCTCCATCCCCTTCTCTCCGTGTGGAGATAGGGTACAGAAGTGGGGGAGGGGAGGGACTCTCTGACATCAGCACCCTCTCTCTTTTCCCTCCTACACACTGCACAGTGAGAAGGGATTCCCAGGGAGAGGGGGCAGCTCCAAGGCGGAGGGCAGGAGCAGCATGACAGTGAGTGGAGGGGCAACTGAAGTGCCAGCACTGGATTTCTTCCTGGCCAAACCAGTCAGGATCCCCTGTCAGAGGCTCCAGGATCTGCTGGTAGATCGCGATCGACTGGTTGGTGACCACTGCTCTAGGCTAAGCCGGCCAGCATTCTTCCCATTTGTAGAAAGTCTGTCTTTTCCTCACACCAGACCTACTTTTAATGTTGCTCCTTAGATGAGCCGTACAGTCTGACAGAGGAATAGCCATTATAGCTGCTGTTTCTCATTTATTCTTTAAACAAGGCTTTATCTGTGCTGGCGGTAGCATTGTTTTAAAATATATTCATGTTCCTGGTGACATCAATCCGCTCGGGAAATTGCTTAGACCGAAAACTAATGAATGTTAATGAAGCAAAATATTTGTGCAGCCTTGCCAAACCAGTGCGGTAGGACGTATGTTCTCTCACTCTCATTTAATGTTTAAGTCAATATTTTGCTTGCTCACAGGAAAAAAGTCTGTGTATTCCTCAGTTGTTATCTCTTTCCCTCTCATTCCACCTTCATCTGTGAAGCCTGTGTTCCTCCTAAATATCACCATGACCTGCAATCAGCAAGATACAATTGTACAATGCCATTCATGTATAGTTATCCCTGTGCCCACATGGTTCCTATCATTATAGTATCTGAGCACATTGGGTGCATTAATACATCAATTGTCACAGCATCTTGTGAAATACCACTTCCCTGTCATCCCCATTTTATAGAGAAATGACTCAGCTAAGGCCACACCGAACTTGTGGCATTGGTTGGAACTGAAACGAGCTTTCTTGAGCCTCAGTCCAGTGCCTTAACCACGGGACAATCCTTTGCCTACATTTTAGCTTGTGCAGCTATACTGATTATATTTTGGATCATTTGCTGATCTTGAGCCTAGACCAGTCAGCAAAGATCTCTACCACATGGCAGAAAACACTCGGCTGAAGGAGGACCAGAAAAGACATTGTACCTCACCAAAGCAGGCAGTGTGTGATGGAGTGCCTGCTGCATATTGGACTCTCAGGGGTTAATAGAGCCCTAGGGAGGCTGTAAAGGAGGCAGCCAATCACAGAAAGGCTTACAGAAGCAGTCCTTATAAGAGTTGTAGTACAGAGCCGCTGCAGTCACTCCATGGAGCTTGAGGAGGGAGAAGGACTGACTTTCTTGTAGGCAGAGGCCAGCAGGGATCGGGGAGCTTATGGTAACCAAAGACCAAGAGAGCTAAACGCACTTCCTGGCAAGCTGTAGCGATCTGAGGCAAAGGCAAAGGGGATGCTGGGATTGTGGAGAAGTGGCCCAAGGAGATCTACAGAGGATTCAGAGGGGACACAGCCTTCTACAGAGTCCCTGGGACAAGACCTGGAGTAGTGGGTGGGCCCAGGTCTTCCCATCTCCACTTGCTATTGAGGAAGTGTCTGGAATAAAGGACTATGATACTATCCTCTGAAAGGGGGGAACATAGAGTGTGACACGAAGAGAACGCTACACTCCTGGGAATGACGTGAAACCCTGGAACAAAAGTGACAGTGGTGAGACATCACCAAAAGAGGGCACCCCGGCTTACAGAGCTAATCTCCAGGAGAACCTGCAGGAGGTGCGAGAGTGGTGAGTCCAACCCCATCACAGTGATATCAGACTTCACGCATCAGTGACCTGGGCAGAGGGGCCAATATGAAATTAGACCACCTGTTTTTAATGTGACAGGGATTTATCACTGAAAAGTTTTCAAGAAGGCATGCAGTTGTCAGGCGGGCTCAGACAGAAGAGAAGGAAGCAGACTGACACACAGGACCCCTCATTGTTTCTACAGTTACGGACTAACCCGGCTACCCCTCTGAGACTTTCTGCATAAAATAAACCTTCTGGTGCCTCTTTCATCCATTTTCTCCCTTCATGTTTTAATGTTGAGTGCAGCAGATATATTCTATGAAGCTGCTGCCTTCTCTGAAACTGTTCCTATGTAGTCTTTTGGGTCCTACTTGCATTGCATATGCTGGAAGGGCAGAACCAAATGACAGGTAACATATAGGCTATGTCTAGACTGCAAGCCTCTTTCGAAAGAGCGCGTCTAGACTGCACGCAGAATTTCGAAAAAGCAAGCCGCTTTTTCGAAAGAAAGCACCCAGTGAGTCTGGATGCTCTCTTTCTAAAAAGCCTGTTTGCTGTCAAGAACGCCTTCTTTCGAAAGAGCACTTTCAAAAGAAGGCGTTCTTCCTCGTGGAATTAGGTTTACCACCATCGAAAGAAAAGCCGCATTCTTTCGATTTAATTTCGAAAGAATGCGGCTGCAGTCTAGACGCAGGTGAAGTTTTTTCGAAAAAAGGCTACTTTTTTCGAAAAAACCCCTGAGTCTGGACACAGCCATAGCGAGCAGGAAGCAGCAAGGAGAAGATGGATTTGAGATAGTAAAAAAAGCAATTTTTTTTCCAGTGGGTTTATGTTTGCTAAAGACCCCACATGCACACACACACCTTGCCCCTCAGCACCATGTTTCTTGTAAATATTTTTTTACTTTTTTCACAAAAAAATTTAAAGTCAAAACTCCAGGATTTTGATTGTTTCCCAAAGCCAGTTTTGGTAGCATATTTGGCTAGTTAGAAGTGACACAAACACAAACAAAAGAAATTGGATGTTTTACATTTTTTTCTATGGAAAAAAATTAAAATTCCCCCCCAAATGAAAAAAGGTTTGTTTTGTACAAAGAGCAAAAATAATTCAGTGAGGGTATGTCTACACTACCCTCCTAGTACGAACTAGGAGGGTAGTGTAGACATACCCTAAGATCTACAACTAAATCATGCATTACTTTTTTCAAAGGCGAGAGAGAAACAAAAGAAAAATCTGTCCTGGAGGTTCTCAATCAATTGTTTATGGAAACCTGATAGGCTGGCAAAGCAGTGCTTAGATTGTGCATGGAAGTTGCACTAATTAAAATATTCTACTAGAATAGATAGTCCAAATATCAGTTCTCATACAAATGATCAAAACGTTCTTCAATAATCAGTGTTGTGCTGCTGGAAAAATGGTGAGGATTTCTCCAATGATAAAAAAGAAAGCTTGCCAGATCTTCTGCAAAGTTGAGGGGAAGAGCATCAATTTAATTCCAGGATAGGTTTGGGCAGCAAAAAGTGAAAACAAAAAATAAAAAGCTGCCATAACAAATTATCATCTGGGGGGGGGGGGGGGGGAGGGAGAGGAGAGGAGGATTTCCAAAATATGTTACAGAAATAAAGAAACCCTTCCACTGATTGAATTTGATATCTCTAAGGAGACATGATTGTCCAAAAGCAGTGTCTGAAAAAAAACTTTTCATTTCCTGACTCAGATCCTTATCACTATAAATAAAGTTTAACTGATCTTAAAAAAAGCCCCACCAATGACAGATTCCACAACAATCCTAGGCAATTTGTTATAGTGCTTAACTATGCTGACAGGAAGTTTTTCCTATGTCCAACTTAAGCTCCTCTTGTGGTAATTTAAGGTCACTGTTTTTTGTCACATCCTCAGAGGTTAAGAAAACACTATCTTCCTCCTTCCTTGTAACAACCTTTTATGTAACTGGCTGTGTCTAGACTGGCCAGTTTTTCCGGAAAATCAACTGCTTTTCCGGAAAAGCTTGCCAGCTGTCTATACTGGCTGCTTGAATTTCCGCAAAAGCACTGACTCTAAGAAATCAGTGCTTTTTGCAGAAATACTATGCTGCTCCCGTTTGGGCAAAACTTTTGCGCAAAAGGGCCAGTATAGACAGCTGAGATTTGTTTCGTGCAAAAAAGCTCCGATCACGAAAATGGTGATCAGGGCTTTTTTGCGGAAAAGCACGTCTAGATTGGCCACGGATGCTTTTCCGCAAAAAGTGCTTTTGCGGAAAAGCGTCCGTGCCAATCTAGACGCTCTGTTCCGAAAATGCTTTTAACGGAAAACTTTTCCATTAAAAGCATTTCTGGAAAATCATGCCAGTTTAGACGTAGCCAACTGAGCTTATTGAGTCAGGAAAAGACTTAGGAGAGATATAACAGTTTTCATTCTTCCTTCATAGGTAATGTTTCCAGATCCGGATTCATTTTATTGCTCTTCTCTGATGTTTCTCCAATGTGTCTGCCCCTTTCCTGAAATATGGCACCTAGAATGGCATATTATACTCTAGTTGAGGCCTAATCAGTGTGGAGTGAAGTGGAAGAATAACTTCTTGCTTGGTGCTTACAGAACTCCTTCTAATAGATCCCTGAATAACCTTGGCATCATTTACATATTTTGCAAGTGTACCCTCTGCACCATTGTCCAAATTACTGGTGAAGATACTGAACACAACTAGAACCAGAATGGATCCCTGTGGGACCTCTTTCAGCTTGAGTGAAAACCTCTGATAACTGGAAATAATTTTCCAACCAGGCCTGCACCCACTTTATAGTAGCTACATTTATGTTGTATTTCCCTAGTTTGTTTATGAGAGGGTCATGGGAGACAGTACCTAAAAACATAATGAGGTCAAGAGATAATACATCTATGGTTTCCTTCATCACCCACCTGGCTTGTTATCCTGTCAGAGAAAGCTGTTAAGTTGGTTTAACAATATTGGCTCTAGACAAAACCACACTGACAGTTATTTATTGCCTTATCTTCTAGATGTTTGCAAATTGATTGCTTAATATTTGCCCCTTTATCATAGAATACTAGAACTGGAAGGGACCTCGAGAGGTCATCAAGTCCTGTCCCCTGCCCTTATGGCAGGACCAAGCACCATCTAGAATTCCAGATCATCCTGATAGATGTCTGTCTAACATGCTGTTAAATATCTCCAATGATGGAGATTCCAGAACCTCCCTAAGCAATGTATTCTAGTGCTTAACCACCCTGACAGTTAGTAAGTTTGTCCTAAGATCCAATCTAAACCTCCATTGCTGCAATTTAAGTTCATTGCTTCTTGCCTTATCATCAGAGGTTAAGGAGAATATTTTTTCTCCCTCCTCCTTGTAACGCCCTTTTAGATACTTGAAAACAGCTATCATGTCCCCTCAGTCTTTTCTTTTCCAAACTAAACAAACATAATTCTTTAAGTGTCCCCTCATAGGTCCTATTTTCTAGACCTTTAATCTGTTTTGTTGTCTTCTCTGGACTTTCTCAATTTTTCCTGAAATGTGGTGTCCAGACTTGGACACAATATTTCAGTTGAGGCTTAATCCATGCAGAGTGGAGGGGAAGAATTAATTCTTGTGACTTGCTCGCAACACTCCTGTTAATACATACCAGAATGATGTTTTCTTTTTTGCAGCAGTGTCACACCATTGACTCATATTTGTTTGTGGTCCACTATGACCCCTAGATTCCTTTCTGCAGTACTCCTTCCTAGACAGTCACTTCCCATTTTATATGCATGAAACTGATTGTTACTCCCTACGTGGAGTATTTTGTATTTCTCTTTATTAAACTTCATCCTTTTTACCTCAGACCATTTCTCTAGTTTGTCCAGATCATCTTGAATTATGACCCTAGCCCCCAAAGCACTTGCAACCCCTCCCAGCTTGGTATCATCTGCAAACTTTATAATTATATTCTCTATGCCATTATCTAAATCGTTGATGAAGATATTGAACGGAACTAAAATTGAGCCCTGTGGATCTCCACTTGTATATATGGCCTTCCAACATGACTTTGAACCATTAGTAATGATGCTAAGAAATTTTGTATTCATGCATTGGTCTGCCTGTTGCTACTAATTTTTCTGGTGACAACTAAAACAAAAACATGATTTAGCCCTCCTACCATTGCCACATTTTCTGTTATTGTTTTCCTCTCCTCAGCGAGTAATGGTCCTACCCTGCCCCCCAATTGCCCCCTCTCCCCAGATGGCAGCCTGCGGCAAGTGCAGCCGGTCTGATGGCCAAGTGCTGTGATGTGCCCAGTGTGGGCACTCAGGGCACTTCAAGACAGGACTGCTTTGCAAGCAGGGCACCCCTGAGAACTGTCTGTCCGGGGTGGGGGTCGGGTCCCTTTAAGCACAGCCCTCGGCTAGCCTGAGACAGCAGCTCCACGCTCTAAGTCCTCATCTGATGCCCTGCCGGCACTGCTTCCAGCCATCCTTAACCCCGGTTCAGGGTCCACTTAATGTGGACATGCTAGTTCGAATTAGCAAAACGCTAATTTGAACTAGTTTTTTAGTCTGCATCCGTTAGTTCGAATTAGCTTAGTTCGAATTAACTAATTTGAACTAAGTTAGTTCGAATTAGCGCTGTAGTGTAGACATACCCGAAGGTGCCACAGGACTACTCGTTGTTTTCACATAATTTTGGCATTCCTAAGAGACCCGTTTCTAACAGCTTGACATTACCATTGGACTACTCTGAACTCTGATCAGACCACGCTCTGATCATTTTCTTATCTACCTCTCCTTTTGGATGATATTTAGTATTGCAAGCTGCTCCCCTACCATACCTGTAAGACATTAAAATAAAATTTTTTTCATGAGGTTTTCATCCCCAAGATTTAGCGGAGTTCTTCTCAAATAGTGAGTGAACTCAGAAGTAAGATTTTTAATAGGCCAGGAGTTTAAAACAGTAAAGAAGTGGAAGCAGATACATATAAAACTTGATGGCTGTGTCTAGACTGACCAGTTTTAACAGAAAATCAGTCACTTTTCCAGAAAAACTTCCCAGCTGTCTACACTGGCCGCTTGAATTTCCGCAAAAGCACTGACTTCCTACTGTAAGAAATCAGTGCTTCTTGCGGAAATACTATTCTGCTCCCGTTCAGGCAAAAGTCCCTTTTGCGCAAAGCTTTTGCGCAAAAGGGCCAGTGTAGACAGCTCAGATTTGTTTTCCGCAAAAAAGCCCCGATCGCAAAAATGGCGATCGGGGCTTTTTTGCGGAAAAGCGCGTCTAGATTGGCACAGACACTTTTCCTCAAAAAGTGCTTTTGCAGAAAAGCATCCGTGCCAATCTAGACGCTCTTTTCCGAAAATGCTTTTAACGGAAAACTTTTCCATTAAAAGCATTTCCGGAAAAACATGCCAATCTAGACGCAGCCGATGATCAAAAGGAGACTATGCCTCCAATATGTCTAGTTTTGGGTAACAGATTAATCTTGCCTGAACAGCAAATGTGGCTGAAATGATAAACCAGAGCAGCATTTGAAGTTGTTGAAACCCTAGAGGATGTTCAATGACAAAAGTGTTCAATTTAGTTTTATAATACTGCTAACAAACTTTTAATTATGTAACAAATATACTTTAAAGGAATCACTGTGACAAAGAAGGAAGAATGAAGACAGACATTTCAATATTTTGGGAGAGGGGAACCTTGTTATTATTCAGAAATGAATCAATGAATGAAATTCCAAGAAAAATTGAGATAATTACCTTTTTTATATCTTATAAGATTAATGTGAGTGAAGAAAAATAGCCTCTTCAGTGGGAATCATAAAAGTTTTAATAAAGTTTTCATACTAGGGATTGTTCTCATGTAAGAAGGCATAGCCCTGAGCCTCATGGGCCATAGTCCGAATCTGGCCTTTTTCCCCTGCAGGATGCATTCATATGCTTTTCTCCTGGGTGCTCCCAGTCATGAGATTAGATCAGTAAATAAAAACAAAGCACCTCTTGTCATCAACCTCAATAAACAGCTACAGCTCCATCTTGGCTATTTCCCTGAGACTTTTTAATAGATTTTGGGTGTGCGAGAATTTTCTAACATTAAAACCCAGAGGTAAACCAGGCTGTAACAGAGTAGCCTTTCTACAAAGCTGTAAATGGAAAGGGAAAAACACCTGGTCACCAAATCACATGGCGAGTGTCAGGATCTCAAATGCACTTGGGCATTCAAAGTTAACAGTAATTTAACTTGATTTACTGAGGTCAGCCTGGGGGAGCAAAGCAACAGCAGGAAAAAACTAAAAAGCAACACTTGAACTAATTGTATTGTTTTTAAGATGCTAGGGAAATGTTAATGCATCTGGAAAACAGGCAGTGAATATGGCAAATTATTCTCATGCTAAGGGCAAGTATGGCTTTTAAGAGAGAAATTGCAACTTGCTATGCAAAACAAAATGACAAAGCTTCAGCAAAAAGCAATTAGTCGGTCAATTTATCAGTAAGTAAATCCCTCTCCCCAAAGGGCAATTTATGGTCAAATCACATGAACTGTAAATTCAATTATCTTCCAAAGTAACTACCATAGTCTATTATACACAACACTTCTTTAAAAATAGGGTTCTAGCACTTTAATATGCTTCTGATTCATTTTTGTCTTAAATGCAATATTGCTGGATGTTTTCTTTAATTTCTAAAGGCAGACATAAGAGCACAAATGAGCAAACTAAGATTTTCATCTTGCAAGCTGTTAAATGCAAATGTACTTCCATGCCCATGTAGTGATCCATTCACTTCCCCTGTTGAGAACAACATGAGGATACAGTGGGTATGTCTAGACTACATGGCTCTGTCGACAGAGCCATGTAAACTAGTTTACCTGACATAGTCAATGAAGTGGGGATTTAAATAATCCCTGCTTCATTAAAATAAAAATGGCCGCTGCGCTGTGCCAACAATCAGCTGATCCGGCACAGCGTGGGAGTCTAGACGCGGATCAGTCAAAAAAGGAAGCTTTTGTCGACCGCTCCCTTATGCCTCGTGAAATTTCCTTAATTTGAGTGGTTCTGGACCCACTTGCAACATGTCAACATCTGGTTTCTTTCCTAATAGAAATTACACTGAAAACGGAAACAAGACACTTTTGGGCTACGTCTACACTGGCCCCTTTTCCGGAAGGGGCATGTAAATTTCACTAGTCGTCGTAGGGAAATCCGCGGGGGATTTAAATATCCCCCGCGGCATTTAAATAAAAATGTCCGCCGCTTTTTTCCGGCTTTTAAAAAAGCTGGAAAAGAGCGTCTAGACTGGCCCCGATCCTCCGGAAAAAGTGCCCTTTTCCGGAGGCTCTTATTCCTAGGACTTTTTCCGGAGGATCGGGGCCAGTCTAGACGCTCTTTTCCGGCTTTTTTAAAAGCCGGAAAAAAGCGGCGGACATTTTTATTTAAATGCCGCGGGGGATATTTAAATCCCCCGCGGATTTCCCTACGACGACTAGTGAAATTTACATGCCCCTTCCGGAAAAGGGGCCAGTGTAGACGTAGCCCCCATGTATAGGTCATACACATAGAGTTGGAACATTGTCACTGTTTACTCTTCATGTTCATGGTTTGTTCTAAAGACATCCTCTATACCCACCCAACGTTTCCACAAAAATAGCCTCTCTCCAACAGTTTTTAAACTTATTGACTCGGTCCCACCTGGAAACACCACAAGAGAAGTTCAAGCTACAACACATGGATCCCACATGGATCCAGATTTCAGACATCCCCAAGTTAGTGGGTGTTTGGATATGAATTTTGGTAGGGGACACTAGAAAGACTCAATTTGCAAAATTCAAATAGAAATAGGGTTCTAGGTTTGGATTTGAGAGACCTTATTCAAAGGTCACTTGTTAAGATTATCAAACCAAGTACTTTTGTACTTGGTGAAGTGAAGGTACAAAATTCACTCATTATCTTCCTTTAGAAATCTTCTTTGGTATGAGCTTTACAGAAAGAGTTGGACAATGGTGGGGCCATTGGTGTACTGAGACCACTAACAACAATGCTCATTCATGTTGTTTTGTCACCGTATACTCCATCTGTCTGTATCCCATTATCTCCTCTTACTGTTTTGCTTATGTACAGTATCTATCTCATTATTTGAGGCTGGTCCTGCTCTGGTAAGGGAGTAGGAGTAGAATACCTCCTGCGCTCCCTTCCAACGCTAATCTTCTATGATTCATTGACATCTCAATCTGGATCAGTTCTTCAGATTTGTCACCCAAGAAGAATGGCTCAGGTTGTGAATCTCTCTCACATCCTCAGTCATGAAGACTGATGAAAAGAATTCATTTGGTTTCTCCACAATGGTCTTATCTCTCTTGAACACTCTTTTAGTGTCTTAAATAGTGGAATCACTGGATGCTCAGCAAGCTTCCTGATTCTGATGTGCTTAGAGGGGAAAAAAACCTTAGTACTTTGAGTCTTTAGTCAGATTTCCTTCAAACTCCTTTTTTTGGCCTTCCTTAGTATTTTTATATATTTAATGTGCTAGAATTTATGCTCCTTTCTATTTTCCTCAATAAGTTTAACTTCCACATTTTAAAGGATGCCTTTTTGCCTCTGCCTCTTACTTTGTTTTCAGCCACAGTGGCTCTTTTGGATTCCCTATAGGCTATGTAAATGAGTCTGATCGATAATGCAAATGAAGCACAGATTTACAAATCTTAAGCTTCATTTGCATAATCACCCAAGAGCGCTTTTTCGAAAAAGGTTTTTTCGAAAAAGAAACCGCAGTCTAGACGGCATTCTTTCAGAAAAGAAACCCTTTTTTGAAAGAACCCGTACTCCTGAAAAAATGAGGAGTACAGGTTCTTTCGAAAAAGGGGTGTTTTTTTCAAAAAAAATCCCGTCTAGACTGCGATTTCTTTTTTAAAAAAACCTTTTTTCGAAAAAGCACTCTCACACGATTATGCAAATGAAGTGCAAGATTTGTAAATGCCCTTCATTTGCATTTTTGATCAGGCTCATTTACATTCCTCTTTCAAAAGAGAAATGTTGTTTAGACGTGTTAGTGTTTTAATTTGGGGTACATATTTAAACTGAGCTTCTGCCATGCTGCTTCAAAAAGTTTCCATGCAGCTTGCAGGGATTTCATTTGGGGTGCTCTGCCTTTTAATTTCTGATTAACTCACTGCCTCATTTTTGTTGAGTTTCCCTTTCTGAAATTAAACACTACTGTGATATCTTCCCCCGGGCCTCTAGGGCTCTTAAATTTTATTATCACTATTACCAAGCTGTTCAGCTGTAGTCACCTCTTGGACTAGAATATCAATTTTAAAAAAAGCATATGTGGGATTGCTATTAGACAGAAATATGGCTATGGTCCATAAATGACAGATTAATTTCCATTGCCAATCCATTGCATAATAGCGAGTAGTGATGCTGATCTCTTTTCTGAGGCACTTTCAAAGCTACAACTGAAAAGCAGAAGAAGACCTAGGTGCTGCTATTTCATCGCCTTGATGTTCCTAGTAGCAGCCTCAAGGTCCAAGGGGTGAAGTAAGGAACGGTTGCAGAGTCACTCACAGGTCAATGCACCCCCTTGTGGCCAAGTCAGCACAGTAGCATTTGTCAGCCATTTTCTCCACTGCTGGTCACCACTCTTCCGGCTTACGGCAATCTACTCCTGCTCAGAAACTCTGTCTAGGTGGCTTATAAGCATGCCCCTTGTAGGGTAACCAAGGAAGTTGAAATAGAACAAGAATTCAGTGACTTTATGTTAGGACTTGAGCACCAACCTGGAGTTTGATTGCCCCTGTTCGTTTGCACACAGGAGCTTGCACCTGTGTTCCTGGGGGGTGGGAATGGTGGTAGAGGAACTTGGGCCTCCCCTCTCCTCCAGATTTTCAGCTCAGAAACCTTGACAGCTAAGGCCTGTTTCTGAATATCCCTTGCTGCTTCCTTGGGCTGTTCATACATGCTCGATGGCATCCTTCATAGTGCTGTGCTCCCCAAACCCCTCTCCCTGGAAGCCTGACTGTTCATACAGGTTTCTCCCAGTGTGTTACCGGGGAATTTCTATGGAGTAACCCCCAGAGCTTTTTGTAGCCACCCTTCTCTGCAGAAGCAGTAGCCTTATAGCCCAGCTGTCTCCAACCAGCCATTTAGTAACAACTGTTGAGGTAAATGCTTCATCTCCTAAACCTTTCACAGCTGCTACTGTTGTTGGTTCTGTAAACCCCCATCATAGATATGTTTCAAGGACCTTTGGCAGTTAGTTTAAATTTAAAAAAAAAACTCTTTCCAAATCAATCTCTCTCATTCGGGGGGGAAAACCCCATCAAAACACAATTTAAGGCAGTTGATAGGACAAAATCCTGTAGAAGCTCCAGGAGGACCATGCAGGGACCAAAGTGCTTGGATTCTATTTTGCATTTTCTTTATATTGAAATGTGATTTAGGGTTTTTTTTTATTTTAAAAATCTCTTTCTGAATGCATTACCAGTCTTTTAAAGGCCTCCTGTTTCTCCTTCAGGCTGTCACCTCCAACTTGGCTCTAAACTGCTTGACTAATGTGGCTTTTGAAAAACTAAATTTCAGTGAAATGTCTCTCAGCATGATTCCTTCCTACGTAGTCCTGAAATGCCAGGTTCTTAAAGAGCGTGCTGCGTCTGTTGAATTAATTGTTTTACCCTCTTTGCGTAACCCTTTCAGTTATGACAAAACTTTCTAAAACAGCGGTTTTCAAACTTTTTTCCTCATGACCCAGCTGAAGAAAATTGTTGATGCTTGCAACCCCAAGTAGTTTGACTAGAGGGTGGGCTCTGAAGTGGGGCTGAGGATGAGAGCTTTGGGGCATAAGAGGGGGGCTCTGGCTTTGGGGGGGGTCACGGCTGGTGCAGGAGGGGTGCTAAGGTGGCTTCTTGCCAATCCTGGCACTGCAGACCAGGCTGCACCCCAGAAGCAGCCAGCAATACGTTCCCAGCCAATGGGAGTGTGGAGCTAGTGCTCAGGGCAGGGACAGTGCACAGAGACCTCTGCGCTCTTCCCCCTCACCTAGAGCTAGGCCTGCTGCTGGCCCCTTCTGGGGCAGAGCACAATCTGTGGTGCCAGGACAGGCAGGGAGCTGCCTTAGCACCCCCACTGGTCACCTGATCACCCTGCAGCAAGGAGACCAGGTCCCGACATTGCATGACCCATTACTGGGTTGCGACCCCTCGTTTGAAAACCACTGCTCTAAGGCAAGGGCCTTCTGAGAATCTCAAATGATTTGAACACATTCCACATCCGCAAGCCACATGAATTTCTATCCATTCCTCTGATCTGGATTACTTGAAGGAATACTGGAAAAAGCTTTCAATCCAGTTTACTTAAAGAGCTGATTGTGTTATCGTGATGTTTGGAACTAGGAGACGGAGATGGATTTAGTTATTGTACATTGAATCCGTTCTTCCCTATGTGGGGCACAGCCTTTCATTAGCAGTTTGTTACTCACATGTAGAGTCACCGATGTTCAGTGCTCCACAACATCAAATGATAATTTGGGAAGTGATTTTAATTTCCTTAGCACTCTGAGTGACCTCGAAGGCTCTGAGCCAATACTCCCAGATGCTACCAGAGCTGCTCCTCCATCATTCAAAGGGACCAAATGCTGAACAAATCATCTGGTTTCACAAATATATCCCTTCCCAAGCCACCTCTCAGTAGCAAACCTCAGCAACAGTGTGCTTGGAACAACCGTACAGCTCTCCCATCTGCCAACTGAAGTAGTTTATGTAACCCCCTTTTTCTTTCCTAGGTTACTCGGGAGCATGTTACACTCACAGGTGTGCCTGGGCGCCTGATGTGTTTTAATATAAAAATCATGAGTGGTGTGGAGAGGGCCGATAAAGAAAAGTTATTTATTAGTTCCCTAAATAGAAGAACTAGAGGACACCAAATGCAATTAATGGGTAGCAGGTTTAAAACTAATAAAAGAAAGTTCTTCTGCACTTAGCGTGTAGTCAACCTGTGGAACTCCTTGCCAGAGGAGACTGTGAAGACTAGGACTATAATAGAGTTTAAAGAGAAGCTAGATAATTTCATGGAGGTTCGGTCCATAAAAGGCTATTAGCCAGGGGATAAAATGGTGTCCCTGGCCTCTGTTTGTCAGAGGCTGGAGAGAGATGGCAGGAGACATATCGCTTGATCATTGTCTTCGGTCCACCCTCTCTGGGGCACCTGGTTCTGGCCACAGTCAGCAGACAGGATACTGGGCTAGAAGGACCTTTGGTCTGACCCAGTACGGTCGTTCTTATGTTCTTATGAGATGCTGAGTACCTCAGTGGTGATATTGTTTGGTTGGGGATTCCCTATCCACCCCCTTGCTGCAGTCCCTTACTCCTAACGAATACAGTAGTCAATAGCAGTGCCTCCATAAGTGTGTACAGGGCTAGCCAGGTGGTGTGCCTTGGGAGCTTCTAGAAATAAAATTATTCCAGCAATAATCTGGATCTAAATCCAAGATAACAATTATAAATAATTTGTTACTCTCTCAGAAATTCTTGTCAGAGTTGACGCACTCCCTATACCCAACATACTCATGATATATACCCAAAAGTGGTCTGACTGGAAAACGAGTAACTCTCAGATTAGTATTCTTGTATGATGTAGATACAATGTATGTACAAAGAGTTATAAATATATGCTAAAATTATGTCCTTAAAATGTGTTTGGCAGGCAATAAATAAGCACAGTCTGCCTTACACAAAAGTCTGCATTTGCTTATCCAACCAGCCTAGTTATTAGTCAGAGAGAGTGGCGTTACATTTACATAAAACAAAGCCATCAGCCTAACAACTGGGGAATATGTTCCCTAGGGCCTTCAGAACCCACAGCAGTGGCAACTCAAGTGTTTCACTCCAGGCAGGGTTAGGAGTAAATTGGTGGAACTCAGCAATTCTGTCTGAAAAGATTAATGCAAGGAAGTGTGCGCTATCTAAAATGGCAGTTTGTTAGATTTCAGCACCCAAAGATATAAGCAATAGGTTTAGAACATCCCAAGTATTTATCTGAAATGGTTTTGAGTTAACAGCAGGTTCTCAGTGGCTTCTTGCTCACCCACTGGGGAGAAAAGGTGTCAGGAAGACATTTCAAAATAGCTTTGGAGGATGGCTCCAAAGTACACGACATTGGCTAGTTTTTCATAATTAACTTCTACAAAATATATGTCATAGTGACTCCCTACTAAATCACCATTTTTCCTAGCTTTGAATAAGCAACTTAGCACTCCTAACAATCTTAATCGTAATAACACTTCTATAGCAAAGGTGCCGAAATTCAAGGTTTTCATCCAGCCTCAATTGCTGACTTTCTTTCTCCTCCTCCCATTTTGATTACCAGAAACTGCCACTAGTTTTGACTTTCCCTCCAAAAGCCTGCATTCAAATGTACTCTGTAGTGTCTGCTATTCTGTTTTATAACTTCAAACTAACTGCAACCATATTTTGTGCACTCAGTCACAATGATCCTATTTCTAGGGTATGCACACCCCTCAAATCCAATGGAACAGAGATGGTTATAAAGACAGGAGTCTGAGTCTCAAATGATACAAAGAGTGGATTCAATTTTTTGTATACAGTGTCACTTTTATAAAAACGAATCAAGTACACTTTTCAAAGAATAAATTCTAAATGTTTTTGGATCACAAGAGCAAAGAGTGAAAATCCCCTCAGTTACTACTTGTGGGACTCTTGGGCACCCCAAGCTCTTGACAGCACATCAAGTCTTTCAACCATAGGCTCAAAGTCCCAGAGAATTGAATAGTGGTGAGAAATCTGCATATTCACAGATTGTAACTTCTTGTAGTTTTAATCTTAGATATGTATTTGTGCTTTTGTTTCTTTGATGCCATTTCTACACCTTATACTTGGTATCACTTAAACCTGTTTAATAAACTGCTTTGACTTTCACTATAAACCAGTTCAGTGCTGGGCCTGAAATGAATGTTTGACAAACCCCAGTTAAATTAGTGAAACACAGTGCATTGTCTTTTTAAATGAGCAACAAGATTAACAACATCTGAGAGCATTCAAAGGGCACCTCCATACTTACTGGAAAATCAATGCTCCAGAGGTCAATCTTCTGGTGTTCAATTTAGCAGACCTGCTAAATTGAATGCTGAGGACAGTTCCCTGAAGTATCCAGTACTCCTCCTTTTCTGTGGAGTAAGGAAATCGAACCCATCGGCTTCGCACAATGTGGATGCCGCCAAGGCCTGGCTTAAAGTAATCCAACTAGCTGGAGTTATGTACCTTAACTTGACCTTCCTGGTAAAGTGTAGACCATTACCAAAAGAGGGATGAACAATGCAGGGAGATCTCTTTGGGGAATTTGGGACTCATTGTTTGTCACTTGCAGAGCAAGATTTGGATTGGCCAAGTTTTGAAGAGTTTATTGGCAAAGCCGACAAGCTGGTGTGTTAGGAGTTGCCACACAGTATAGCAGTAGCAAAACTCACTTACTGAGGCTGAGAGGGGTAACACTGTAACTCCCAATTCTGGGAACTTCATCAGAGTCACATTTTCAGGGCAGATAACAGGGCCATCCAGGGCATTGGTGCCCTTTGCAGCCCAGCACCGGCACTTTCCTCCAACCCAGCGGCAGCTCCGCACAGGGGAGGGGGATGAGAGAAGGAGGAGGAAGCTTGAAGCTGTGGGGAAGAGGGCTGCCAACTCTCCCAGACCAGATGACGTTTATTGCAAATGGTGTCCAGTCCATCTGGTCTGAGAGAGTTGGCAATGGAGGAGCAGAGCCATGAGGGAGGCCGGGGCCAGAGGAGCAGCTGGCGGTCGCAGAGCTGGCTGGAGAGAAGCGGCGCTTTTAAGAGGAAATTCCCACTGCATGGCCGATCCCTGCTCTGTGAATCCTCAGGTTTCGTGAACACCACACAGTGAGTTGGGGCTGAGTCCTAAGGGAGCAGTCAAGGGATGAGGCTGGGGGCTACCAGAGTCTGAGCTTGAGGTAGGAGTGGGGGATGGGCATGGAGGCACTGAGCCAAGGGTGGGCCACTAGGGGGATGGGGTAGGGGGCATCTGTACCTGCAGACGCACAGATAAATAAAGCATCTCATGGCCAGCTAGCAGCTTGCCCTTACAAGCCATGACCCAGATTTTGACCACCCAGACCTGGTCTATACACTCTGTTTATTTTGGGGCTCAGGATTTTGCTCCAAACACACAAAATGAGACTGATCCTGGATACCCTCTCCTAGGTTTTACATAATCCGGTGCATCCTAAGGCAGGACTTTGGGAATATAGTCAGTAATGTGTGACTCTCAGTAGCTTTAGGCCAGAAGGGACCATTGCATTATCCAGCCGGACCTCTTGACTAGCCCAGTAACTTGCTAAAAGAACATCTCCCAGTTGATTTCAAGGCACCCAGGGATGGAGACTCCATCCACCATGTCATTTGGCACTTTGTTCCAACAATTAGTCACCTCCACAGTTGACAATGTACACCTTGTTTCCGATTTGCCTTTGTCTGATTTTAATTTCCAGCCATTGGTTCTGGTTATGACTTTCTCTGTTGGATTAAAGAGCCCTTTTGCACCTGCTATTTTCTTCCTAAGAACCTCCCAATCTTTTTGATAAATAAAGCCAGATAAGTCCTTTGTAAGGCATTTTCTCCAGCCCTCAAATTATTGACGTTGTAGTAAGTTGAGGGTCAGTAATATGGAGTCAGCAGGCCTAAATAGAGGCCTGTAACATGAAAACAGCAACAGGCCTGAAATCTAGTGAGCAAGACTTTGGTTTAGTAACACAGGAGCCAAGAAAGAGGACCTACTGATAACTGTGTAATTGTGTAAGTTAGGTGGAACATAGAAGGACACAGGGAAGCACCAAGTACAAACTGTAAGCCAAAGAGGAGTAACGGAACATCTTAATAAGAAATGTCTTGGTACAAAGACTCCCTAAAAACTAATGCACATACCGACCTAGGTTCAGGACCAGGTCGGAATTGACAGCATGAAGGATAGTAAGTAAGCTCCCCTTCCATAAGGTATGGGGTGGTATCTAGGCAACAGAGGGTGGCAACCCTGTACATAAAGAAATGATGTAAGTTGTTTGTATCTGTCTATAACAGGACACCGCAGAGGGTGTTCTCCGGCCGACCTGGGGAGGGGGGGGCGCACTAGGCGCCTGTACGGCAGGTGTCATTGCCTAAACTTAAAGAATGCACAGTAGCTTAACTTTGACTAACTGCTGCTGTTAATACCTGATATATGGCAATAGGCCTGCCCAGTGTTGGTACCTTATCAATGCGGGCCATAGTGCCCAGTGGTGTAACATTGTACTGATCTCTGTTACCAACTGGTAGAGTTTCGCATTTGACAATAAACCTGCTCAATTGATTTCAAACCTTGCATGCATCTGTCGTTACCGGGGCCTCTCAGAGATCTCCTGTGTTGACACTCTAGATAAGGGGAGTACCGATTGTTACGCACAGAGCCGAAAGGTTATCATCACCGACGGAGTAGAGGTCCTGTCAGGAGTGCGCCAGTACGACACTGGCCAGACGACGCAGACACTGACAGTCCAGACCACCGAAGGTACCGAGGTACGAAGACACCGAGGTACGACAGACGTGACTCTTTTCCTGTATGCAGGTAACTAGGCCTGCTGTCCAGACCTCAGCAATAAAACCCTGAGTATATGTGTGGCAGTCAGATGGATCTCACTGTCTAATCCCAGGTTACGTCTATATTGGCAAGATTTTGCGCAAATACTCTTTAACGCAAGAGTTTTTGCGTTAGAATATTTGAGTAAGAGAGCGTCTACACTGGCATGTGCCTTTGCGCAAAAGATGTGCTTTTGCGCAAGAGCATCCATGCCAGTGTAGACGTTCTTTTGCGCAAGAAAGCTCCGATGGCCATTTTAACCATCGGGCTTTCTTGCACAAGAAATTGATGTTGCCTGTCTACACTGGCCTCTTGCGCAAGAACAGTTGCGCAAGAGGGCTTATCCCTGAGCGGGAGCATCAGAGTATTTGCGCAAGAAGCACTGATTTTATACATTAGAACGTCAGTGTTTTTGCACAAGTACTCGTGGCCAGTGTAGACAGGTGGCAAGATTTTGCACAAAAGCGGCTGCTTTTGCTGAAAATCTTGCCAATGTAGACGTAGCCCCAGTGTCTTCAACTGAGGAACTCCTCATTAACTTGGGACATGGCAAATATGAAACCTGTTACGTGCTCAGCCAATATCACAGTGAAAACTACATTTGGCAGCATTGTCAGTTACAATCTCTTCGTGCTGGCTGTCACTATTACAAAATGTCGCCCATCATACAAGTGCTATCAGCACAGCTGATTTAAAATAATTACCAAGTGGCAATTTAAAAAGAACTAAATGGAACGTGTTGGCTCATCTGCATTACATTTTTTAGGTGGTACTGAATAATTGTCCTAATGAATATCAGCCTTGATTCAGACTTCTGCATCCCCTACTTAGCTGCTCTCTTTGAATGCACTGATCACGTCAAGCTCCTTGTGAAAAAAAGGCAGTTAAGTGAGGGCTGTACTTCTGACACTGCAATCACAGGTCTCTTTGTAAGAAGCGGCTGTAACTCACAGCGATGCAGATGCTAAGATGAATTCCTTACCTTTTCCGCATGCTCATATCGGAGCATAAGCATTCCAGGGGCGTTTAAGTGATTGATAACTTCACCGTGGGCATTGATAACTTCACGGTGCCTCCTTTCTGGCTTGTTCAAATTTGTCTCTGTTTTAAATGGTCCCTGAGCTTCCAGAAAAGGTTTCAATTGCCATAAACGCATTGCTCTGACTGTTCCCTCATCATAGGCAATCTGTTAGGATCCACATTAGGGGTCCCATTTTATCCAAATGTGTTTGACCTGCCTGTATTTTCTGGAAATGATGCAATCGGCATCCGATTCTTCCTCTGGGCAATTTCCTTGCCGGGTTCATCAGAGAACATTGTCTCCTCACTGAAGTGGGCACTCATGAGCTAGCTCTGAAAAAAAGACGTTGGCAGGAAAGGAACGAGGGGAGGGGAGAGTGGAGCAGTAGTCACGCACTAAGCAACAGAGGCAAAATGAATGTGGGTGAGTTACTGCCGCTGCGATGCCAGAGAACCAGACGGTCCATCCAAGCAATTCCAGAGAGGCAAGGTGGGTGTAAAGACAAACCTGTTTAAATAGATAGTTACCTAACTTATGTTATCTCCGCAATGACTCTGTGCTACAACCTGGCCCCAT
Organism: Pelodiscus sinensis; assembly: GCF_049634645.1. Classification (NCBI taxonomy): domain Eukaryota; kingdom Metazoa; phylum Chordata; order Testudines; family Trionychidae; genus Pelodiscus; species Pelodiscus sinensis. The sequence continues at coordinate 127,383,586 of NC_134715.1, forward strand.
CACACTGGGTATGTCTAGACCAGTGGTTCTCAACCATGAGCCATATGGCTCTCCAGGGGCCACGCCCTACCTCTAGGGGGCCACATGGAAAAAACGGAAACAAAGATACATTATTTACCTAATGTTCTAACTAACAGCAGCTATGAGGGGGGCCACAGAGGTAAACGAGGCTCAGAAGGGGGCCATGAGCAAAAAAAGATTAAGAAACACTAGTTTAGACTACAGGGCTTTTTCGAAAAAAGTGGCCTTTTTTCGAAAAAAAGCTTTCCTTGCATCTAGACTACAGCTGCATTCTGTTGACAGTAAATTGAAAGAATGTGGCAGTTTTTTCGACCGCGGAAAACCTTGTTTTACAAGGAAGAACGCCATTTTTCAAAAATGCTCTTTTGAAAAAAAGTGTTATATAATGCAAACTGTGCTTTTTTGAAAGAGAGCATCCAGACTGCCTGAGTGCTCTCTTTCAAAAAAGCGGCTTGTTTTTTCGAAAGTCCTGGTTGTAGTCTAGACGCTCTTTTTCGACAGAGGCTTGCAGTCTAGACGTAGCCACTCTGTGGACAGACATCAGTCTGTTGTGCTTGGACCCAACCCTCTCAATCCCACCTCTCTAAGCCCCCGGTGTCTGGGCTATGACAGGTCACAGGGATTCTCAGGTAGACTCCCAGGTGCAGACCCATGTCTGACACCTTTTGTGGACAATGAGACCCACACTCCAGTAGCTTAGATCCCAGAATCAACCCACACTTTCATGCCCACCAGGCTGTGGGAGCCCTGCTTGTCCATTTACATCCTTCAGGAGCAATGTAGCAGTAAAGCAAGGCCCACGGGGTTAGAAAAGGAATTTTTTATACAACTGCGTTTCACTCTTAACAAAGCACAAGGGACTTACAGATCTAGAGAAAAACCACAAAATTCTGAACTCACTCCCTGGGTTTGGCCACTCTGTAGGCAGATCATCTCTTCCTGCCTGCTTGGCCTAGTCTTCTGCCCTGTGGTGATGGAACACCTTCCATCCGCAGGGGAAGCTGCTTCCTTCCTCACCAAATCAGCCTCTTTAAATAAAGTCTGTCCTCCTTTTCAGGTGGTCATGTAATCCACACACTTAGAATGGACAGTTGCAGCTCTTCCAGCCATGGGCTTAGATCGGGAATTCCAGCCCTCTCCTGTGTTCTGTGTAGACACCCCTACAGTCACCAAACCCATTGTTCCCTGAGGGAAGAGTTGTTCAGAATTGATGGGCTTTGTGAGTTCCGTACAAGGTGTCCCATTCCTGGGCCCAAGCACACAGTGTCCAGGATAGACTGTCCTGAATACCACAACCATACACAGGACATGACAGTTTAAGGGCATGTCTGTGTCTAATTGTAAACTGCATTGTGTTCTGCGAATGTCATGCTGATTTGCCATCTTCCCTGTCACTTTCTCTTTGCACCAGGGCCTCCATAGTGGATTAAAACATCGAGAAGGTGTTGAAAGCAAGTCAGTCATGACAGGGACAAAGTGTGTGCACATACTTCAAAACATAGCATAGCTAACCAAATATCTAGTTCATAGAATCATAGAGCTGGAAGAGACCTCAGGAGGTCAAGTCCAGCCCCCTGCCCAAGGCAGGACCAATCCCAACTAAATCAACCCAGCCAGGGCTTTGTCAAGCTGAGACCTGAAAACCTCTAGGGATGGAGATTCCTCCACTTCTCTCATAACCCATTCCAGTGCTTCTCCACCCTTCTAGAGAAATAGTTTTTCCTCATATCCAACCTAGACCTTCCCCACTGCAACTTGAGACCATTGGTCCTTGTTCTGCCATCCGTCATTACTGAAAACAGTTTCTCTCCTTCCTCTTTGCAACTTCCCTTTGGGAAGTTGAAGGCTGCTATCAAATCCCCCCTCACTCTTCTCTGGACTAAATGAGCTCAAATCCCTTAGCCTCTATTCATAGCTCATGTGCTCCAGCCCCGTAGTCATTTTTGTTGCCCTCTGTTGGACTCTCTCCAATGCGTCCACATCCTTTCTGTAACAGGGGTCCAGAATTGTATGGAATACTCCCAATGTGGCCTCACCAATGCCAAATAAAGTGGCTAATCAGTTCCCTAAATATCCTGGTAGCACTTCTAGTAATGCATCCCAATATGCTGTTAGCATTCTTATCTACAAGGGCACACTGTTGACTCTCATCCATTGTAATCCCTAAGACATTCTCTGTCATTTCAGGCCATCAATTCCTGATACAGAAAAAACAACAACCATTCAGAACGTGTTTAAGTATTTTCCTGAATGAGAGCCTTAATGAGTGAAATGACTATATCTGTATATAAAACATAACCATGTGTCCTCACTAAAGTAGTGGGAGATTTATATCAAGGAACCCAAACCAACATGAATTCACTGGGTTTGTGTTCCATTTCGTACTCTACATTCAGTCCAAGTGCAACACAACCTCTGTGAAGCTTGACAGATTGTGAACTTGGAGACAAATGACTGCCTTTCAGAACGTTGTTCTAAACCGGGAGAAATCCACTGAGACTGGGTGTTTGAATCTTAAAACTCAAAGGGTACATCTACACAGCAGTGTTATTTCAGAATATCTGACATTATTCTGAAATAACAAAGTGCACATCTACATTACAAGCCTTTATTTGGAAATAATGTTGAGCTGGAGGACTTCTTACTCTGACTCCTGTAACCCTCATTTCACAAGGAATAAGGGAAGTTGAAGGAAGAGTGTTCTTCCTTCAACTTCCTGCCGTGTAGACAGTTCCAAGAGCCGAGTTAAAAGCTATTTTGACTTAAGCTACAAAATTGACATAGCTGAAGTTGTGTAGTTTAATTCGACTTTAGCCCTGATGTGTAGACGTACCCAAAGTGTTGGTTCCTGGGTGAACTGAAACCAAAGAAAATGTCTGCACAAACCCCTCAAACTAAAACCACCACTCTTTATTTTGTATACAACTTCAGTCTTTACCTACAAAGTAATCCTTTTATTATGGGGCACTTCTGTAGCCAGACAGAGACCCCCCCCCATCACATCCATCTTGCTTGCCCCTCTGAGGGGCACACAGGACACAGAGAGCAATAAAATCAGCATAGTCTTTGATGCCTTGACAGAGGCCCGGATATGGTGGCTCATCTGACTCTGGATAACTGTAAACACATATACGAGAGGGTGATCAAGCCAATAAGCTGACCTAGAGGCTGTGAGAACTGCCCTTGGCTGGCACCTATATTGATACGATCACATAGGCGTTCCTGGAAGGGGAATCTGCCGCTGAGAAAAAAAATGCCCAGTACTCCCAATTTAGTTATCTCTCTTACAAGTGTAAATTAAGTTCACAACTCCCTTGTAAGAACTGGCATCACAAAGACAAACCAGCACCATTTGGCACCAAAGATAAGAAAGAGAATATGTGACCCCACAGGTATAAAGATGGGTCTAGCAGCACACTCACTCTGAGCATCAATCTACCATCTACCTGCTGGTCGGGTTAGGTGATTGCCTCCCGAGGACCACGGGGACACCCACCTCGTATTCGTCTTTCCGAGGAATTGAGGGACCGATCCTGGCCTGACACGCTGGAATCGAGAGATGCAGAAGGGGGTAAAAATTGTACCTGTATGTGTCCTTTTGTTTTTAGTGCATGCATAGAATAGAGCTCTTTAAAGATTAAGCTGTCACTTGGTACCATTATTTTCTATCTTCCTTTTTCCTTTGTAACCATTTTAAGACCTGTATTTGCTAGCAGTTAAGAAGTAGAACAATAGCCATTGTTACCATATGCTTTATAAGCCTTTTAATAAACCTGTAACTGTTTAAGTTTTAAACTGACTCCTCCTGTTGCTGTAACAGAACCAGACACAATCAAAAGAACTCCAGCCGGTCATAGGGACAGACGCAGGCAGAGCTGGGCATTGCGTCCTGTCGCCTCCACAGGACAGACCCCCTGGGGCATCAGTCAGCCCTCCATAGGCTGCCTGCTGCGAAGGGATCCTGTCCTAGTAGCCAAAGACTCGGATGTAATAAGCTCTCCCTGCAAACTTTGGGGTGCCCGTCAGCCTTCTCCAGGCTGCCCGCTGCGAAGGGACCCCAGTCCTAGCAGTTGAAGACTCGGGTGTATAACACACACACACCACGCACTGCCCTGACCATCGGCTGACAGCTTCATGTAACATTCAGGAGACTTGGTGTCCAATGACAGGATTTCAATAAAAAGAAGGAGGCCCATTAGATGCTCCTTCATGATCATGTTCAGGTTTTCAGGGATCGTTGATTTTTACATGTATGAAATATATCCAGCTATGGAAAGCCAACCTAACCTCCTCGGCCTTGCTATCATGCCATGTTCAGGAGGGAAAGAATAGTCAAGACAGCCTTTGTACTTAATGTGTACTGTGAGGGAGCTTCCACAGGCAGCTACAAAGAGGCTAGGAAAGGGGATTATTGGGAGCATGGCCATAACACTGCCATAGGAGGAAGCATGGTCTTGAGGCCAAGGCATAAGCCTGGGTGTCAGGAAATGTGGGTTCAGCTCTTGTTTTTTATGTAGCTACCAGTGGCACTGGATTGCTTTCACTGTGGGGGTGCAGAAAGCCAGCTCCCTTTCTTATGCCTGTGCCCCTCCCCTAGCTGAGATCAGGAGCAGGGCCCTGTCTCGGGGAGTGGGAACCCAGACAGGGTTAAGGGGACCAGGGTTGGGGCCAGAGCTGGGGGTGAGCATAGGGCAAGGAGCAGTGCCCCAGCTATGGGGTCAGGGAGGGGGGTGTGGTGTGGGCATATAGCTGACAAAGAGCTTGGGAGCGGAGTCCCGGGCGTGAAGCCCCAGATACAGGATTGGGAGCAGGGTGCTGGGCACGAAACTCCAGGCACAGGGCCGGTAGCTAGGGAACGGGGCTGGTGGCTGAGACCTGAGTCCTAGGTCACAGATCGGAGACCTAGGCACACGGCTGGCAGTTTGGGCCCGTGTAAAACCTCAGGGCACTGCAAAGCCCTCCCACACCCACAGTTCCTGCATCTAGGGCGACCCTGAGCAAGTCACTCAGGGCCGGATTTTTAAAGGTATACAGCTGACTTTTTATTTACATTGTCAGCTCTTAGGGCCAGGCTTCTCTTACTGAGCGTCTGTACTGAGCCTACCTCAGAGCAGCTCCAACCTCTACTCTAAGCACTACTGTAATATACAACACCTTTTACAGGGAGTGCATAGATACAGGGTATGACTATACTGCAACCACACCACTGAGATTTAACACAGCTGACTCGGGGACTGGAGTGAAGCTGTAGCAGCCTGGGATAGGCCTGGTGAGTAAACACCCACGGTTTGGGGTGGTCTTGCACAACCCATTCTTGACGAGCTCCCTGCTGCAACTTTCCTGCTCCAGTTCCTCAGACAGCTAGATTAAAGCTGGCTCAGGTATGTGTTTTCGAGCTGGAATTACACTCTGTGGCCAGGTCTACACTGGCGGAGAAAATCGATGCAAGAGACCAACGCCAGCTATGTGAATTGCATAGCTGGAGTCGACACACCTTGCACTGATTTGTTTGGGGTGGACCCACAGCAGGAAGCTGACAGGAGAAAGGCACCTACCAACCTCCCTTACGTCTCGTGACAGCAAGGAGTAGCAGCGCTTACAGAGGTGCCCTCAGGGTTTGATTTAGCGGGTCTTTTTTAGACCCGCTAAATCAAACCCTGGAGGATGGATTGCCAGCATGCTGATCCTCTGGCAAGTGGAGACATGGCCTATGACTGCAGTATAGACATACCTACAAAGTGCAGTGCTCCAACCTGTAGCTGGAATAGCAGCTGCAGAATGGCAGATCTGCTACCTGCCTGATGGGGCAGATTCCATCTTCCTGTGCCTTCCACTTAATTCCTTGCCCAGCATAAAACACATTTCCTTTGGAAGCAAGGATGTGTTACTCGTTTAGCCACATGAAAAAGAGCAGCCTCCTTGATCTCTCCAAAGGCTTTTAAAATTGTCATGAATCATGAGATTAACATTTTTTTTAATTCACAGCTAGAGAACATGTTTGTTTGCACACAGGGAACTACAGTGACAGGTTTCTGTTAAATATGTGACTTAGCTGGAGAATCCATAAATATCTCTGGAGATCATCATCTGACTGCAGAATGATTCATATTTCCCACATCATAAAAGGTGCGGGGGAATAATCACAAGATAGTTTTTGCCATGACTACAGAATAGCTCCTCAGGTTATTTTTATTCTGGAAAGCGTCTTGCATTTATCTGAGAAGGGGGGCGGCTGTGGATCCTTTCGGTCAAAAGGGAAAAGAGATGGTATCATGTGAAATTCAAGAGGGGCAGGATTATTAGTGCAAATATTTTGTAATACAGAATGAACCTCTCTAGTCTGGCACCCTCAGAACCTGACCTGTGCCAGAGAATTTGCTGGTCCACAGGAGGTCGGTATTGTCTGTCAGCATTACCAACACTTCCACTGCTTATTGGGCTCTTAAAAGACACTGAGGGATAAATAAGGGTACGTCTAGACTACAGGGTTTTGTCAACAGAAGCTTTGTCGACAGATACTGTCGACAAAGCTTCTGTTGACAAAGAGCGTCTAGACTACATCCAGTTCTGTCGACAAAGCAAGCCGCTTTGTCGACATAATAGTGTGGACGCAAAGGACAGTGTAGATGCAATAATGCGTTTTATCAACAGAACTCTGTCAACAAAAGGCGTTATTCCTCGTAGAATGAGGTTTACATATGTCGACAAAACTGCTGAGTTTTGTCGATGTTATGTCGACATAACTCAAAGGCAGTGTGGACGCGGGTATAGTTTTGTCAACAAAAGTCCACTTTTGTCGACAAAACCCTGTAGTCTAGACACACCGTAGAACTAAATCACAGCGTAGAACTCTGAGATCCAGGACTGGTGGCTATAAACAAACTTCATGAGACTGCAGAAAACTTGGCCACACCCATGATAAGTGGACATCTGGATAACTAAAATCATGCTGGACCATGGATTTTGTTGGACCAGTGCCGGATTAGAAAGGCTCAACCTGTACAATAAAGTCTAATGTAGGGGCCAAGATGCAGATCTGTACAGGTATATATGCATTAAACTCCCATGGATTTCAGTGGAACTAGGGAAAAACAACAAAGAGTGCTGTAATAAAATTGTTAGTCTTTAAGGTGCCACTGGACTCCTTGCTGTTTTCGCTGGAACACTCAGATGGCTGCCTCTGAAAACTGTCATCATGCAATGGTACTGGGAGTTGTTAAATATTATTGAGGATCTAGGTTCAAAACCCGTTTTTCATTGCTTCATAGATACCAAGGTCAAACGGTACCATTGTGGTCATCCCATCTGACCTTCTGTAGAAAACAGGTCCTAGAACTTCCTCCAAAATAATGCCTAGAGCCGAGCTTTCAAAATTACATCCAATCTTTGTTTAAAAATGGTCAGGGATGGAGAGTCAGCGATGGTGAACTGTTCCAATGATTAATTACTCTTACCATTTTAAAAAAGATCTTCCTTACTTCCAGTCTGAATTTGTCAAAGCTTCAACTTCCATCCATTGGAGAGATAGAAGAGCCCATTATTAAAAGTTTGTTCCCTGTCTAGGTACTTATAGTTGGAATTCAAGTCACCCCTTAATCTTCTCCTTTTAAAACTAAGGGTATGTCTACACTTGCACCCTCTTTGGAGAGAGGGATGCAAATGAAGACATTCAAAATTGCAAATGAAGCCGGGATTTACATATCCCATGCTTCATTTGCATATTTGCGTTATGGCACTATTTCAAAATAGTGCTATTTTGAAATAACAGACGCTGTTAAGACACAGTTATTTAGAGAGAAAACCCTTCTCTTGAAATAACTAAGTCTTAACAGCGTCTGTTATTTCGAAATAGCGCGATTTCAAAATAGTGCCATAACGCAAATATGCAAATGAAGCATGGGATATTTAAATCCCGGCTTCATTTGCAATTTTGAATGGCTTCATTTGCATCCCTTTCTCTGAGGAGGGTGCAAGTGCAGACATACCATAATTGGTTGAACCTCACCTGCCCTCTCTTGTAATAGACCCCTAACATCTGGTGAAGTCCTCAAATCATGATTTCAAGACTTCAAGTTAAATGGAGTTGAACATTTACAAGGGTTTAAACCTGCAAGTGACTAATACCCCATGCTGCAGAGAAAGTAAAAAAACCCCAAACAAACCCCTCCCCAGTCTCTGCCAATCTGATCTGGGGGATTATTTTTTCCTGATCCCAAATATGGTGATGAGTAGGGTCCTGAGCGTATTGGCACGACCCACCAGCTGGACACCTGAGCAAGAATTGTCAACAGTGACTCACAGCCTTTCCCATCTCGGTTCCCATTACAGGCCATTGTGAGTCAGTCCCTATTAATATGGTCCTACCAAATTCACAGCTGTGAAAAACATGTCATAGATTGCAAAATCTTCCGTCCTCTATGAAAACTGGCTAGTGTCAGGGAGGTGCAGGGCTGGATCACTCCAGCCAGGGGCTGCTCCCATGCATCAGGCTCCAGCTGCTTGTCTTGGCCTGGGAAGGGGAGGGATTGCACTGCCTCTTCCCCTGCAGGGCCGTTTCCAGAAATGGGTCACACCCGCCTCTGGGAACCAGTCTGGGCTGCAAGGAGCTCTGCAGCTGCTGGATGGGAGTGAGGGTGGTTATGAAGCCCTGACCCAGGCAGGAGGCTGCAGCTCCAGCTGTCACCTCCCCCTAAGCAAAGAGGTTGCCCTTCCAACTGTGAGCCCCCTGCCTGGGCAAGACTCTGTCAGAAAAACTGGATGTATGTTAATCCACTTACCATCTCCCCCCACACACTGCAAGCCTCCTGGTAATTTGATGAAATAACCTCCTCCCCACATACAGACCTTAATTGAATCAGAAGCTTTGCTGAGGCTTTGAAATGTTTGCATCGGTGGGATTTGTGGTGTGCTTGTTTCATTCCCAACTTCCAGATGGAAGTAAAAGTGCTAAAATACCATGGGAGCCTGTCTTCATTTCTGCACAGAATGCAAAGCAGACGTGGAATAATCTAACGAGGAGGCGTGAGTGTACAAGCTTTCCTACCCAGCTTCTACAACCCAAAGAAGACTGGTAGGTTTGCATGAGCATTTTAGTCCCTAATGTGCTTGTTTGCATCAAATCGTATGTCTGAAACCTGTGGAGGCTTGCTGCTCTTTTCTAATACAACACACTCGATAGTGGGTTAGGAATAAGCAAGAAAGTGGGAATTCAAAGAGGTAGCTTCTCACAGCGAAACTTCAGGCAATTATTTCTTCCTAAGACTACATCTCTGCTATGACAGAAAGTCAACTTAAGCTATGCAACTCCAGCTCTGTGAATAATGTAGCTGGAGCTAACATCTCCTAAGTTGAGTGTAGCCTGGAAAGGAGTGTTAGAATTTCTAGTCAGATTGGCGAGTCTAACCCATCCAAATTTTAAGTTCGTCCTCTCTATCCCAGGTTACAATGCAGTGGAACCATAAGATTCCTCTTGAGGGCCATCAAGCAACCGACAGCAACCACAGCTGAACTCAGGAAATGAAATAGAAAACAATTTTATTGCTCAAGGGAAGACAATGATAATCACCGTGATGAATATAGCGGCAAGAACACAAATCACTTGGATTCCTTCCCCAGATGTCATTGACACAATCAAATTAAATTGATCTAAGTATACAAAGAGTAATCATATAATAATAATCTCTACCCACAAGATTTTAAGAACTCCAAGGCTGGGCGGGGAAGGACCAGCCTTCCTTTGCCTGGAAGGCCTGGGAGCAGGTGGTAGTGAAATCCCTAAAAGCAAAAATGAAATTAAAGAAGCAAGGAAGCAGTAAAAAGATAGAAGAGATGTAGGTATTTTGTTTCTGACCTGACAAGATAAGAACACTCTGGAGGGAGCTTCTGTCAGCAACGGCTAAGGCAGCAGCCCTGATCTCCCAAATCTCTAGGCCTAAATACTCCTTTTGGTGTCAAAATGTCCCAGATGTTGAACCCCTTGTCCATAGTTGGGCTTGGTACCCTTAAATTTCTGAGGGTACCATCTCTAATTGGAGAAAATATTTGGGGAACTCATGAATATCAGATATCACTGATGCTTTCTTGGCCTCCCAGGACGGCTAAAAAAAGGCGGGAACTTGTAGATGGGACTTAGACATTTGGTGACTATTGTGCAGGAAATTCGAAATGACAGTTATCACCAAGTTAGCAATTTTCCAAACAAAATTTAAAAATAGCTTATTGAGCCAAGCACAAAATTCTTGCCTCACACATCTTATGGAAAATAACAAGAAAAACATTAAATATTAACTAACTTCCAAACTTCTGCTCTAAGCAATCACACAGAAAATTAATTCTGCAGGCTCCTTGCATTACCAGCCTATTCAAATCTATAGAAGAAAAAAGCAAACAAAATAAAATAGAACAGCTATCAATTAGTAGGTTAAGATAGAACATATATCATTAAGTAGGCTACATGAATTACTACACACACTACACTGTAGGGGATTGGTGAGAGAAACTCTCCTGTTAACTTCCCTTACTCTTCTTATCTGGGGTGGAATAACAGAATCTACAGGAGAGTGATCTGCAGTTGATTTGGCAGGTCTTAATTAGACCTGCTAAATCAACTGCCGGTGGATCAGTCTTAGAGCATCCATCTGGGCTGCAGTGTAGATGTAGCCTTAGTTTCGACAGCTATAAAATACCAAGAATATTTTCTTCCCTTACAGGAGCATTGGGAGGTCAACAGGCTGTGTAGTGATTTGAACGTATCAAGCGCTAAGTACATGGTAGGTATTATTTCTGAAGATGGCAAAACCAAAAGTCATGATTTTCAACACTGACCGGCATCTTGCCCTGTGACTGACCTCCATCGAAGGCCATGGAGTCTAGTTAAGAAAGCCAAAATTCCTGTTTTACAGAAGGATTTGCTGAAATACTGGGAGGGTGAGAAATTTGCCTGAGAACACTCAGTTCTAGGTAGCAGAGCTGGGTTTATAACTCAAGGGTTCTAATCCCTTGCACATTTTCTAATCACTCAGTAAAAATGGTGAAAAAAACGTCTGCCCTATTAAAATTAATTTCTCAATAAAGGGCAAATCTTGCTCCCATTAAAGCCAATGGGAGTTTTTACATGGCCATTTTCAGATTAAACTAAATACAATGTAATTGCCTTGAGATCTAAAATATACAACAATCCCTCTACATTGCCTTTAATTTTCCTTCTCAGTTGAAGGAAATCTTTACCAGTTGTGGGATTTTATTGTTTTGGAGGGTGATGCTTTAAAAAGAAAGTTTCTTTTGCAGAACTAACTGGGTCACACCACCTATGTCAATTTCTCTCCAGAATGCTGACTCTAAATCCCCTGCTGTGAAGGAAATCAGTGGTTGCTATTGTCCGTGCGACCTTTTGGTAACAATGGGCAAAAATTAAATGACTAAAAGGTCACTCGGCTCAGTCCCAAACAATATGTGAAATCTCTCTCTCTTCTGAAGCCCATCAGGGCTTTTCAAAAGTAAGATTGACCGGGCATGAATACTTCTTCCTTTCTCTCAGTAATATTGCAGTGCAGGCAAATTAAGAGCTGTAGAACTGATAAGAGTTGCCCATTGGGTCCTAGATTTTTGAATAGAATAATATATATTGAATATACTTTTTAAAAAATGTGTTACCTTGACTTTTTGAAAGGATAAAGACTACAAGATCAAGAGATATATCTTTTAAAATAAAAAACAAACCAAAAAACCCAACAAACCTATATATAACTGCCTTTCTAACATAATATAACTACTTGGAACACAGATAAATTTTTTTGAGTAAAGAGTGACCTGTACTAAATTATTACTCTGAAACATGAGCAAACTATCAATAATAAAGAAACTACAACTCTTTGCATTATGGTGTCATAGAAGAATTCTGAAAATATCCTACACAGATCAGATAAACAAAGAAAAAGTATTATAGATGATTGCAAATCAAATTTTTCTTTTCATGCGGTCTTTGGCTAGAGTTTTTTGTATTCCAGAGTGCATTTTAAGGGATTTTATAGGCAATGTATATTTGTGGGTACTGAAAGGGAAATCTGATGTCAGAAGAACACAAGGCAGAAAAAAAAGACCTTGGATGGATGGTGTGTTATATTAGGCGGATCAGAAGGAATATTCATCCATATAGAGGCTAGAAAAGCATAATGAAGAATGGGTAACCATGGCTGCAAATCTGCAGTAATGGAGATGCCACATAAAACGAAGATGAAAGAGTGGGACTAAGAAATTTTAGGGGGAAGTTTGAAAAAAAATAGATTAAAAGGGACATCCTGAGAAACAAAAGACATCTCTCTCTCTAGAAAAGAGATGTCTAGAAAACGGATGTTTATTTGATTATTGTTACACTGCTTCTTCGTACGCTTTGTGATGGGTCTCCAACCCAATCAACAAGAAAACCAGGGAAGGAACTTTAATTAGCCATGGTCCCCACCTGAAAGTCTGAACGTAATGCTCTGTCCAGGCGTGCAGGAGTACCCTAGAGATCAGCATGGGGGGGCTTTATGTGTTTCAAAGGGTTTATTCCAGCTCAAGGCATGTCCATCTGCAGGAAGGCACATAGTGGTGTTAGATAACCCAGTGACCAGTACTTACCAGACAATGCAGAGAACTGGCAGCCATCGGGGTGTCTGAAGGGATGTTGGGCACGCATGTCACGGGGTGCTGGTTGCTCACACACGGCTCACAATGCCGGCCATGTGGGACAGGCCCTTGTCTAGTTCCCAGGACTTTCAGAGGTCCACGGGAGCAGGAGAGCAGTAGAGATGCCAAGTGTGGCCAGAGTGGTCAGAGGTGACAGCTGTGGGAGGCCACCGGAGGCCAAGTAGTTCAAATTAGCAGCACTGGAAAGCCCGCACTAACATTACTTTGGACTTACAAGTTCAAAAATAGTGTTATTCCTCATGAAAAGCAGGAGTACGGAGTTCAAATTCTGAGGCCCCTTTTTCTGGAATAATGGGCTTGATAGTGTGGACTCGTCGCTTACAAATTTGCCCTGGGTGGGGCTTATTTAGGACTAAGGTCCTAATGTAGACTAGGCCTGAGTGCCACAGGACTACTCGCTGTTCTTTAAAGTTCCAGACTAACTCCACTACCCCTCTGAGACGTATAAGCTTATGTTGTATAAAACTGAATACAAAGTAAGATGGTTGTATCTGGGCTTCATGTCCCACTGAACCTGGGAACTTGGGTGCTGAGACAAATCCCTTTGGCTGAGTGATCCCTCTTTATGGAAAAGGGATGCATCTAGACACAACCGAGGAGGCCGGAAGGCCTGGCTTACCAAGACAGAGTTGAGTGGTGCCCAGAAGGGCAAGAAGGTAGGTTTGGTGGCATCTCAGCACATCAAGTGACTGTCTCAAGGGGGCCTCTGTGACAGAACCCATCACTCATGTCAGTAGAAAAATGCCCCACCTGCCACATTTCTCTACAAATAATTTTCATATTCCATTCCATGTATTCCTTGTACCTATTAGTCTGAACACAACATCCTCATTCATCCCATCCTTACCTTAACTTTGTGAGGGTTCAGTTTGTTTCCGTAGCATTCCCTCAGGAATGCATATACTTGGTTAGCTGATACCTTGTGTTACTATTCCGACAAGGCCTGATGTTGGCTCATGCTTTTGGCTATGCTATGGCTCTAGAATCCAGAGTCCTCCAGAGCTTACAATATAAGTAGACTCTAAGATGAAGATGGAAACAAGATTTAAAAGGGACGGATAGGTGGGAGCAAAAATGGATGAAAAAAATACAAGAGCTATTAAGAGATGTGGAATTGTGTGAAAGTGCCGAGCAGAAGTCTGAACCACCTTTGTCAGCCAAAGGGGAAATTGAATGCAACATGGATTGGATAACTCAGAGGCTGGTAATGGGATATACAGCCTTCACCTTCTTGTAGAAGGATTTCAATGAAGCTCAAGCTGGCAGTGACTAAAAGCTATTACTGTCTCATGGCTCTTCAGTGGTCCCGATGAAATGAATCCTGTGCTCCCAGGCCTTGTCCCCGTGTATGAGTATCCACATTAAAAATCAAATGACTTACAAGTGGCACTCTAAGCAGAGAGGCAAAGGACTGCGACAACCTGTCTCTCTCCCCCGGATTGCAGGCTGGGGAATGGCATAGATGCTTTGATTGTGGAAGAATGCATTCTTCAGGCTTCCGGGGCGTCATTCTAGAACCTTTCATTAATGCTAAATTAACATGTATCCCTCAAATAAAACGTAAATTATCTTTTGTCCTCTCCGGCTTGGTATTACTCCAGGTTGGTCAGAATCAGGAATTACAATTTCAAACTAATATAAGAAAGACTGTTCTTGCAGACCTTCTAGCTTGAAACACAATATAAGGAATTATGGTCAAATGGACAGGTCATTAGACTGGGAGCAAGAAGAGCTGAGTTCCCTTTCTGGCTCTTTCACTGATTTCCTGTGTGACCTTGGTCAAGTCACTTAACCCCATTTTTGCCTCAGTTTCCCCATCTGTAAAATAGAGGTGATAGTGCTTACCCACATTTGCATAGTACTTTAGGATCTAGTGTTGAAAAGCTCTATATAAGCCCCCTAGCATTCTGCATTATATTCTAAAAATTGAGGCTAACCCAGCACTAGCTGGTTTCTAATGGAGGCTGACTCATAGTTCTCTTGAATGTCAAAATGAATATTTCATACAATCCTAGCATGGTGTAAGCCCATTTTGGGTTGGTTGTTTTTGGGTTATGCTAATCCACAGTAGGAACCAAGACTGAAAAGAGAATCTAGATTCCTTGCAGTTAGAAAGGGGATGCTTATGTCTCCCCAATGCAATACACTTTTGTGTCATAGCAGGGAGAGATCTAGGCTTGCTCTAAACTAGACCATACAAGTTGACTTAAGGTATGCCATCCAGCTATCCAAAATGCGTAGGACACCAGCGGGTGGTTGCCCTCAGCGGTCAATTTGGGGGTCTACACTAGACCCACTAAATAGAATACTAGAAAATTGACTTTTGAAGGGTCGGTCTTCTTTGTAGTGTAGACGTGCTCCTAGTTGTAATTGTAGCAACCATCTGGGCCACATACCATAGACTGATGCCTGAAGCTATATACTGCTGGATCAATCTGATTAGGTGTAGTTTCTCCCAGAATGTCTCTGCCGAAGCTCTTCGTAATGAGGACCTGTTATTAAACATCCATTTTTGTAATGCAGTGCTAGCTCTTCACTCTCAGATGGTCCCAAAAGGGACAGCAGTTAGAAGTCACCAATTTCCCTGCTTAGCTCAGATCTGAAAGCATCTGAAAAGAAAGCTCCAACATCTCTCAAAATGTTTATTACTTGTGGTTTATTAATTGCAAAAAAGGAAATTCTGTTCAAGACTTCTTTGTTGACTCTCTCCGTAATCACCCTTTGTAAGCTTTGCCTGGGCAGGGTCAGCTAAGATCAATGAGGCTACATCTACACTGCAATGCTATTTCGGGATACCGGAGTATCCCGAAATAGCTACCTGAGTCCTAACAGCAAGCCCATTATTTCAGGCTTGCTATTCCGACATCCCTGTAAACCTCATTCCATGAGGTGTAAGGGATGTTTCAGAATAGCAGGTTATTAAAAAATTTGGTGCTAGATAGATAGCGCCAAATTATGAAATAAGCTATTTTGAATTACGATTGAAATAAGATACGCAACTCGCGTAGCTCAAATTGTATATCTTATTTCGAACTACAGTGTAGCGTAGATGTAGCCTTACTGACCTAAAAGGGACTGAAACAGAATGAGGAGGGGGGAAGCTATTCGTAAACATTACACAGAGCTGGAAGAAGAGAATGTTGTGGCAGCATTTGTGAAACACTGTGTGGCTTGGTTATCACTGGGGCTTGAATTTGGGGTCCTCGGAATTAAAGTGTTCATTTCTGAGCTTTCCTACCTGGCAGCTGTAAAAGGCTCCTATGCACAATAGGAACAGCGGAGCGAAGGGGAGACATAACAATAAACATTGTTTGCTTATGCTGCAAGGTTGACAGTGTTAAAACACTAATTCATTTGCCGCTTGAAGATGAGAAGGAAAGTGTCTCTTTTTCTAGTTTAAAATCTATCATCTCCCTTCCCTTCCATACTTTTTGCAACACTAGTGAATCTTTTTAAACAGGATCAAATTTCTTCAACTTAAATTTTGTCATTAGCATGGAACTTGGTAGAACAGTACAGGGCTTAGGGTATTGTGGGGTGCTAACCAGTTTCTGACTTGATTGGCACCCAGAATAAATGTGTGTATCTAATTTATCTCACACATGGCTGATTCATAGGCTATGTATAGACTATGTAGAATTTTTGAAAGAGGATATGCAAATTCCATGGGAATTTGTATATCTTCTTCGGATCTCACTTTCGAAAGAGGATCTTTCAAAAATGAAAGTAGTCTGAATGCATTTTTTTCAGAAAAACACCCCGTTTTACCGCTCTTCCTTAAAAAAGGAGGTTTACGCAGTTTTTGCAAAAAAGGGTTTTGTTCCCTTTTGTTCCCTGTAGATGTGCCCATAGGGGTCCTTTTTCAATATATTAATAGAACTTCATGGTAATGTTGAGTGCTACTTCTGTTATTAAATTACAAGGACCTACAGCGAGGACAAGGAGGAACATTATTGTTTAGGGAGAGGTGTCCTTCACTCCAGTAAAACCTGAAAGGCCACAATAATTAGGATATATTTCAGAGGCAGGTCGTGACTGGCTGCTACGTGGGTGAGTGGAATTTCCTTCTCCTTGGGCCAACAGTTTAGCAACTAGGCACAGAGTCTCCTGGGCTTTCTCATAGGCTACATCTACACTGCAGCACTATTTTGGGATATTGGAGGTATCCCAAAATAGCTATTCCGTGTCTCTTGAGTGTCCCATTATTTTGAAATATAACGGGCTCGCTATTCCGACGTTCCTGTAAATCGCATTCCACATGGAGTAAGGAACGTTTTGAAATAGCAATTTATTTAAAAATAAGCGCTCTGTTGACAGCACCAAATTTCAAAATAAGCTATTTCAAAATTGACGCGAAATAAGCACGTGATTTGCGTAGTTCAAATTGTGTAGCTTATTTCAAGCTACAGGTGCAGTGTAGACACACCCCTAGTGCCTTCTGGAGGCAGAGAAAGGAGTCTGGATTGGACACGGCTTAATGGGTTTAGCAATGTGCGTGCGCTTTGTGTATCTGGTAGCTGCGGTAGGTAGTGCATAAGACTGCTCTTAGGAGGAGTTGCAGGCATCATACAGAATCATCTGGGTCTGTTTCAATCAATTCCCTGCCAGTGCTGGCATGAAGGACACCAATGTACCTTGGCTCTTCCTGTCCTTGGCCTGTTGCACACAATAGTTTAATATCCTGTGGGCAGTACTACTTTAGCCTAACTCTGGTTGTTGGTTTGGTGTGGAAGTGCTGGGTGATGGTGGTGGCCTGTGATCTTCACAGGTTCTGTAGATGATTGGTGGCCCTTCTGGCATTTAACTCCATCAATCCTAGTGCTGCCAAGTCAGGGCCAGTGGGAAATGGTTGCAGAGCTAAGCCCAGGACGGTACCCAAAAAGACCTCTCTAGATTCTCATCAGCAGTTGTTTCTCTGCATTACAAAACACACACACAGTGAAATCAGAGGGCAATTCAGTGTCTTGGCCCAACTGTGTTCATCCATGCATCACACCACAAGCAAAACCTTGTTGCTGTTACAATTAAAAATCTGTGATCGCTCACCCAGAGTTTATTGTTTTCTTTAAAACCCAAATGCATTTTGGCTTCTTCCATTCTGTCAGCTTTGAGGGCTGCACGCAACCAGAAGCTAAGTGGGAGGTAATTGAATGCAAAGTTTGCAGTGTATTGGCTGCCTTCCTATCCCATATCAAACTAGAGGCATTAAACTGTTATTGGACAGCTGTTTTTAGATGTGTTTACCTAAGTGAAGAGAGAACAGAATCTGTAATGTGGATGTAAAAGAAAAAGGAGTTTGTTTTAAGACTAATGACATAAATCCATTTGTGAAATTAGATTATATCTGGCAAGCTGCAGAGAAGTCCACAAGCATGCTGTTTGCTGATGAAGTTTGCATGCCGGGTGTAATACATCTTTTTAGGTCACCACTCCAGCAATGTTAACCAATATTGTTCCTGCAGGTATCAGATTGGATCTAAAATGTGATTCCATGGGAATTTCTTCACAACACTTCATTTATGAATATCTTCAAGCATCAGGAAGCATTATTGTTCTTTACGACACAAATAGATCATTAGTTGTTGCTAGGCTGAGTTAACCGGGAAGTGAGAAAGGAAAAGCATGGCTACTGCCAGGTGTAATTGGAGGGCTAGACCTAAAGTCACATAGGAACTTCCATACCGGATCAAACCAAAGGTCTATCTAGCCCAGTATCCTGTCTACCGACAGTGGCCAATAAATGCTAGGTACCCCAGAGGGAATGAATAGAATAGGGAATCACCAAGTGTTCAATTCCCTGTCACCCATTTCCAGCTTCTGACAAACAGGTTAGGGACACCATTCCTGCCCATCCAGATGAATAGCCATTGATGGACCTAACCTCCTTGAATTTATATAGCTCTTTTTAAAACCCTGATATAGTCTTGGACTTCACAGTATCCTCTTGGCAAGGAGTTCCACAGGTTGACTGTGTGTTGTGTGAAGAAATACTTCCTTTTGTTTGTTTTAAATCTTCTACCTATTAATTTCATTTGGTGACTCCTAGTTCTCATGATATGGGACGTGGAGGCAGCCTCCTTTATTTACTTTTTCCACACCTGTCACAATTTTATAGACTTTTATCATGTCCCCCCTTAGCTGTTTCTTTTCCAAACTGAGAAGTCTCAATCTTATTAATCTCTCCTCATAAGGCAGTCATTCTGTACCCCTACTCTTTTTGTTGCATGAAGTATTCTAGATGTTGGTGTACCACAAATTTATGTAGACTCAATAAGATATTCTGTCTTATTCTCTATCTCTTTCTTAATGATTCCCAACATTCTGCTTGTTTTTTAACAAGGGTATGTCTATACTGTGGGGTTTTTCTGGGATACCTCTGGTATCCCGGAAAAACTTTGCTGCATCCAGGGAACACGTTTGCTCTTCTGCTTTTTTGTTTGTTTGTTTGTTTCAGAAGTGCAAACGTGCTCTTTCAGAAGCCCTGTCTTCCTCATTCCATGAGGAAGAAGGGATCTTTCAAAAGAGGGGGATTTTCCAAAATTTGGTCCAGTGTAGACAGGCCAAATTTTGGAAAAGCCTCTCCACCCCAAAAAATAATTCGGAAAAAGTAGTTGTGTAGGCCTAGCCTGAGTGAAAGTTTCCAGAGAACTCCACAATGACTCCAAGACCTTTCTCTTGAACGGTAACAGCTAATTAATTCCTCTCATCTAATACGTATAATTGGGACTATGTTTTCCAATATGCATTACATTGTTCTTATCACCATTAAAATTCACTTGTCATTTTCTTGCCCAGTTTCTTAGTTTTGTGAAATCCTTTGATGCTCTTCAGAGTCTGCTTTGGACTTAACTATCTTTAGCTTTTCTATATCACCTGCAAATTCTGCCACCTCACTGTTTTACCTCTTTTTCCAGATAATTTATGAATAGAATGGGTCCCAGTATGGACTCCTGGGAGACACGATTAGATACCTCTCCCCATTCTGAAAAAAAGTTAAGTTCATAGTGACACTTTCCATTGACTATTTTTGCAGATTCAGTGAAATCTTGTTGTAATCGGTTGGGTATAATAATCACCTTTCATGCAGGATGAATGTAAAGAAGTGACCAAAATAACTGTAGCCTCCATACCCCAAGCACAGTCACATGGCTCTGCCCAAAAATTTGAATGACTTGGTGGAGGGACTCAGTATTGTTAGACCGGAGGAAGGTGAGTGGAAAAGTGAACCAAGAGACAACAGAGATACACACACATGTATAGGCTATATTTGTGTGTTAAGTGTGGTGACCTTGAGAGAAACAGCGGCTGGATCTGGTGCTGGCTAAGGATGCTTAAGGCTAAAAGTGAAGATATTTATTTCTTATTATTTGGGTAATAAAAATCCCAGCCTTTACTACCCAGACGAAACGTGGGATCCCTGGAGCTTAATGCATGTGCCTCAATTGCATGAACTAAAAGCAGAACTCTCTTAGCCATGACTGTAGCAGCCTCCACGGTGGGACAGAGTGCCAGCAGGCAGGGGTAACATTTAGTTCCTACTTGTAAATAAACAAGATTGATGGAGCTAGGTATTTTCTTTATTGTCATTTCTCTTCACCCAATAACAGCTCAGACTTGGCTATCAGCTCGGACAGAAAGTAGTCACATTATTACTGTACCTCTGGGCACATTACACAACAAATAGAAAGACACAGTCTCCATGTCAAAGAGCTGTAAAAGACCCCAGCCATGAAGCTTAGGGTGAACCCTTATTTTTGAGTGGAATCCTATGGAAACTAGTGGAGCTATGTGGGGACACAAGAGTCCATCTCTATGACTCCAATGGCAGGACTGGGGCATAATGTTCGATATAACTTTATATGTGAAGGTAACAAAACTATACATTGGGGACAGGATGGGAGGGTAATAGAAACAAGTTTGGCTTCCATAAAGCTTCATTCAAATAATTAACCAATAAAAACACACTAAATTGTAGCAGTGTGACCCTCACTTGACAACTAAATAGCTGATTAACAAATCATAATATTAGGATTACACAGTTTAGAGACTCTAACTGAGATCATGTCCACATTTACTATGCATAGATACAATGCATAAGACAAAGACAAAAAACGGGACTGTGTAGCACTTTAAAGACTACACAGTCCTGTTTTTTGTTTCAGCTGCACCAGACTAACACGGCTACATTTCTACCACTATAAGACAAAGACAGTTTCTGCTCCTAAAGCCTAACATTTACATCCAATTCCCTATTACCAAAATTACCCAAACAGGTAAAAGAGAAGATGTGTGGACACACTTCTGGGAGTCAGGCACAGACCTGCTATTTATGCCCTTGAACCTCCATGATAACCTCTAATCAGACCTGTTACGTGATAAGATTGTGTATTGAAAACATACAATCGTTGCTGGGAAAATATTTAGGAGGTGTATATTCTCTCTCTCTCTCTCTCTCCCCCTCACTTTGAAAATAACACATTTCAAAGGTTGGTGAACTAAGTACCATTACAAAGTGGGTTACATATCGGGAACAGTCCACTTTTCAAGGCATGAGTCATTTCAGAGTACCAGGGTGAAGTACAGCATGCAGATGTAATTTTTGAACAGTTGCATTCGTGTACAAGGTGTCAAAACAATGCCATGGATTTTATTTCTGTAAGGATCCAACTGGAGTAACATGCTCTAGTTATTCAGTTGTTAAATTATTGCCTTATGCATGGCTGGGATAGTCTGTACTTACTCTTGTTTCCATAATTTGTCTCATCGGTTCTCAGTCATGCTTCTTCTATTTGGTGAAATGGCTTCTTGCCTTGTTACCGTTTTGAACCAACTGATTTCCTCCCTTTCTCAGAAAAAAAATTTTTAGCTCTGCAGTGAGAAGTTACAAATGAATTAAGGGCTACACAATGTCTCACCTAGTCTCTCTTAACAAGACAAGGAGCCATTTTACCAAATAGAAGACGCATGACTGAGAACCAAGAGAGATATCTTGGAGTCACTGTGGATAGCTCTCTGAAAACATCCACTCTGTGTGCAGCGGCAGTCAAAAAAGCAAATAGAATGTAAAGAATCATTAAAAAAGGGATAGAGAATAAGAAAGAGAATATCTTATTGCCTCTATAGAAAACCATGGCACACCCACATCTTGAATACTGCATACAGATGTGGTCGCCTCATCTCAAAAAATATATTGGCATCGGAAAAGGTTCAGAAAAGGGCAACAAAAATGATTAGGGGTTTGGAATGGGTCCCATATGAAGACAGACTCCTCTTTTCTAAGCTGAAAAGTTTGAGTCTTTTTAATCTAAGGAGGGAGATAATAGAGTTCTATCAAATCATGACTGGTGTGGAAAAAAGTGAATAAGGAAAAATTATTTACTTATTCCCATAATATTGGAACTAGGGGTCACTAAATTAAATGAACAGGCAGCAGGTTTAAAACAAACAAAAGAAAGTTTTTCTTCACTCAGTGCACAGTTAACTTGTGAAACTCCTTGCCAGAGGATGTGGTAAAGACTAGGACTTTAACAGGGTTAAAAAAAAAGCTAGATAGTCATTGATAGATCTAACCTCTATGATTCTATTAGCCAGGATGGGTAGGAATGGTGTCTCTAACCTCTGTTTGTCTGGAAATAGGTGATAGGAAAGGGATCACATGAGCATTACCTCTTGTGTTCCCTCCTTCTGGGGCATCTGGTATTGGCTGCTGTTGGAAGACAGGATACTGGGCTAGATGGACCTTTGGTCTGACCCAGTATGGCCATTCTTGTGTTCTTATGGAGTTCAAAACATCTTGAAGACCTTAAAAGCTTTACATGTAGCTCTTGATTCATACTTTAAACAACTGCATTCTACTCCCTCTTTAAGCACTTTGGACCTGATTCTACTCTTCATTATCATGGAGGTAATTTAAAGCAGAATCTGGCCCTCGTATCCGAATCATAATTTGTTACGGGTTTATCAGCATGACTCAGTTTTCCAGACAAATCTATTTTACTCTTATCAGTATAGAAATTCTTTGTTGTTATTACCCTTTAGAGCTGAGTGGTTAGCTAGGGGTCTTGTGGGTTGTTTCCATTAGCAGGAGAAATCAGCGATGAGGTTGGGAGTTTTGTAGACACAACCCTGTTTGTGTATAAGTTTTGTAAATAAAGCCCTGTTTCCCTGAACACTGGGGCTACATCTCCACTGGCACCCTTTTCCGGAAATGCTTAAAATGGAACAGATGTGATATGGAATTGTTTTTGTGCTGTTTTTCTGATTCACTCAATTGTTTAATTTAATTGTCTCAGAGGGGTAGCCGTGTTAGTCTGTAACTTTGAAAACAATGAGCAGTCGTGTTGCACCTTAGGGCATTGCAGGTCAAAAGTCAAATTAAGATACACAACTTCAACTACTTCAATTGTGTAGCTGAAGTCGACATAGTTTAATTTGGCTTTTGGCACTGTCTACACAGCAAGGAAGTCGAAGGAAGAACAACTCTTCCTTCGATTTCTCTTAGTCCTCATAATCATCACCTAATAAACCGTCTTGTTAGTCTTTAAAGTGCTACATTGTCCTGTTTTTTGTTTCAGCTAGACTAGACTAACACGGCTACATTTCTATTACTATAAAATGAGGATTACAGGAGTCAGAGTAAGAAGCCCTCCAGCTCAACATTATTTTGAAATAGCATCTTGCAGTGCAGATGCATGCTTTGTTATTTTGGAATAATATCAGTTAGTCTCTAAGGGTACATCTATACTAAATGGCTCCGTCGACAGAGCCATGTAGATTTGTTTGTTCGGCAAAGGGAAATGAAGCTGCGATTTAAATAATTGCGGCTTCATTTAAATTTAAATGGCTGCCCTGCTCTGCCGATCAGCTGTTTGTCAGGAGATCGGGGCAGTCTGGACGCTCCCCTGCCGACATGAAAGCCCTTTATCGACCTCCCCAGTAAACCTCATCCTACCAGGCATAACGGGGAGGTCGATAAAGGGCTTTCAGGTCGACATGGGAGCGTCCAGACTAGCGCGCTGAGCCGACAAACAACTGATCAGCTGTTTGTCGGCTCAGCGCAGCAGCCATTTAAATTTAAATGAAGCAGAGATTATTTAAATCACAGCTTCATTTTCTTCTGCCGATCAGCCTAATCTACATGGCTCCATCGATGGAGCCATGTAGTTTAGTCACATCCTAAGAGTAAGTTTACACAGCAGTGTTATTTCAGAATAACAGCTATAGAACACTAAACCTGGAAAGGACCTTGAGAGGTCATTGAGTTCAGTCCTCTGCCCTCACAGAAGGACCCAGCACCATCTAGACCAGGGCTACTCAACACATTTGTTTGCGGCTGCGGTGTGGTTTCGATTTACACAGGGCACAACATGCGGCCTGCAAGTGGGAGCCAAAAGAAAAACTTAGTCAATATAATGGTCTTCTGTTGATATGCAGTTTAGTAGCTAAATTCCTGGATTGTCATTGCTCATTAAAGGTGCTGTTATGTGGGTGCATTTTATTAATATCAGAAGACCTGACTTAAATGAGGCCTACGTGTTGTTTTGTCTTGCCTTAATCTTTGTGAAATCAGTGTGAAAGAAGCTATTTGCATATATATTTGCATGTATATGTAACCACACTTTAGTTGTGACCCCCGGCAAGTGCTGTGAGTATCATTATGGTCCCCGAGGTTTCCAAAGTTGAGTAGCCCTGATCTAGACTAGCCCTGATAGATGTCTATCCAACCTGCTCATAAATATCTCCAGAGATGGAGATTCTACAACCTCCCTAGGCAACTTATTCCAGTGTTTAACCACCCTGACAGTTAGGACAAGAATCAATGGGCTTCAACTGCAGCAAGGGTGGTTTAGGTTGGACATTAGGAAAAACTTCCTATCCTCAGAGGCTAAGGAGAACAATTTTTCGCCCTCCTCCTTACGACACCCTTTTAGATACTGAAAACTGCTATTATGTCCCCTCTCAGTCTTCTCCTTTTTAAGACCCAATTCCTAAACAAACCCAATTCTTTCAGTCTTCCTTTATAAGTCATGTTCTCTAGACATTTAATCATTCTTGTTGCTCTTCTTTGGACCTTCTCCAGTTTCTCCACATCTTTCTTGAAATGTGGTACACAGAACTGGACACAATACTCAAAGTCTACACTGGCCAGTCTTGCACAAGAACATATGCAAATGAGGCATGGCAATGAATATTGCGGCACCTCTTTTGCATAGTTAATAAGCTGCCATTTGTGCAAGGGGCATTTGCACAAGAAGGAGCAGTCTACACTCCTTATTTTTGCACAAAAACCCCAGTGCAAAAACAGATTGGCAGAAAATATGCAAATGAAATTGTGACTCGTGCAAATCAGTCCCTCATTTGCATTTTTTTGCATAGAAAACTTGTAGTATAGACGTAGCCTTACAGACCAATACGGCTACCCTTCTGAGACTTTTAAAATTTAATTGGTACATTTAAATACACGATTCTACCTCTAGAGGGCTCTCATGACTAAAAGATAGATACTAAACAAAAGTGTTGAGGTTTCAGAGGCGAGCTTTCTTGGTAAATGTATTAATCACTTTATCTGAAAAAGAACCATCTGGTCTATGTATGTGTGTAGAGAGGACATGAGGTGTGAGGTTCCCCTGTTTCAAACAGAGCCTGATAAATCTTTGGGGGTCTGCTATGAAAAAATCTTTGGTCGGAGGAGATATTTTTATGAAACAACAAACATGGGTTTTGAATAAATTTTCTGACTGTGGTGATGATTGGATAATCAAATATTAAATGTCATTTGCTGAGTTCTATTAACTGTTGACCTCTGCAAATCTAAGAAATAATTACAAATTATAAAATATAGAGGCTATATGTGTATTTTAGGATAATGTGGTCTTGCCTCCATTCTGATATCCCCGATGCTATCATGAGCTTCTATACAAATAGAAGATCTGTAGTAAAATATCATTAAGGATGTAGAGGTTTTCAGAAATAACACACTGGTAAGTACATGGCAACACAAAATTCCAGATAAAGAACGAAGCGCAAGAGTTTTCAACAGCAGCTAAGTCACATACCCTAAAGGCTTGTAAAGGCTTGTAGAGATATAAAATTTGTACCTCTATAACTCTGCTGTTCTGCTGGGTGAAATCATGGAAATTGATGAGTGTAACAACTACCCTTCATTCAGGATGAATGTAAGAAACAATTAGGAAATTAAAGTACATGTCACTGCCTGGAAAAGGTATGTGTGGATCTGCTCAAGAAACAGCACTATGTGGATGGAGGGTTTTCCCTGGAGATTGCCTGGACGTGTGTGTGAGAGAGAAGAGGTGGAATCACGAGGAAGACTGCAAAAAACCCCTAAAGACACAGGCTAATGAAGTACAGAGAATGTGCTCCTGCAAAAAGCCTTGAGAAAGGGTTTTTAGGCTGAGTGCTATCTGACAGTTTCTTTATTCCCCACTCCAAGCATAGTCCCTGTTGTTTCCTTACTCTTCCTATGTTCCGAGAAACAGAACTTTTTATTTATAAACTTAGGAGGAGAAATTGATGAAATCTTTGCACTAACATAAAATATAGCGAGCCCCAACCTCTGACCAAAAAAATAAACAAACACAGGGTTATGTAAAGCAATGTGACCTCCTAGCATGGATGTAGTTATATCAGTACATCTTGGCATAACTATTCCTATATGGGAAGCAGCATATGTAGTACTGGTATAAGATACCATTATATCAGTATAACTGACTCTAGGCCAAAGTAGTTTTACTTGGAATCTCTTCCTCCAGAAGGAATTTTCTGAAGGCGCTTTCATGATGGAAACCTGCTCCACACACAGAGTTTGTACAAGTACAAGAACCTCAGAGTATCTGATGTGAGATAGAAGATGAAGGCAAAACTTTCATTTAGTCATTGGGGATCCTTAGGAAAGTTTGAAATAACACTGATGCACCAAAACTCTCTACAATTAGCAGGCCCCTAAAGAGAAAACCAAAGCACGTTCTCCTTTCTCTTATCTGTGAGAATACTAAGTATCCAAAGGAATATAATTTGCCTCTGGCCAGTTTAACTGTCAGATAGAGTTCCTCTTTTTTTTAAACCCACCTTAATATCTTTGGAACTATGTTTGTGGCTTTTCAAGACTAAATTTCTGCTACTTTGTCTAAAATGTACAACCTGAATGCCCAAGGTTAGACTCCCAGATCTACATTTATATTATCTATATCATGTATCACTAATATGTTTTAATATGCTGTATTATAGCTATATAGCTGCTGCACTGTATCTATAATTAAACCCTTGAACCTAGCAGTTCCCTGATTAGGAAAAGTCTTCTGTAGAATTAAGAACACTTTAGATTAAAGGATTTTCAAGTGAGCAATTATATGCAAATAATTATAACCCTAGTGAAGACATAATGTTCTGCTCTTACCAGACGTCAAAAAGTAAAGCCCTGCATCAACACAAAAGTAGTTGCAGGCTTTCATTTCTCAGAAGTTTTAATTATATGAAAAGAGGAAAAACAACACAGCACTTCTTGCATCTTAGTGGCACTTTTATTTCTTTAAGGAAAATGTGTGGAGAAAATGTTAGCGGCACACCAACAAATCCTCAATTCAGGTTCCCATAACAAGAAGGAAAACTTCAAGGCCAGTCCTGCGATGTTGAATCAATTCCAAGGCCAGGCACGGTCAGAAACCTGGATGATAATATGGTCAGAAACGGCACCTAATGGCCAAAAATTCATTTGAATGGTTGTCACAGAAAAGAAAATGTGTACAGTAAAAATAAACAATCGTATTTCTGACGTTGGACTTGGGTGTTATGAAAGGAGAGCCTGGGAACCAGCATCAGATTGCGGAGGAGTAAGACTAACCCCTGGGAACAGAGGCCTGTCTTGTTTTTTAGGCAGTTGGAATAAAATACTCAAAAGTGCTCTAGCTTTTGAAAACTTTACCTTGAGTTATTATTATAACAAGCACAGTATATTCTGCAACAATAGTAAAGGATCACTTTTGTCTAGTACAGAACAAAGTAATTCAGTTAAAAATCAAGAAAACAATATTATCTCCAAAGGTACTCCCATCTGTTGCTCTAAATCCTATTACACTATATAGTCTTTCCTAGCTCCCCTCCTTCCTGCTCTAAAGAAAGAGCTTGCAGGATAAATATCTAGCATTGAAAAAAAAAAGACATTAAAAGAATGTGGAAGTTAGAAAGTCAGACACCCAGGAGATAGGAAATACCTCTGCAAGCTTAATTCAAAATATGCATCATGAGATAGTCTTTAATCACATATTGTTCCCCTCACCCCCATAGGGCACCTGCCTCTTTCAGTGTGCATGATGGATTTTTTTGGGATATAAAAAACTTAAAATCCTCAGCCTGTGGAGTGACTTGGTCTTCTCATGGGTAATGAGAAGACTTGAGTTCTTTAGATCCACAGCACAGCTCTCTACTACTTGAGCAAATGGAGCAACTGCCAGCAGTAGTGGGCTGTTATCCTCTATGTGGACCCGCCACCAGAGAGAGATGGGAGCAATCATTTGGCCACAGTTGGGGTTCACAGCTATTTACTAGATGACAGAGGAAGGGTGAGATTTGATAAGCCCATCAAGCTGCTAAAAACGTAGCCTCTTTTTCCTCAGCCACCATGCCAGATTGACCTTTCTCTTCCCTGCTCATTTATCCCCTGCCCTACACACCAGCCTGATGTACCTGGCCTGTAAACCCAACACCCACCCACTCTGAAGACCCTCAGTTTCTGACAGAATCCCACTACCCTATCCTCCTGTGACGTAGTGGGGGGTACCTTGCTGGTTGCTATGCTGGGCAGTGGGTTGTGAGTGACCTCCACTGGCTGCTGGCTGCAGCACGGCCCAGCAGGACAGGGGATGAGTCATTATGCAAGGGGGCTTCAAACCTGTCTGACCAGTTCTCTCTGCGGAAGCGGAACAATGAGAAGAAGGGGAGTGGAGCCCTGGCTGGGGGCAGGGCTGGAGGTGAGTGAATTAGTTGCTGTCGGGGATCATGAAGGAGACAGCCTAGGGAAAAGGGCTGGAATTTAGGGGCCCAGTCTCCCCCATCTCAAGGGGGGCTGAGGCATCCTAGGCCTGCCCTGTAACCAGATTATATCAGTGCCGTGCTGTATCTTGGAGAAGCAATAAAAACCCTCTGTTCTACTGGCTGGTGGAGTCTGTTCGTGCCATTACGGGGGTGCAGGAGACGGGGAAACCCCAACGCGCCGTCACACCTCCCCTCCCCCATCTCTGCTTCTTATTGCTCCCTGCTAGTGAACCTTCGGTCCATCTGCCTCAGGTCCCTGGCCCCAGTGCTGAGAGGAGCAGGAGCCATGGTTTTGGCATAGTGAGGGCCCGCCCTACAGGGCAGGGCTCCTTGCAAACCTGTGATATGAAAATGTGCCTTCTCCCCTCTCTTGTAAGTTGCACACATAAGTAACTGCCAAGGCAGGATGAAAACCAGACAGGCCAGTTACTGGCCCGGGGGAAATGCTACTTGGGAATAGTTTGTTCAATTCCAGGCTCCAGAAGGGAGTGTTTTTAGGGGTTACAAACCTTCCTACCACATCCTCCCAGACTGTCCTGTTCTGCTTCTGCCCCATCCCCACATGTCTGCTACCACCTCCACCCCCCGGCTCCTGCCTCTCTCTCCCCTAGTTGCCAGATACGTTAACAAAAAATACCCAACATGGCGGGGAAAAAATTGGTTGAGCAAAAAACCAAGAAAAAAACCCACGGGGCATCAAACTTGTTGAGCAAAAAAAAAAAAAGTCTAACTGCGCCTTTAAATCCCCATGCTCCCCTCACCTCCCACACCCAGATGTGGTAGAGGAAGAATGTCCCTACTGGCCTTCCATCCGAGAAAAACAGAAAATACTGGCCATTTTACATATCCAGTATTTTCTGTTTTTTTTTTACCAGACAGAGGCCACAAATACCAGACTGACTGGGCGAAAACTGGACACCTGGCAACTCTACGTTTTCTATCCTCTACTCATCTGTCTCCCCTCCCCTTGTGCCTCTCTCCTGTTGCTATCTTGATTGCACAATGCAGAGGCATTCCTCGGAGAATTTCACTGTCAAGTAGTAACAAGTCTCTTTTGACCTCATGTGAACTGAGTTATGTAGGGCCTCATAACTGGCCAAACAGGGGGGTGGATGAGCTTAATAGCAAGAGGCACACAGGGTGACCCCTCTGTCAAATTTCAGGTTCCTGCTGCAGAGCATGGAGGCACAACAGCTTCTCAATGACATGGCGGTAAGATTGTTTTTTATATAGGCCAAGCAGCCTGTTTGCTCCCAGTTTCAGTCTTGGGAACAGCTGAGCCCCTTCAGCGGACGCTTTCCACACAAAATTAGACACCCAGATTGGGACATCTCGGTGCAAATGGCTTAAGTCTGGCAAAGTGACAAGCAATTCAGGACGGGGTCTTACCACGGAATGCGTCAAGCAACATCTAATGGAAAGGACCTGACGCTGGTCTTGCTTTCAGTTTTCAAACCTATCAGTCTGCATCAACTGCAGAGGAGGGGCCGTTGGCCTAAGCCAGCTCTCTCATTGACTCCTGTCTTGGATTAGAAGGTCAGGCATGAGCTCCTCCTCTCCCTGGTTCTCTAGGTGGGTGTTTGGGGATGTAAAACTAGAAAACCAAATTCTGGAATTCAGGTCAGTCTAATTTAAACCTCTTCCCATTATCCCGTAGGTGCCCGACTTCCTGTTTGGCAACATATTTTGTATGGAGAACTAGCAGCAAGAATTCCTGCATTATTTCTTAAACTCTGCCACTGACTTCCTCAGTCCTCTTGAACAAGTCACTTAACCACTGCATGCCTCAGATTACCCACAGGTAAAACTGGAGGGCTGATCATTAGAAGTGTTGGAGTTCAAGTGAGAAGGGAAGGCAGTTCTAGCAATATCCTGCAATTACCCCAGTTCTCATCCTCATATTCTTTAGATAGGAGGCTTAAGGATCTAAAGAAAAAAACTCTACATGCTAAGCATTGCACTGGGGAAAAATAAAAATACCAACAACATATAAACAGTTTAAACATGAATTTCTATTTTTCCCCTCATTTGCCATTCTTAAAAAGCCAAATTTGCATTGACCAATGCTCTCTTGCAACCAGATTGCTCTCAGCGTGTGAGTCAGTACAGAACATAGTTTCACATCTATGGTTAGAGCCATCTTGCCAGCAGTAATTGTGTCAACTATATTGCTAAAGTCTTATGACACTGGAGGTTTTACTGAAAGTTCCAGCAAGAGCAGGCTGTAGATTAAATGAAACGCTTGGCTTTTATTTTATCTTACTCTCACGGGTGCAGAGAAAACCTTGAAAAGCTGAGTGCATCATAAAGACTTTTAAAAAAAAGCACCACTTGGAAGAACCCAAAAAATGTACTTAAAAAAAATGAAAATCTCCTGATTTTTAAGCCAGTTTCATGATCTTTTGGGGGTGGGATTCATGATTTTTGAACTTGCAGGGCTGGTGATACTGAGCAGTGAGTAGAGGCCAAGGTGTTCTCTTTTTAATATTGCCCCAAACCAAAAAAAGCCAAGCAGAAGCTATGGATTAGGAATTTCCAGGCAGAAGCTCCTAAATGAAGCAGCTAGAGAGAAATAGTTATAGAGATTAGGCTAATGGGGCTCAAACAGAAGTAACTTGGGCTTGGTGGTCTAATGATCCCTTTTGCCCTTAAAGCTGATTTATTTAGGACTATAAAATAAATAATACACGGTGCAGAGACGTGCAGGGCACTTTTTGGTGGCTGGCTTTCCTGTACAGTTCACATTTCAAATACCACCCTGTTCTGTCTGAGGTAGGTGAAGTGATTCATGATGAAAGAAAGCAGGATGGAATGCTAGAGGAGGGATCACGTGAGGATTACCTGATGTGTTTCCCCCCTCTGGGGCAATTGGTACTGGCCACTGTCGGCAGACTGGATGGACCTTTGCTTTGACCCAGTATGGCCATTCTTATGACCTGCTATCTACACTGGTGTACAGCTGGTTACTTATCACCTTTGGCAATGGTCCTGTGCATTTGACTGGGTGATGTTTATATCATGGAGCATTCTGACTGGGATGTAGGTTTAAGGATAGCCCTTTTTTAGGGCTTTTTTTTTCTTCTGTTAACTTGTAAATTTCCAGAGCTCAAAATTCATTTCTTCCTCCTCTGCTTAACTCCCTGCCTGATGGACTCTCCCAGGCAGTGCTGCACTGGCAACAGGTAAAGTGCAACGGGGAGAGATGGGAAGAGCATGGGAGAGGGGCAGGAACGAGTCACATAGAGGGCATATGGGGGGTTGCAGAGGTCCCCATAAACCCTAAGGATGGCACTGCCCATTCAGTTTAAAAAACACATGGAACACAGTTGTTGCGTCTAGAAGCAACAGACTAGTGACAATATAGAGGGATAGTGGCAAGCTTACTGGGGAAAATACCTACCTGATTCTCTAGAGAGTTATGGGACTTAGTTCAGGAGATCATCAAGAGCACCCTTTCATGTGTCCCCGTTTCATCTATTTTAAAACTAGCATATGATGCTCCGGTGTGACTGTCTGCTTGCCACAGGCCATTGCAGTTCACCCCTGATTCCTGCATCAAGTCTATCTATGGTACATGAGCAAGAGTGCATGATTTCAAAAGATCTCCAGCCTTGAGGGGAAGGTTTCAGGTGACAGAGAATCCATCTTCGCCAACTCCAGGGGTTAATGACCGTTGCTGTAAAATAATCTGCTCCTTATTTGTAGTCTGGATTTGTCTAGCTTCCACTTCCAGCCATTGGCTCTCGCTCTGCCTTTGTCTGCTGGATTAAAGAGCCCTTTGCTATTAAAGTGCCCAGCTTCAGTTCCTTGAGCTTGGATTTCAAAGCGGTGGAGCACCAACCACCCCCTGCGAGGTGTCCCGGCGCATGTCCTGTCCTTGAAGCGAAGCATCCATAATGAGGGGACGTTTTTGATGACAATGCTGTGAGATCCTCTGATGAAAATCACCATAGCCATGCGATGTATTGTTTGCCTGATGTCTTTTAAAGGCCCAGCATGAATTATTCACTGGTTAAGGAAAAAAAAATCGTATTGACGCATTGCAGGAATCAGCACATTGGGTTTTCCCAACCCTATCTTAGGGAAACTCTTGGCATGAACTGTTGAGTATGGAGAAGGTTCGCTCTTATCCATATCCCTCTACAGCCCTGAAAGTAAATAGCACTGTAAGGTCGCTAAGTAGTAACAGGGCATCCCTTGCAAAACCCAAACACCTTTAAAAGAAAGACGTGAAATTAAGGCCATGGTGAACCTTACATGGCCTGCCTCATAAACACATTATTTCCAAGTGGAAAAAATAATGCATATTTAATTACAAAAACTACTCTAACTTCCAACCCATTTGATGACCTATACAGTGAAACCTTTGTTATCCAGCACTCTGTTAACCAGAAAACTTTGTTAACCTGCATTGCCCCCAGCCACAATACTGTCACATCTTCAGGCACACAGGTCTGGCTTGGTTTACTATGATTGGCTTAATTTTTTATTTAAGAAGTACTAATCTTCTTTAACTCAAAATAGAAATTGAGACCAACTGCCTCACACCACAAAATTACCAATATTAAAAACCTGAGTTTTACTATTATTGTCCATAGTTTTTTCCTAGGTTTATGGGACCCTCAGATAACCAGAATTTTTAGATAACCGGAACGCCCTAATCCCCGAGTGTATCTCATAAATATTCTCATGTAATGAAAACTGTTATCTACTATATATAGTAAAACCTGTGTTATCAATGGGCCACAGGGCAGGGGGACTGTGGTTTGTTTGGTTTTTGGAAGTAATTGCTATTGAGTATAATGTTAGATATATATTTTAAACAGAAATGTGAAAACTTGTTTTCCTCTGATATAGCAGGCTCAAAGGTTGGTAAAGAGATGTCCCTATCACAGAATGAGGAGCCTGTTACTACATCCTCAAATGTGAGACACAAGGATCCACGGAAGTATATCGTCTTACCTACCGTGGTATAAACTGTATTGATATAGCTATGTCAGTATATTTCCCTGTGGAGACAAACCTTAACTATAGGGGTGTGTCTAAACTACATGGCTCCGTCGACGGAGCCCTGTAGATTAGGCTGATTGGCAGAGGGAAATGAAGCCACGATTTAAATAATTGCAGCTTCATTTAAATTTAAATGGCTGCTGCGCTCTGCTGACCAGCCGATGATCAGCTGTTTGTCGGCAGATCGGGGCAGTCTGGACGCACCGCGGTTGAGGAAGCCTTTGTCGACCGGCGCAGGTAAACCTGGTTTCACGAGGCATAACTGCGCCGGTCGACAAAGGCTTCATTAAATTTAAATTTAAATATTTAAATCGCTGCTTCATTTCCCTCTGCCGATCATCCTAATCTACATGGCTACGTGGAAGGAGACATGTAGTTTAGACATATCCTAGTATGCCTCAAGACAAGAGCTGTGCATCTTTATGAAGGGTAATTAAATATGTCATTCTTCCCACAAAAAAATTGAAAATTATTGTCTAAACTTTGCAGAAATATTCCTCCTCTTCACTTTTCGAATAAATCTGGCAATTTTCCAGACAAATCATTTTCCAGAACCAATTCAAGGAGAGGCTGAAATTGGGCATTCTAATAGAAGCGCTTCACAACTTTAACTGTGGGGAGACTAATGAGAGATTTTTCCAACCCAAAGATCACCACAGTCCACAATTCAGGAAACCACTTCAGGATGTATTTAAGTGCATCCCTACTCCGGACAGCACTAAATCACATCTGGGGTAGAATTGCTTTCCTCAGTTCTGCTTCTGGTACAAAATGTCTATCTATAAATCTGTCTATTCACAAGCACAACTCAGGTTAAACATCAGGAAATGTGTAAGAAGAGATGTCAACATTGCATAGCCTAACAGGAAATGGATAGTACAATTTCCAAATGTAACTTCGTGTGGAGCTTAGACAGAATATAAATACCCAACTGGAATTTAGCCAGGACATTGTACTTAAAATCTCTGGCTATGTCTAGACTGGCATGATTTTCTGCAAATACTTTAACGGAAAAGTTTTTCCATTAAAAGTATTTGCGCAAGAGAGCGTCTATACTGGCATGTGCCTTTGCGCAAAAGATTTGCTTTTGTGCAAAAGCATCAGTGCCAGTGTAGACGCTCTCTTGCACAAGAAAGCTCCGATGGCCATTTTAGCCATCGGGCTTTCCTGTGCAAGAAATTAACGTGGCTGTCTACACTGGCCCTCTTGCGCAAGAATACTTGCACAAGAGGGCTTATCCCTGAGCGGGAGCGTTGGAGTATTTGCGCAAGAACCACTGATATTGTACATTACAAAGTCAGTGTTCTTGCTCAAACACTCACGGCCAGTGTAGACAGGCGGCAAGATTTTGCACAAAAGCAGCCACTTTTGCGCAAAATCATGCCAGTCTAGACGCACCCTCTGTTCTTGTGAAACATGTACTAAGACCTTAGTGGCTGTGGATGCTGTATTCACCATCTCTTCATTCCATCTCATCCACAGATGATATCTTCTGCAGCTGCCTGTCCTATCACACTAAGTTTGGATGCTGTTTTAAGAGCGACTCAGAGAAAAAAGCACAGACCGTCATTCACAACAAAAATTTCTGCTTGTCCTTGAGTTTTCCCCGGAGGTCTCCCATCCAAGTGCAAACTTCAGTAGACAATCAGATTCCACATGCCATCTGGTGAAGTGAACTGGAATGTACACATCACCACCAAAGTAATAAAGCCACGTGGTAAAACACTCGTGTATGGGAGAAAACTGTTCTCTTTCCATCAGACTTCCTATCTGCAAACCTCTTTCCCCTAGTCACAAGCCTCAGAAAGAGAAAAAGAGAAGGAATGGGTCAAATTAGCCCAGTTCTCAGTTCAATGGAAAGTAATTGGACACATTTTCTGGTTTCGTCCTAACAACAGAGAATTTTGCTAGTGACACCCTTCCTTCCTCCCCCCCCCCCCCCCCCGCATCCGCCTCCTGTTCTGCAATGTGATTTGTCCTTTTCATATTTGTTCATTTTTTTTAATTGTATCCTTTGGTATATATGGTTGTGACTACTTTCTTCCACTATTTGATCTGAGGAAGTGGGTCTGGCCCACAAAAGCTCATCATCTAATAAACCATCTTGTTAGTCTTTAAAGTGCTACATTGTCCTGCATTTTGCTTCATACTCCCTCAGGGTATGTCTACACTACAGAAAAGAGCGAAGGTGCCACTGTCGATCTTCCAGGGTTCAAATTAGTGGGTCTAGTAAAGACACGCTAATTCGACCTGAGAGGGACACTCTGGTGGATGCCGGTTGTCCTCCTTCGATGAGAAGTAAGGAAAGTTCCCTCTTCAACTTCCTTCAGTGTGGATAGCACCAAAAGTTGAGTTAAGGTACTTTGACTTCAGCTATGCAATTAATGTAGCTGAAGTTGCATATGTTAATTCAACCTTATCCGGTAGTGTAGACATACCCCGAGGCTACATCTAGACTACAAGCCTCTTTCGAAAGAGAGCATCTAGACTACAACCAGTACTTTCGAAAAAGCAAGTAGTTTTTTCGAAAGAGAGCACCCAGGCAGTCTGGATGCTCTCTTTCGAAAAAGCACAGTTTGCATGACATAGCTCCTTTTCTAGAAGGAGCACTTTCGAAAAACGGCATTCTTCCTCATAAAATGACGTTTTCCACGGCCAAAAAAACTGCCACGTTCTAATGGTAGAAACACGTTCTACTGTTTTCCATGGTAGAAAAAACTCCTCTAATGGCTGAGAGGAGCACATACAAGTGGGGGAGGGGCGGAATGCCTGCCACCACAAAGAGAGCAGCCAGTGGGAGAGACCAGAGAGCAACTTGGCAGCAGTGATGACAGGGCCATCCTTAGATATAAAAGGACATGTAGCTGCATAGAGGCATGAAAAAATTTGGTGCCCCAAATTTTCAGGTGCCCTAAGCAATTGCGTATTTTGCCTAGGGACAGCCATGACTAGAGTTACTTACCTTTGCAAAATAACAAATGTCGTAAGATTCTGAACTCACGCCTTTTAGAGTCCCTGGCATCCTGCTCCTCAGAGAAGCACCTCCTCTGACATAAAATCTCTTTTTACTGTGTGCTTATGCTGAGAACTTGCAGTTCTACCAGCTGTGCTGGTGTCCCTGTGTTGGAAATCAGTTGTCTCATGAGCTTGGGTCAGCATCTGAAAGACAATCAAACTTGATGGCTCTAGATTGCTCCACATTTGCTTCTCAGGGATAGACCTTCAAGGAGGCACCGAGCATCTTTCCTGTGCGGGGTCAGTACCTGGAATACATTATAATAGACTTATGTCTGGCAAGGTTAGACTTGTTCAGCACATAGCACAACATGACAGTTGTACCAAAAACTATAGTTCACAAGTTGGTACAGACTTATCCCACTGGCTGTGTCCAGACTCAGGGGTTTTTTCGAAAAAAGTAGCCTTTTTTCGAAAAAACTTCACCTGCGTCTAGACTGCAGCCGCGTTTTTTCGAAATTAAATCGAAAGAATGCGGCTTTTCTTTCGACGGTGGTAAACCTAATTCCACGAGGAAGAACGCCTTCTTTCGAAAGTGCTCTTTCGAAAGAAGGCGTTCTTGAAAGCAAACAGGCTTTTTAGAAAGAGAGCATCCAGACTCACTGGGTGCTTTCTTTCGAAAAAGTGGCTTGCTTTTTCGAAATTCCGCGTGCAGTCTAGACGCTCTCTTTCGAAAGAGGCTCTTTCGAAAGAGGCTTGCAGTCTAGACATAGCCACTCTATCAACATACCAAGGGAAAAAGAAGTCTGTAGTCTAGCCCTCGCCAACATAACTACAATTTCTTGTTTTCCATCAGAAAAAGTTACACAAAATGCTCTCCACATTTTGTGTAGCTTTTTCCGATTTTTTTTTCGGAAGAGGCTTTTCCGAAATTTGGCTCGTCTACTCTGGGCCAAATTTTGGAAAATCCCCCTCTTTCAGAAGACCCCTTCTTCCTCATGGAATGAGGAAGACGAGGCTTCCGAAAGAGCGCGTTTGCACTTCCGCAAAAAAAAGCAGAAGAGCAAACATATTCCCTGAATGCGGTGAGGTTTTTCTGGGATTCCAGAGGATACTACTCCGCAGTGTAGACATAACCGATGTCAGAGACCTATGAAGAGAACCCAAAAGTCCCAATTCCTGCTCCTGTGTTTTATCCGTAAATTCATATTTGCAGGAACCGTGATGAAATAATGTGAAAGCTAGCCAAAACCTGATAAGTAAGGCATTCTCTCTCCCCACCTGCATCCCCACACCTACAATGTGCATGCAGAGGAAGCACTATTGTGAGGTTGTTACAATAGCAACTAAAAGCAGCGAGGCTTATTTTGTAATGTCCTGGACTTGGCTTTTCAGATGGTCTCCTGACATTTCAAAGGAAATAATACCACCATATAATGGGATATTAAATCTACTGGTATTTTCTTTTCCACTGACCCTGTACCCTCCCCTATCCAGAGATGGTTGTGTAACATGGTGGTCAAGTGTATACTCTGGACAGACTCTGCCTCACTTGCTCATGAGTGGTGCCATGAGCCCTGATCTTGCTAGTCCTCCTGTGATTATACATGGGGAATTTCTCTCCCAGAAGCAGTGCCACTGAGTTTATTGGGGCTAATCCGGCATATGCATTGAAAGGTGAGAACAAGCAGCTGTGACAGAGGAGCTAGCTTGCTGATGAAAGGGTGTAATTATTGCAGGCAAAGCTGGGGGAGGCGACACGGTGAGAACACTCAAGGTTTGGCTGCTCTACAATGACTATTCCAGGTACCCTGGTTTTCTCCCTCTCCAGAGCAAAGGCTGCAGTTGTCCAGGCACGATAACCTGAGCCTCCATCAGAGTTTTGGCAGCGAGGACAGAAGAGAAGGGTAGATTGAAATGATGTAGTAGGGCTTCACTGGATTCAAACAGTGCCTTAATGTGTAGCAGGTTTAAAACTAATAAAAGAATGTTCTTCTTCACACAGCGCACAGTCAATCTGTGGAACTCCTTGCCAGAGGAGGTTGTGAAGGCTAGGACTATAACAGAGTTTTAAAAAAGAGTGAGATAAATTCATGGAAGTTAGGTCCATAAAAGGCTATTAGCCAGGGGGTAAGGAATGGTGCCCCTGGCCTCTGTTTGTCAGCGGCTGGAGATGGATGGCAGGAGACACATCGCTTGATTATTGTCTTTAGTCCACCCCCTCTGGGGCACCTGGCACTGTCCACTATTGGCAGATGGGATACTGGGCTAGATGGACCTTTGGTCTGACCCAGTATGGCCATTCTTATGATCTTATGCCTTCCACTGTAAAAGACAGGCAGAAGTGCAGAGCAGCGCAAAGCTTTGCTAATGATGGCGTTTGGGATTTTATAAACAGGCTGTTATCATATGTAAACACAAGGCTGGCAGACCCTGACTCATCAGTCTAAGAGCAAACGCTGCGTCTCAGGCTTGCCCAGAATTCTGAGGCTCACTAGGCAAATCAACGGTCCTCTGGACAAGAAGCATATGTCTGAATGGGCAGCCAATGCCAAATAATGGGTACTGCGTTTGCTGAGTGTTATGGCCGTGGAACTTACTGCTTCTCATTTGTAATTGATTACTCCTTAAAGGTGCCTGATTTGCGTAGTAGGGCAGATGTCTCCTTTGTTAATTAAAAACAAATGCTCATAAAAAAGCTGCACCTTAGAACTGAATATCAGTAACTGGGAGGAAAGAAAGAAAGAAAGAAAGAAAGAAAGAAAGAAAGAAAGAAAGAAAGAAAGAAAGAAAGAAAGAAAGAAAGAAAGAAAGAAAGAAAGAAAGAAAGAAAGAAAGAAAGAAAGAAAGAAAGAAAGAAAGAAAGAAAGAAAGAAAGAAAGAAAGAAACTAGTTAATGCTGCAGCACTTCAGGTGAAAATCTTACTTGGGAAGAGTCTGTTGTTTCATTCTTCTGACTGGGGGTAGGGACAGAGACAATGTGGTGTCAAAGGTATCCTGGAGCATCTTTTGTGCTCCTCACATGCTGAAGTCAGGCAGGAAGGCATTTAAAGAGAAGCAGAGTGATGCCATCGGGAGCCGGCAATGTGGGCTGGGACCAGGTTGTTCTACTTCTCCCTGCTGTCACCGGTGAGGGCAGCGGTGCTGCCAGAGCCAGGTCCCCTACTAGTCTCCCGAGGCACTTTGCTCGGGGGAGGGGTTTGGGAGGAGGGCTGGCACTGCCCCCTACACTCACTGGTGGCAGAACTGGAGTAACACAACTGGGAACTGGGGGAGCAGAGCAAGCTGGGGCTGGGTCGCTTCACTTCACCCACCAGTGAGTGTAGGGGCGGGGGCCTACTTTTGCTGGGAGTGCCAGGCACCCAGCCACTCCCTCAGGCCACATCGCTAGGGAGTGGGGACTTGGGGGAAGAGGTGGAGTGTGGCATGGGACAGAGCAGGGTCAGAAAGAGCGGGGCCAGGGGTGGAATGGGGGTAGGGTGGGGCAGGAAGAGTCAGGGTAGGGGTGGCACAGAGGGGAGTTATGGGGGAGAGCAGTCATGTGGCTGGTACCCCCCTTGTGTCTCTCCCCTGCAGTCACCGCTGTGCCAGAGCACTTCATCACGATTCGTGTGGCCTCCAATGACCAAAGGACTGGACGGACCCAAACAACGACTGTGACACAGTTCTGGCAGAGGGTACACAATCTGACCAAAGCACGTGAATGGGTGTACAACCACGCCTGGCAACACTCCTGTGTGGAACTGTGATTTTTTTTTCATGCCCCCTAAACTTTTTAGAAGCTTTCCGCCACCCCTAACAAAAGTACCTCCATGCCTGTCGCTGAAACGCCTTTTCTCCATTGTTTTGCAACAGGCAGTGCAAAGAACATGCTCCTGTAGTGTAGCCAGAGCCATTTTTCAAGCCAACCAGGCTGAAATGACCAGGTGAAACATTTTCTGTCCCAAAGCTCTTTGCAGGAAAACTGTGGGCTGCAAAGGCTGAGTTAATGGTTCCCATGTGGCTGTAGTTTCTGCTTGAGAGGCGGCAGTCAGGAATTATGGGATCCGTTTCCACAGGAACCGGGGAACTCAGATTCTTTGAATTATTGCTCCTACCAGTATCCCCCAGTTAACTCAAATCTGATTGTAAATTCCCCCGCTGAACCACCAGCAAAGTGTGTGACAAAGTCTGATATTGCTTTGTGTAACGTTGGGAAATGGCCGCTTGCTACACACGCTGCATAAAGTAGCAAATTTGCTAACAGTCAGCTGATGCCCAAAAGAGAGAGAGATCGTGACCGTGTGAGCTTCAACCTGCCGCCCACCACTGCTGCTGTGATGGACAGCAATGCCCCTTTGATCTGATTAGTCCATTATTTCAGGTCTAGGGGTGTTCAAAAGCCATGTGACTGCATCTCCCCCCGCACATCACAAGGGCACAGCACACACGGCTGCAGGATTCTCCTGAATCAGAAAATGGTCACTTCCTTCTGACAGCATCAGCACCATCACCAGCAAACTGCTCCTTGGCTGTGTCTAGACTGGCCAGATTTTCCGGAAAATCAGCTGCTTTTCTGGAAAAACTTGCCAGCTGTCTACACTGGCCGCTTGAATTTCCGCAAAAGCACTGACTTCCTACTGTAAGAAATCAGTGCTTTTTGCGGAAATACTATGCTGCTCCCGTTCGGGAAAAAGTCCCTTTTGCGCAAAACTTTTGCGCAAAAGGGCCAGTGTAGACAGCTCAGATTTGTTTTGCGCAAAAAAGCCCCGATCGCGAAAATGGCGATCGGGGCTTTTTTGTGGAAAACTGCGTCTAGATTGGACACGGACGCTTTTCCGCAAAAAGTGCTTTTGCGGAAAAGCGTCCGTGCCAATTTAGACGCTCTTTTCCAAAAACGCTTTTAACGGAAAACTTTTCCGTTAAAAGCATTTGCGGAAAATCATGCCAGTCTAGACATAGCCCTTCGGTGAAACCCGAGTTCCTGCGCCTGCAGTGGTCTGCTAGGAACCAGTCGCTAGCCCAAAGCAGCCTTCCCTCCCGCATTGAGAGTGCTACAGGTGCTCCATGAGATTGCTCTTCTCCGACTCAGCAGGACTCTTCGCTTTAAGCCCCTCCCTGCTCCAGGTGTCTGAATTTCGGCAATGGGGGCCCTCATCAAGCCATTAACTCCTGCCTGCCTTGCATAGAGGCTTCTGTGCTCCCATTACACCTACTCATATATATCAAGATCTACCTTCAAACTAATTCATTTGCTTGCCCAAACAGCTCCCACGGGGAAGCTCTTCCAGAACGTCATGCCTCTGATGTTTAAAAACCTTCT
This sequence comes from Pelodiscus sinensis, assembly GCF_049634645.1. Classification (NCBI taxonomy): domain Eukaryota; kingdom Metazoa; phylum Chordata; order Testudines; family Trionychidae; genus Pelodiscus; species Pelodiscus sinensis. The sequence goes on from NC_134715.1 coordinate 127,425,608, forward strand.
TCTAAGTCACGGGAGGGGAAGATATGGCCCGTGGGCTGGTTGTGGACTGCCAAGCCTTTCAGTCCAGTCCACAGCCCATCCCTCCAGGCCCCTTAGGCTGCTCAAAGCTACTGGCTGCTCCATATGGCTCTTTATGCTGCTTTCTGTGGCAGGAGGGAAGCTTCACATGCTACCCCCACTCCCAGCATTATCTTTCAGCTCCTATTGGCTGGAAACTGGCCAATGGGAACTGAGAGGTTGTGGTGGGGGCATGGGCAAGTGCAGCACAGTGTGCGGTTCAGAGAGCTACTTGGAGCAACCAGCCGCTTTGAGCCTGGGGCTGTGGCAGGCAGGGACCCTGCGTGAGTGTCCCACTGGGCTGCTGGCTGGGAGCCACCTAGGTAAGCACCTCCTGGACAGACTCTGCACCTGGCACATCAGCCCCTCCACCACCCCAACTCTGCCCCAGGTCACCACCCAAACCCTCTGCACTCCCCCTTCCCTAGCTCACAGTTCCCTCCCTGACCAAACACTCTCTCCTGCACCACAGTGCCCTACTGCAAGTCGCTACCCGAGCCCTCTGCACCCCTCATCTCCACTACCCCAAGTTGCATCTCCCTCCCAGACCCTACACTCCCTCCTACATCCCTCCCCCAGGCCAGAATTCTTTCCTGCACCCATTCCCCCTCCTGAACCCTGCACCCCTATCTCCTGCCCCAGGTCACAACCCCCTCCTTCACCCAAACTTCCTCTCAGATCCCACATCTTCTCCTACACCCCAAACTCCTACTCTGAGCTCCCTTCTGCACCCAATTTCCATCCCAGACCATGCACCTCTTTTGAAGGAAAGTGCAGCCCTTGACCATTTACCAAAAACTTGGAGTGGCCCCTCATCAAAATGTATTGCCCACCCTCATTCTAAGTCTTCTCCAACAGTTGCCACAAAACTGCATTGTCATGGTGTTCTGTTGAAGGACAGCTGTGAGGTCCAGTATAGCCACAGATTGGCTGCCCTTTGCTTCGAGGTTTTGTTTGCTTGAGGTGTTCAAATCCATGGTAAGAGCTGTGAACTTTTCAGTCCCGTGTTCGATGTTCTGCCGATGGCACAAACACAAAACTGAGCAACCTGTCTGAATAATGCCAAAATCCTTTCGTAATTATCCCAGAGCACACTTTGCTCCTGCAATGCTGGTTCGTTAAGAGTTTATATCGCGGAAGGATATTGTAAATGTTTGCATAACTGTAAGCGAGTATTTTGCTGTCGGGTTTAAAGCTCCCTGATTCACTGCCCTCCCTTCCATCCCGAGTGGTTTGTTTCTCTTTGTTCTTCGCAGATGAAGAGTAGTCATAATGCGTGCATGAAATGGGAACATGCCGGGACTGAAATGGGAACATGCTCGGTATGGAAGGTGTTATGCGATGCCTGTTTTGTTTCCATCATTCATAGAAAATACATTACAATGGCCACTGACGGTGCATTGAAATGGCTATTCTGACAGGCCCTGCTGAATCCATTTTTCACAGGCCAATGTTTAGATCATACAACCTGCAAATTTCCTCTTAAGGTCTGTGCACTACCCAAGGTCTCACCCGTTCCTGTGACCATCTACCTCAGATGTTGGTAAGTAGCCACTGCACACTCCTTGTGCATGGAATGCCTTTCCCCTCCCAGTGTGCATAGCCATCACTATAACCTGTTACAATTCACTTTCTCAATGGGCATCTCACCTGCACCAATGCACTTCCTGCTTTTTCTCCAGTCAGAATTACAGGAGAACACTGGATTCACACAGAACTGGAAACCTCACCCAATCTAACCATGTATCTAACAGGATCTAAAACAATGCAGGAAGGGGAAAGGGAGGGCTAACAGAGCACTTGCATTTTGTTCACATCTGGTCGGCGATGATGTTCTCCTTTTAAGCCCTGCAGGGAGTTTATCCCTTGTGGGTTTTACCTCTGCGATAGATAGGAGCCTTCTCTATGATATGTCTGAGTTCGTTGTAAGCAGTTGGGGGGTGGGGAGGCAGAATTCAAATGTCAAGGGTGTGTGCTACAAAGCACGGAATCGCCAGCATGTTTCGGGCAGTCTGTGCTTGCTTTGTCACTCCATTAAGACTGTGTCTTCCTTCGTTTCCCTTCCTTCCCCCATTTGCTTAGGTGAGAGGTGATGGTGAATAAGAGCTGACAAACCTGCCAGGTTCTCTGTCATGTGGAGTGGGAGAGAAACAGGACATAAATCCCTAATAAGGATGCTTTGCACCTTACTCACGTGGCACTCTAAAACGTAGTTCGGATTTCACTAAACATATGTCCGTTACTCTGCTTCACCAGGAGGATGCAGGATAACATTGAAAATTACCAGGCCCTGATGAGGGACCCCTCTGTACCATGTGAACAACCTCAGAGCTAAACAGGGGGGAGGGGAAAGGTTGGGAGGACATGATGAATTGCACTAGAGTGACAGACAGAGGAAACGCTTTATTAAGGCAGCCAGGGATTCAATGGAAAGGACGCTGGCCTCAGAGACCTGGACTCTATTCCTGGCTCAACCACTGCCTCATTGACCCAAAGTCACACAGTCTCTCTCTGTATAAAATCAGAATGGAACTTTTCGCTATGAGAGCTGGGGATGAAAGAAGTGACCATTCTGGGCCTTCTGAAGGAACAACGGGGGAGGTGTGCAAAGGGCAAGTAAGCTCTTCAAATCTTGCTGCCTGAAACAGAGGACTGAGAAGCCCAGGATCTGAAAGGAAAGAAAGATTCAGAGCTGTCAAGGAAGCCATGTGCCCGCCTGTATAACACAGGCCATGGAAGGTCTCCAAAATAATTCCTAGTATGGAAGCTGCCTAGAGAATGGCTGGGAATAGAGACACATGTTGGCTGGAGATAAGCCTCCGTCCACAAGAAATAACGCACTTATGTGAGTTTGATGAAGCTGGGCTTGGTTAATCTCTCATTCTGCAGGCAACTGCAAGACCATCTCTGTCCCCACTTGATGTATTATAAGCTACTCCACTTGGCAGATGGGAGAGCTGTACGGTTGTTCCAAGCACACTGTTTTTGAGGTTTGCTACGGAGAGGTGGCTTGGGAAGTGGTATCGTTTTGAAACCAGATGATTTGTTCAGCGTTTGGTCTCCAGGAACGATAAAGGAGCAGCATCAGTAGCAGCTGGGAGTGTTGGCTCAGAGACTTCGAGGTCACTCACGGAAATTAAAACCACTTCCCAAATTAACGTTTGATCTTGTGGAGCACTGAACGTCAGTGGCGCTATATGCGAAGTTGCAGAATGTCGTTTTTCTCTCTTCCAGCAGCTGCCTAAATACGGCAAGTGGGTTTCTCCGCCTCTCATGCGGTGTTATTAGTAAAGAAGATTTTCCGCTGCTAGGGCAGAGGGTGGTCTCCAGAGCAGAGGCTCCAGCTTATGCCCAAACGTCTATGTGGTTATTTTTAGCACTCTAGCATGGGCGCTACTCCATAAACCAAGGGTGTGAGACTCACATCCACAAGTGGCTACTTGCCACAGAGACATACCCTGAGAGGCCCCAGGCCATGGGGCCGACAGCCACCACAGGTCCCAGGGCAAGGTGTACGTGGGGGGGAGGGGATAGCTCTGTGTTCCGGAAGCAGCATAAACGTTGCCGATGTGCACTAAAAAAAGATACCACAGCAGTGGAAGGGAAAAAAAATCTCCACCGCAAATACAGCTCCTTGGAGGTTTTCAAGAGTTAAGAGACTTTCTGACTAAAAAGCACCCTCCAGTAGGGTTTTAACACCGGGGTCATGATGGCCGTTCCCCCCAACAACTTTCTTGCTGTCTTCCTAATGGCAGAGGAGGGGACAATTACAGCTAATACAGAAGCAGAAGATGTGGTTCAACTTGCTTCCGAGTCGCGCTGTTTAATGGCTGTTGCTTAATTTCTTTTGGCAGAAACTGAGTTAGATATCTCACTCCCCTCCCCCTTTCATCGTCTTCAAGCACAGACCCATTCCACAGATGCCGGTTAGCTTCCCTGCCAGTCTTCATCCCCAGGTGTCTGGGGAGTAAAGGTTAAAGACAGCCTGACAGGCTCTCGCCCACTCGCTGCGGAGTATTCAGAGGCACCTCTAATCACCGAGACAATCACTGTGCTTGCTCCTTGCCAGGCTATATTGATCTGGCAGCTGCGCAGTGTGGTCTGATTCGAGGACCATTTAAATCAATGAAAAGACTCCCATTGGCTTCCATGGGCTTTGGATCAGGCCCTATATTCCCTAGCAGTTCTTGTGTCTCTGACTAGGTGATGTGCATGTGAAAATCAGAAGGTGCAGGGAGGGTCAGTTTGTCTTGAAGGAAAGGGTATATCCAGGCGCTTCCTCTGCATTTTAAATAGATGGCCAAGGAGAATGGGTACATTCATTTCCATCATCTGTGCCTGCCTTCCCCCCTCGGAGACTTAGCTACTGATTTACAAAAGAGCACTCTGGAATTTAATCAAGGTGTCATCCATTTTAGAAACTTTTAAAAGCACCACATGGAAATGTACTGCGTTTGTATGCATTGTAATGCCAAACAGGAGTTTAATAGTTCTGTGATCGTTCTCAGACCCTACCAAATCCCAAAGGTTCGCAGCATAATTTCTGTGGAACTTTATTTCATTTCTGTAGGTCCTTATTGGTTTATATATTCATAGATTACAAGACCAGATGGGACCACTGTGATCATCTAGTCTGACCTGCATAACACAGGTTTGAAACCTGCCTGAATTAATCCCTGTTTGAACTACAAAACATCTTTTAGAAAACAAAAATCCAGTCCTGATTTGAAAGTTCACAGTAACAGGATATCCACCATAATTCTGGGTTACACTGTAATTACCCTCAGTGTTAATTACTCACTACCCTCATTGCTAATTGACCCTCACTGTTTACATTTTGGCTGTGTCTAGACTGCATCCCTTTTCCGTAAAAGGGATGCAAATTAGACACATCGCAATTGCAAATGAAGCGGGGATTTAAATCCCCCCCGCTTCATTTGCATAAAAATGTGTATCATTTCCTGTTTGAATTTGTGCAGGTTCCATTTCAGGCCATTGGATCTTCTTGTCTACTAGGCTGAAGAGCGCATTACACATTCTTTATACCTCACATGAGAATTTATGAACTTCAATCAAGTCACTCCATAACCTTCTCTTGGTTAGGTTAAACAGACGGACCTCCTAGAGCAGGGGTGGTGACCCTCAGGCCTGGGGTCTGGATGCAGTCTTCAGCCTGGATCCAGCCCCCAAGACTCAGGGCCTCCTCCCCCCAATATTGGGGAGCCTGTGCTGGAGCTCCAGTCCCCCTGCTGCCTCCCTATGGGAATGGAGCACACAAAATCTATTACGCTGCCCCCCCCCCCGCAAGCTCTGGTGTGTGAGGGGAATGTGGGGAGCGTCTTTTTCCTTCTCATTCAGGGGCCACAATGAGGGTCTTTTTTCCGATTCTCACTTGTGTGCGGGCCCTGACTGATTTTTCTGTGGGTCAGCAGTCCCTGACTCAAAAAAGGTTCCCCACCCCGGTCCTAGAGTCTTTCACTATGAGACATGTTTTCTAATGCTTTTATCATCCTCCTGTCTCTTCTCTGAGCCCTCTCCAATTTGTCAGAATCTTCTTTAATTGAGGGCACAAGAGGTGGGCACCATATCCCCTTCACCATCTGCAGGAGGGAGGTAGGGAGGGAGGGAGAGAGGGGAGAGCTATTCCCCGTCTTCCACTTCCTGCCTTTTCCCTTTTTCCCTGCTCTCCCCCTTCCTCCTCTCCCCTCCCCCACACCCTCTTTCCCCTGGGCTACATCTAGACTGGCATGATTTTCCGCAAATGCTTTTAACAGAAAAGTTTTTCCGTTAAAAGCATTTGCGGAAGAGAGAGTCTAGATTGGCACGGACGCTTTTCCGCAAAAGCACTTTTTGCAGAAAAGCATCCGTGCCAATCTTGACGCGGTTTTGCACAAGCCAGCCCCGATCACCATTTTCGCGATCGGGGCTTTTTTGTGCAAAACAATACCGTGTTGTCTACACTGGCCTTCTTGCGCAAAAGCATTTGCGCAAGAGGGCTTTTGCCCCAATGGGAGCAGCACAGCATTTCTGCAAGAAGCACTGACAATCTTACATGAGATCGTCAGTGTTCTTGCGGAAATTCAAGCAGCCAGTGTAGACAGCTGGCAAGTTTTTCCGCAAACTTTTGCGGAAAAACTTGCCTGTCTAGACACAGCCCTGGGGTTTTATGCAGTCCCAGGCTAATTAGGTAGCAGTTGTCTCTGACTCCCAATTAGGGCCAGGTGATCTGTAGCTCACTCTAATTTATTCCCCTAACAAGGACCGGCCCTGATAGAGAGCTGAATCTGCACCCTTTGCCTGTCCCAGTACCTAAGAATTGCATTAGTTCTTTTTGCCCCAGCCATGAACTGGGAGCTCGTATCCAGATGATTATCCCCCGTGACTTATATCTTTTTCAGAGTCACTGCTTCCCGGATTAGCGCTTCCCATCCTGTAAGTTTGAGAGACAATGTATTAGTTCCTCAATGTACAACTTTACCTTTGTATATACTGACATGCCTATTATTTGCTTGTGTCCAGCTTAGCAAATGATCCATTTTCCTCTGGATCAGTCCCCCTCTCTGTTTAGCACAGCATAGCCCTGCCTGAAAGCTGAGATAGGTAGCTAGCTAAAGCCACCAAGGCCAAAGTATCTAACTCTTAGGCTACGTCTACACTCGCGGCTTCTTGCGCAAGAACACTTTTGTGGAAGAGTTCATGTGCAAAAAATCTTCCACAAGAGTGCGTCCATACTGCCACGTGCTTTTGTGCAAGAGATGTGGTTTTGCGCAAGAGCATCCATGGCAGTGTGGACGCTCTCTTGCACAAGAAAGCTCTGATGGACTTTTTAACCATAGGGGCTTCTTGAGCAAGAAATTCATGTTGCCTATCTACACTGTCCTCTTGTGGAAGAGCTCTTGCACAAGAGGGCTTATTCCTCGTGGGCAGAGGAACAACTCTTCCGGAAGAAGCCCTGTTTTACAACGCTATACTATAAATGTACTTGCGTAAGAATACTCATGCAGTGTATACAGCAGGCTAGTTTTTGTGCAAGAACGTAAGTTCTTGCGCAAGAAGCTGCCAGTGTAGACATAGTCCTATTGTTAAACACCCCAGCTCAATCAAAGACAGTACTAGTATATCTCCTCAGAACAGATATTATATCTCCCAGCTACAGGGTAGATGTACCATTAGGCTACTGTCTATACTGGGAAGGTTTGGTGACAAAAGTGCTGCCGACATGCAAAAGTCGCCAAAAGTGAAAACCGATCAAACCGTTTTTTCTGCCTGCCATTGTCAACATTTCATGGCCACACTGCTAGCTCCCTGTCAACAGATAGAGCAAAGCAGTGTGGGTGAGCATCCCACAGTGCAGTGTTGTGGGAAGGCAGAGCTGGCTCCTGTGCTGAGGCATGTCAAAGCAGCACAGCAATCTCTCCAGGGCTCTGCCTGACACTGTGTTCCTAGCAGGGCAAGACAGGAGCATTCCAATGATATGTTCTTTGTTTGTTCCCCCAAATGGAGCCGGAGCTTTGAGAGAGGAGGAACGCAGGGCAGAGGGAGGGGCTATGAGACTCCATATATATATATATATAATGTTAATCTCTGAGACTACGTCTAGACCGCAAGCCTCTTTTGAAAAAGAGCATCTAGACAACAAGATTTTTCAAAAAAGCAGCTCGCTTTTTTGAAAGAGAGTCTAGGCGCTCTTTCGAAAAAGCCCTGTTTTCATGGAATAGCGCCTTTTTTCGAAAGATGACTTTCGAAAAAAGCATTATTCCTCATAGAATGAGGTTTACCACTGTCAACAAAACTGCCACATTCTTTCGATTTACTGTTGACAGAACGCAGCGGTAGTCTAGACGCGGGTACAGGGGTTTTTTTTCGAAAAAAGGCCATTTTTTTCTAAAAAACCCTGTAGTCTAGACACACCCTAAGGTGCCACAGGACTACTCGTTGTTTTTAAAAGTTGGTTTCGAGGGAGCATGTCATTAGAGATATTGAGGGCCTATACTTTGTATTCCCGCTTTCACCAAGAGAACGATACATTCTTCCATAAGAGAAAAGATAAGTCACCCTATCCGGTGTGCTCAGATCATAAGAACATAAGAACGGCCGTACTGGGTCAGACCAAAGGTCCTTCTAGCCCAGTATCCTGTCTGCTGACAGTGGCCAGCACCAGGTGCCCCAGAGAGGATGGACCGAAGACAATGATCAAGCAATTTGTCTCCTACCATCTCTCTCCAGCCTCTGACAAACAGAGGCCAAGGACACTGTTTTATCCCCTGGATAACAGCCTTTTATGGACCTAACCTCCATGAAATTATCTAGCTTCTCTTTAAACTCTATTATAGTCCTAGCCTTCACAGCCTCCTCTGGCAAGGAGTTCCACAAGTTGACTACACGCTGTGTGAAGAAGAACTTTCTTTTATTAGTTTTAAACCTGCTACCCATTAATTTCATTTGGTGTCCTCTAGTTCTTCTATTTAGGGAACTAATAAATAACTTTTCTTTATCGGTCCTCTCCACACCACTCATGATTTTATATATCTCTATCATATCCCCCCTCAGTCTCCTCTTTTCTAAACTGAAAAGTCCCAGTCGCTTTAACCTCTCCTCATATGGGACCCGTTCCAAACCCCTAATAATTTTTGTTGCCCTTTTCTGAACCCTTTCCAAGGCCAAAATATCTTTTTTGCGGTGACGAGACCACATCTGTACACAGTATTCACTTCCTGGGTCACGTCCTTAGATCCTGCCAAGATCTTAAGCAGCATATTTAAAAGGGCCACAGACAAATGGTCTTCCATTGTTTCACATGCCTAATGTCCAATCAAGATTGAAGTCTCATTGTACCAGGCACTACATAGGTATAAAATAAAGGCCAGTTCTTACCTCTAAAAGTTTGCCATTTAAATAGACCTGACTCATGGTGAGCATTGTGTGCAGACCATAAGGAGGGAGGGAAATTGGAGGGAGAGACGTAAGAAAATAGTGGACATACAAGGTATGGAGCGCCCCGGTCCCATTGGCACAGTAACTGTTTTTGTTAAAGACTGCAGACTTCGTGCATCATTTGGGTTTTAATAAATGAGTTTTCTTTAAAAATATAAACCTCATTCCAATGTGGCTATATTTAGTCCCTGCCCTGTGTAGAGATTACTAAGCCCTACTTTGGTTGTGAAAATGTTCATCAAATATTAAAGAGGCTTTATTACAAGCTGAATATTTATTTGTATAGTCTTCTTGTAATTCCAAAATAATGATGTGCTTCAATATAAATTTCCTCCCCTATAATATTTACATGCAATTTTAAACATCTTTTCAGGCAAAACTTGTGATTAATGTTTTAAACATTAATGGCATTATAACCAGACATGTTTTCTCTCTGGGATAGAAAAAAACATGGCATCAAGTAATGTTTAAACTGATTTAAGAAATGTAGAGCTCTATAACTTTGGGATTTGGAGTAAAGGTGAAACCTGGGACTTCATGGGAAATGGAATTTGACTGAATGAGTTGAAGAAAATACAATAGAAAAATTTTGCCTTGAATTATATACCTCATGAAATTCCATAATCTCCCTTTTTAAAATTACTGTGAAGGTACCATAATAAGAACTAACCTTGCTACTGATACTTTTATACAGATTGCTTGATATGTTTACCTCCAAACTACTTCCAGTAATGTTTCTCATGTACATGGTCCTATTTCTGAACTCATTTCACTAAATCAAGATCACCTCCACTGAAGTCAATAGAATTAAACCAGAGGACGCACAGGCCCTGTAAGCCTTATGTTCAGTAGTACAGCCATTCATGTACTTTTGTGTACTTTTGATCAATCTGTTTGCTTTTTGTTAATGCAAGCCACCTTCCAGAACCAAGTGCATTATTATTCTATGAGCACTGCAGTATTTGAAGGCTGCAAAAAAGACCCAAATCCTCTGAGCTTGATCCAAGGTCCAGTCAAGTCAATTGAAAGACACTTTGGGCAATGGAGCAGGTTAGGAGTAAGCGCATAAGGAAGAGCTGGATGAAGGGGGTGGAGCAAGAAGGAAACAGACAGTAAGAAAGTTAGTATCCTGTGAAGACAGAACTCATTTGGACAGCTGAGCACAGTGTTTCTCAATCAGTGCTATGAGTATCCTCAGGGGTACTCGAGAGAAGTCTGGGGGGTACATTAACACCACTGTCATTTGGAGAAAACTGAATTTTTGTTTTAAGTTTTATAGCACTTTGTTATTTTTGTACTTTTTATACCCAAAAATTTCATCGCCCACCCGGCTACGATTAAGTTGTTAAATGTGTTGCAATGGTAGGAAAAAATGTTGTGTGTCTGAAAACTGTAGGTACTGGTGGTACTTATAATTTTTTAAAAAGAGTACTTTATAAAAAAAAAAAAGGTTGAGACACTCTGGCCTATCATATATATGGATTTCAGTGTCAGATCCCCAGACGACATGAATAACCTGAACTCCAATGTCATTAAGTGATCTATACTGAGTTATGGATGTTGAGGATCTGGCTCTTAGAGGCCAAATTCCTTTGACAGTACTAAACACAATGAGCCCATGTTCTCTGAAGCTCTGTGCAATGGTCACCCATAACAATTCCTTACCTAATACATGCACGTAAAGCATTTATCCACAACCGGGCAAAAAACAGCTTAGATTCCCCCTCCCCTCTCGCCCCATTACTAAATTGCCTGAAGGAAAGTCTTTGTTGGCTCTTAACAGTGAGCACCAGTTAAAGTTCTAAAACAGTCACAAACTCTAAGCTGTATTCAAAATCTAAAGAATTAAATGAGGCACTGTCTGCAATGCAACAAACATACCTCCAAAAGATTTTCCGATATGAACTGAAATGTATCAAAATGAGGAATGACTGGCAGGGATGGCTAATCTGATACACCATTCAGCTCCCGTGCCTTGTAAAACACAGAGAAGGGGGGTGAAAAGGTGTGTTTCCTTGGCCTTGAAAACTTACTTACTGCAAGGAAGCATTACAATTCCCCCTCACACCCTCCCTTCATGAACGACTTGATGGGAGAAATAATTTCCCCATAGGTAAACCCAAAATGTGTTTGATCATGGAAGAAAGAAGAGAATAATCACGACGCTAAATAAAAAATTCTTAGAAGTGATGGAAGTGGATGCATTTGGCCCGTCCTAGAAAACCAGATTAATCAGGCTGATTGGATAATTTGCCTTTAGACTAATGAGAGTTCGTCCTCACATGGTTCATTTTGTATGGACAATAAAGTTGGTTTTGCAACAGCTGCACAAAGGCCAGGCTAGAAAACCCAATGCATAGTCTTAAGATTAGGTTCATGAGCTGTAGACACTGCCTTTTGGGAGGCAAAAACCTGATGTAAATAAATTAGTGAAAAGAAAGAGAAAAGCTGCAGTACCCTTGTACAAAAGAGTGATAGAAATGTAGCCGTGTTAGTCTGGTGTAGCTGAAACAAAATACAGGACCATGTAGCACTTTAAAGACTAACAAGATGTACAAACGAGAGATTGATTTTCAGCATCAGTTTTTCCTAGGATTGGAACTATTGGCTATTGCTATCACAACACAGAGCCTGGTGAATCTCCAGCAGACTCCAGTCATCTGCGTGGGGAAATTGAGCCTGGGACCTCTGGAGCTTAGGCCAGGTCTATACCTGGAGAGAAAGTCAACGTAAGATACACAAATCCAGCTATGAGGATAGCATAGCTGGACTCTAATTTCTGTGGCACCACCATTGAGGGAGGCCAACAGGAGAAACGCTCTCATTGACACTCATTTTTTCCTCAGGCAAAGTTACAAAATGTTCACAAACTCTACGCCGTATTCAAAATCTAAAGAATTAAACGAGGCACTGTCTGCAAAGCAACAAACATACCCCCAAAAGATTTTCCTCTATGGACTCAAATGTATGATGCATCAAAATGAGGAACAGTTGGCAGGGGCGGCTAAACTGATTGACCATCCAGCTCCCGTGCGTTGTATTTTTCTTCGGTGCTAGCGTTGTTGCGGTAGCCTCTGAGACACAGGTGCCAACTTTCATGAATGCTGGGGGTGTTCGACCCCCAGCTTTGCTTGAGGCCTCACCTCCATCCTACCTTTTCCTGCCCAGTTCTGCTCCCCCCTCCAGAGCCTTCCAAACACCACAAAACAGCTGATTGTGCTGGGAGGGAGGTGTGGAAGGGAAGAGGAGGTGCTGACCCATGGGGCCTGCAGGTGAGCAAAGGTACAGGGGACAGAGGGAGAGCTGATAGGGGCTTGCTGGTGGGTGTTCAGCACCCATCTGCTTTTCAGCACCAACCTCGGAGCAACCACGGAGTTGGCGTCTACGCTCTGACACCTCATCCATTTAAGAGTATGTTGGGGTGGCTTCTGAGACCTTATCCCAAGAACTCAGATTGATTCTGAACTAGTCATTGAGGTTACTTTATGGGCATGCAATCAAATTACACAGAGCGATCAGATTCACATATGGGGGTGGGTACACAACACATCCAAAATATTGATGATTATAATTATGAATCCGCTTATGTACACATGCTAAAACAGATGCCACGTGTGCCTTCTATTCTGTGTTGTATCACACACTCTGTGATTTGTTCATTAATTTCTGGGAACCAGTCTCACACAGATCATGGATCGGCCAACCCCAGCCCTTCTGGGAAAAGCCTATGGAATTCAATAGGCTCCAACCAATCAGGTTCTGCCTGAGTTCAACACAATTCTGTCTCAATGACCATGAACACTTGGAGAGTGATGCAGAGAGCAGGATCCCTTCCCTAGGTTTGTTCAATTGCTTTACAGCAGTGGTCACCAGCCGATGGATCCTGAGCTTCTAGCAAGTGATCCTGACTGGTTTTTCAAACAGTGGTACAATGCTTGGCCTGCCTCCTGCTGCCATGCTGCTCCTGCCCTCTGCTGCCCGCTAGGAGCCTCTTGCTTGCTGTGCAAGGTAGGGGAGGTAGAAGAGGAGGCACTGATGTCAACTTGTCCCCGTCCCCTTGTTTTCCATCTTCACAGAGTGAGCAGAGCAGGGCCTCAGAGAAGGAGTGGGATGGGGCAGGGAGCTGAAGAAGGTGCAGGGAAGAAAGAGGAGCAAGGAATTTGAGGTTGCCCCTGGATTGACTTACATTTAAAAAATGACCTTGTGCTTAAAAGGGTTGGAGACCCCTGCTTCATAGAATGGATGACACACAAAGAGAAATGTGTTAAACGAACACTTACAGTTGCAAAGTCAAGCCTGCAAAATTAAGAAGTGCCAGAATTAAGACGGCCCGTCAACGTTAATTCAGTCCCCTTGAGCCTCGCCATCATGCTACAGTCTTTGATGACACACTCACACACTATGTTTTCCACAGGACCTTGGAAGGGGCAGGGCCTTGGGTGGAAGAGGTGGGGCCGGAGGCAGTCAGTCCTCCATGTGGAATATTAAAGTTGGTAAAGGTGTATAGGCTGACTGGGTGCTAGGCCGGGGAAGTTCACTCAGAGCATAGACGAGACAGTCTCCACGTGCTCAGTTCCACTGTCTGGCCTCACCCTGGCCTGGATCTGCTGGGAGCAGAAATGTCAAGGAAAGCTCTGCTGAGCCATTGTAGCCTTTGACTGAATCATGCTCAGTCAGGCCTGCCAATGCGGGTGAGGGGAAGGGGTTAATTGCCCTGGGCCCTTTAAATCACCACCAGAGTGCCACACAGTGCATTCTGTGCAGCTCTGAGGGCTGGGGGTGGAGACTGTAACGCACTCTGGATGGCATGGAGGATTGACTGCCTCCAGCCTTGCCTCTTCCACCCAAGGCCTTGCCCCTTCCAGGAGCATGGAGCTAGCCACCTCCCCCGCACACACACCTCACAGCACGTGGAGGCCCGTGCAGGCTGTCAGTTCCCCTGTACTCAGTTGCACAAGGTGCTGTGAGAAGATGGAGCATGCATCAGTGAGGACAAAGTCTTCAAAGATGTAAGCTGATAATATGGAAGAAGTCTCCGCTGAACCTGTGCAAGGCTTATAAGTGGGCTGCGTCTGTGCAAAGTTTCACAGGGAGACCATAAGGCACATCCCACACAAAGGCCATCAGTCTGCCAAATTTCAAGGCTCTGCTCCAAACATCAGGATGCTAAAGATGTTCAAATAAAGGCATCAATTTTTTTTTAAATTGGCAAAACAATTGATTTTCCCCAGCCTCATTCTTGGAAAAAAACTGAATCTCTTCACTTTGGCTAAAATGTCGCAAAACATTCAGCCTGAAACTGACCTCACCCCCACCCCACACACACACCCCGCAGAAATTTACAGCTCCTATAGTTAAATTAATAAACAACAGAAAACAGGGATTTTATGATGGGAATGAATAATACAAGGTGGTGTGTGCTACCAGATGTTCCTGTAATAAGAAAAATATCTGGCTGTAGAGTTTTACAGTATGATTTTTAAAAAATAGAGGTTTTTATTATCCATTCACTTCTATAGGACTTTTGCATAAAGGAAGGATGGAGCTGCCAGGAGCCCACAGCTTTAGAATTTGTTCCCAAGTAGTCAGAACTTGCCGACTTTAGGATACAAAAGATAGGGAGAGGGGTTATAAGAATGAGGAATTACTTCAGCAGGAGTGTGATTTATCTAAGCAAGGGGCTTATGTGGCCCTCTGGTAAGTGAGCACTTCACAGTTCTTGGTGTATTGTCCTCACCACGCCACAGGGAGGCAAGGCAGTGCTATTGGGCAGAAGGGAAACTGAGGCAGGGCAAGACTAAGCAATGCAGCCAAAGACCCACAAGTAATCTGTGGTGCAGTGCAGTCACTCACTTCCCAGTTAATACCCTGTGCACTGGGTCCCACCCTCCTCTCCATTTGAATTCTTGATTTGCAAGTGTTAAGCTACATTGGCTTGCTCTGCTGCCCGTTAGTTGCATTTTGAGAATGAGATGGGGGCAGCTGCCCTGCACTGTCCCTTTAAGGAATTAAAACTCAGCCCTGAGTGAGCACTGGAACTATGGAGCAAGCAGCTGCAGCAGATAGCTGCCAATCAGGGACAGCTGTGAGCTGTATAAATAAGGACTCCAGGAGGGAGGAAGGGAGAGACACACTTGCTCTGGGTGGGGAGCAGGAGGGACCTGGCTGCTAGAGAAGCTAGAGGCTTCCTGATGCAGAGCAGGAGAAAGTCAGGCAGGGCTGGGGAAGCTCCCACACTGCAGGGCCTGAAGTAAGGCCTCAGGTTACTAGTGCTGCAGGGAGACAGCCAGGATAGGCAAAGGCAGCAGGTCCACACCCCTTTGCCAATGATGCGTGGCCATTTTGACTGCAGGCTAGATGATGACTGGCAGTGGGTCACTGAGACAAGGTGGGGATTGGGGTTCTCCAGAGGGGGAGGACTCCAGAGCGTGGGGGCACTGCAATAGGGCAGTACTCAGGTAGGAGGGTGCCATGGTCTGGGAGAGTTGTGGGCCTTGATCTAGAATGGAGGAGAATAACAGTGGGTGAGACACCAGCCAGAAGGGGGCACTCTAGCACCAAAAATGCTAATTTCCTGAGTGACCTGCTGAAGGCACCCTTGTGTAGGCGTGCCCTGTTACAGCAAAGGTGTCCAGACTGTATGGCTAGATGCCATCTGTCAGTGTGTACTCAAGTATAAACTCACACAGCTCTGTGTCACCTGCCACTCATGGGAACGTTGCCCGTTAACATATAGAACAAGAGCAGCCTAACGGATAGGTTAACTAAACGACAAGGCAATTTGTGAAAGGTCAAAGCTATTCTGTTTTTGAATCAGCTGAAACTCTATTTTTCCTCAATAAACTATTGAGGAAAAAAATTGCCCAACTTTAATTCTACACATATAGATGCAGTCTGCAGTGAAATTTCCATACGGTAACCATGCAAAGGAATGAGAGCATTTAACTGTGTGAGAACAATCCCAAATAATGCTAGGTTAGAGGCCTATGAAAACAGTAGCATCCTAAACCTACAATGAAGGGCTAGATAGTGGGGACACGGCACAACACACATTGGAGTTGAGTAGCTAGGGGGTCATTCCTAGAGCATCACTCCTTAGAAGGCAGCACACTTCACCAGGCTCCTTAGTCCTGTCCCACACTAGCCAGCAGGACTGGTTGGCTAACAAGCTGGCCCAACAGCAGTGCTTTGTAGGGCTAGAATGATGCACTTGGTTAACAAAAGCATGCCTGAAAAAAAACTAGCTGCCTAAAGCAGTCATCGCTTCCAGGAGACAGAAAGCTCTTTGCTATCAAATGTAAATAAAGTAGAAGTGGAAAATCATTGAGAGCCAGTTTTGAAAAATGGCCACGTTAATTACATTTGAGCTTAATCCTAATTTATTTTGTTCTTTTATAAAGTAAGCTTTAAAGCTCTGAAGTTAATGCTCCGTGACAAACGGTGCATTTAGGTTTGGACAGCATTACATTAGAAAGAGAGACAGTTAAGAGAGAGATATTCAATAGCCCAACTCTGTTCTGGGCTCGTTCATCCTTAATTACATCTTTGGGATGACAAAATACCACTCTAATCACTCTTGTTATTTCAAATGGTATGGGAAAGTTAAACAGCTGAGAGAGGAAGCAATTTCTTAAGGCTGATCACAAAGAAAGAATCATGCTCTTGCAGTTCAAGCTAAGGTCTGGGCTGTGCTACAGACCTATATCAATATAATTACGTAGCTCAGAGTTGTGAAAAATCTGTACCCATAGCAGTGTAATTATACTTGTAGTAAGAAGAAGGCCTGAGACCTAACCAACAAGGCAGCCAATGCTCTGACTGAAGGGGACCTTTTCCCATCAACACAGCTGCCCTCGCTTGGGAATGTGAATTAACTGCACCAATGGGGGAATTCTCACTTGTCGGCTCAGAGCATCTTTACTGATGCAGTGTTTGAAGTGCAGACATGCCCTAAGACGTATGTGTTGCAGAGGGGTCTATTGTTATCTGTGTTACAGTTATTTTTAAAGGCCCCATCTGTGATCAGGGCCCAGTTGTGCCAGGCGCTCTACAGAGAGTAAGTGACAAAACCTGCCCAGAAGAATTGATGTGTAATGTGTTGTATGTATGTTTTACGGTGCTCATCATAATAGTATCTGAGCACCTTCCAGTACAGGCTGAAACTCTGTAAAATGGAACTCTCTGGTCCGGCAACATCCGTGGTCCAGTGAAGATGTTGCAGGACCAGAGAGTCCCAGTAAAAGGCCAGCAGCAGGGAGCTCAGTGGGACTCAGAGCTGCGGTAGCAGTGGTTGCTCAGTGGAGTCAGCCGGGCAGTGAGGCCGGAAGCAGATAGGGAGCTGGCTAGGAGGCCAGGCCAGAGCTGGGAGGCAGAAATGACTTTCCCTGGTCCAGCAAACCCCCATCCAGGACTGAAAAGGGTTCCAAGGATGCCAGATCAGGGAGGTCCAGTCTGTACTCCCTAAAGCAATATGACCCCAGCTCTGTCACAGAGATTTCTTCTTTCATCCTCTCCCAAGGGACAGAAGCAGGTGCAGTTCTAGTTTGGAAGGGTGTTTTTGTTTCGTTTTGACCACACACGCCATTGTGTATTTATGTTAGAAAATGAACGGTTCAAAAATGTGACCTGCACTTGCGGGGAAGGTGGCCAGGTTTGTGCTACCTTTAGTTCTTAAAGGTAGTTCATTGCACAGTCTGAAGAAGGCTCTGCCTCCTGCCACCTGGAGCATATGGCAGCAGCTGGAGCCCTGGGACATTTAAATTGCTGCTGGACAGCTGCGCCACGTGCTTTGAGTGACTCTTGGGGCTTCCTGGTGAGGCAGGGGCTCTGCACATCTCTGAGGCCTGAGGGGAAGAAGGCTGTTCCACAATCTGCATGGCGCTGAGGGGCTATCTGGCTGGACCCGCCCCTTCTGCCCATGGCCCCTCCCCCTATGGAGTACAGAGCCAGCCCCCCCCCCCCCCCCCCCCCCACGGGCCTGCAGAGTCTGTTGTCTGGTTGCATGGGTTGGAACAGAGATGACCAATGAAAGTCCTAGGTAGACAAATGAGGAGATGCGTTTTCAGGAATTTGCTTTTGCTGAGTTTTCAATAGGGGAGTTATCCTGGGAGATGTCAAGACTGGACTATTTCCTCATTATTGCCAACAAGATATCAAGGATCTGCTTAATGAAACCTTTCAGCTGTCATGGGCTGTAAATGAGCATAAAATCTATTAGGGCATGTCTATATCAGGAAATTATTTTGAAATAACTAAATTTGAAATAACTCCTAAAATAACAGAATTGAAATAGTGTGCCCACACTATGCCCTGGTCTACAGTAGGGAGTTATTTTGATATAAACCCTCCTTATTTCAAAATAATAAGCGGAGCGTCCATGCTACCAAGTCTGTTATTTCGAAATAACAGGCTGGTTATTTCAAAATCTCTACTCCCTGCTTTTCTCAGGGAATAAGCTTATTTTGAAATAGTTATTTCAAGAATTTAGCTGTTTTGAAATAATTTTCTAGTGCAGCCATGCCCTATAGGAAGCCTCGAAATTAGTCTGAGGCAGTCTCCATTAATGTGCTACCTCAACTTAGAGCCCCAAGAAGCTCAGGGGAGTAATTACTTCAAATTACTCTGGGGATTAGTTATTTCAAAACAGCAGTAGCGGAGCAGCCACACTAACACTATTTTGAAATAACTATTTCCTGAGGAAAACAGGAGCACAGATTTCAAAATTACCAAGCCTGTTATTTCAAAATATCAGGCTGGTTGTGCGGATGCTCTGCTTATTATTTAAAAATAAGGGGAGGTTATTTAGAAATAACTCCCTAGTGTGGACCAGAGCTTAGAGAGACAAGGTGGGTAAGGTAGTATCTTTTATTGGACCAACTTCTGTTGGGGAAAGAGACAGATTTCCATATTAGCTTGAAAATTTAAGGAAGATCTCTGTAGAATCTCCAGTGCTTGTGTCTCATACCAACAGAAGTTGGTCCAATAAAAGATATTACTTCACTCATCTTGTCTCTCTAATAAGCTGGGACCCACACAACTACTACAACACTGAAATCATAACATCTATGGCCATGTCTTTCCTACTGGGAAGATTGACTCTACGGCAGTCAAACGTCTGGATTTTGATTTAATGGGTCTACTAAAGACCTGCTAAATCGAACACTGAAGGTGCCCCCATTGATGCTGGTACTCACGAGGAGTAAGGGAAGTCAACAGGAGTGTTTGCTCACATTGACCTCCTGCTGAGGAGACAGTGCCAAAGGTTGAATTAAGGTACATCAACTCCAGCTACAAAATTAATCTAGCTGAAGTTGCGTATCTTATTTCGACCTTCCAGCTAAGTATAGACAAGTCTGATGTTAGCTTTGCCTTTGAATTCTAAACATAGGCAAACAGTGGGAGGAAGCAAAAATTGTTATCTCTAATTAACCTATGGGTAAAGCGAGGCACTTGAAAATTAAGAGAATTTCCCAGGGTCAGTCAGACAACCGGTGGCAGAACCCAGAATTAACCCCAAATTTCCTGATTTCCAATCCAGTGGTGTCACCATTAGACTATTCTTCCCCAGTGGAGTAAAGTATCTAATGGATTATGCTCAGGGCTCTATTCTTTGAAATTTTCAGTCTTAATTGTGGGTATAGTATGTTAAATGATTGTTTGGTGGTGATTTATTTTCTATCCTATGCCAAATAAGCTTTTTTTTATTTAAATCAGAGAGACCGGTTGGGGACAACCCGTTTGGCACCCTATAGAGCTGCAAACTGGTCTCTCTTAGAGTAGGAGGTTTGAGTTAATGAAATCCTACATCCTGTCAATGGCTAAGTATCCTGCTCCCCAAAGTAGGCTCAAAAAAGGCCAGATCAGAGCCGGATGAGGAGAAAGAAACATCAGAGGGGAATTCGTTTGGAGATGCATCTGCATAGGTCAAAGATCATATCTTCACAAAAACTCCACATTCAGACATTAGCTGAAGGGTCTGTTTGAGAGGGGAGGCAACCTTTATGGAGAAACAAGACTGAAATGAAATAGTATGCACCATATTAGTAGCGGTAGTTGAGCTAGTCCTTGGGTGAAGAGAAGAATGAGGGGGGATTTAATAGCAGCCTTCAACTACCTGAAAGGGGGTTCCAAAGAGGATGGAGAGAGGCTGTTCTCAGTGGTGACTGAACAAGCAGCAATGGTCTCAAGTTATAGTGGAAGAGGTTTAGTTTGGATATTAGGACAAACTGTTTCACTAGGAGCGGGGTGAAGCACTGGAATGGGTAACTTAGAGAGGTGCTGGAATCTCTATCCCTAGAGGTTTTTAAATCCCAGCTTGACAAAGCCCTGGCTGGGATGATTGAGTTGGGGTTGGTCCTGCTTTGGTGACCTCCTCAGGTCTCTTCCGCCCTAGGATTTTATGATTCTATAACTCCCATGCAGTGCCCAGCCCATACAGCAGCCCATACACCACAGTGGAGATCCAGCTGCCTGATGGGGTTCTCACATGAGCACCTGAAGGCACCGAGTCTGTGCCACTAGGAGTGGAGTGTAAAGTGGTGCTCTGTAGGCCGAGGTCAGGGCAGGAAACGCCAGTTACATGACAATTTGTGTACTTCAGTGTCAATCAGCTCTCAGTTCCTCATTGCGCACTGCAGAGGGTGCTATTTGCTTACTTTCCTACCACACAGGCGGTGGGCGTAAACACATTTTGCCTGAATAGTATGAAACCCTTAATGCAGCTTCTTTAGTAACATAGAAATGAGCTTTTTTTTTTTTTTTTTTTTGGTAATTGAATTACAGAGACAAACACACTGGTCATCCCTATGACGAATTACATTTCTTTACTTAAAACTGCTCTTGCCAATGCCTTTATGTCGAGAGTTACACCTGAGGTGAATGGACGTAGTACTGCAGTCAAATACCCGTGTCAAGCCGGAGTAACGTCACTGGAGTGAATGGAATTACACTAATGTAAAACCAGCCTGAAAGGGAAGAGAATCAGACCTGTCAGTTGGGCAGCAACATGACGGGTTAGGATTTCTGTAGGCATTCTGCTTTGAAGGGGCATGTCTACACTACAGTGTTATTTCGAAATAACAAGGCAAGCGTCCACACAGCAAGCCCGTTGCTTCGAAATGATTTCAAAATAACACGCTTATTTCAAAATTGCTATTTCAAAATAGTGGTTGTGTGAACGCTCCACCGCTGCTATTTTGAAATAACTCCTCCCCCAGGGACATTCAAAGTAATTACTCCCCAGGGCTTCCTGGAGCTCCAAATCAAGGTAGTGTGTCCACATTAGAAGAGCTTGCCTCTGACTAAATTCGAGGTTTCCCTCAGGTGTGGACGTAATATTTCAAAATAGTTATTTCAGGAGTTATTATTCAGAAGTAACTTGTTTTGGAATACTCCTGTAGTGTAGACATACCCAAGAAGAGCTCCCACATGCATAATAAGAGCAAACTGGACCACCAGGCCTGTCCAGACTTCAGGTTATCTTTGTGAAAATGTAGAGCCTTTAATTTTTTGCCCCAATTCCAAATGAAAGAAAGGTTTAAAATCTCGGCATTTCTGATGAGATGAAAATTTGCATTTTCAATCAGCTTTACTAAATACGTTGGAAAATGTGGCCCAGGTTGTACTACATACATCTATTCAATACAACAAAGTGATATATTCCAAAAATATGTTGTTGCAACCTTCTCCTTACATAGAAACATTTCATTTTAACCTGAGTTTGTTCTGAATTTGTCATTCATTATAATAAGATATAAAGTCTACTATATATTTGAGAAAGTTTGTGTGTCTATTCATGAGTCTGGTGTATGTAGCTTTTACCATTTAGGAGGAGTTCTTATACAAAAAAAGTTGGTATGCAGCTTCTTCTTAACATAACTTAAAGCAAGGTCAGGGTTTGTTTGTGCAAGGACAATGGGATGTGCCTAACATTCAATTGATTTATCATAAAATGGAAAGGGAGGGAGTGTAGTAGGAGGGACCGTTATACTGTAGAATGATCACTGGAGGGCAGTAAAGGGCCAGAGATGGGGACCAGGACAGCTAGAACCCAGAGGGCAGAGGTAGAAAAAGGGACAGTTATCTACTATATATTTCAGAGATTTTGTCTGTGTATCTGTCCCCCAGCTAGGGGAAATGCAGCCTTCCCCTGGCTAGCAGCCATGGAAGGATGCTTCTCACCTGGCTCCAAGCTGCTGGGGTAGTCCTCTCTCCCCAGGGCAGCCTGCATACTGGACAACTTCATCCCCACCCCATCCCAAAGCAATGATTTAAATGAAGAAAACAAAACCTATTTGAGTTAAGGACCTGCGCGACGCTGGATACATCTTCTAGTAATTAATACAAATTCCAGGTTTCTCACTCTCGGTCCTCACCCTAGTGTCTGTTGAGTCAGTGTGATGGGAACTGATGCAAGCTTCACTGAGAGGGATCTTTCTTCAGAATATTGATGAACCAGACAAATATCACCAGGGGCGATCATCACTAGGTTTGGCAGTCAATTACTTTACAATTTTAAGAAGACCCAGGCCATGTGCCACCATAGGAAGGCGTGTAGTTAAGCCATGCCTTACGTCAGCCTTACGCCGCAGTTCGTTTTCAGGCAACAGTTTCGCTGGATGTCTGAGGAAGACGGCGCAGATGGTGGATAACTTGGCTAAACTGCCACAGTGATGCGGCAACACAGGCTTTCAGCTATGGGTGTGTACCGCGTAACACCAAAAGGCCTCAGGCAAAGTGAAACTTTTTGACCGTATTGCAACCCGTTTTGAGAATCGTAGGTGTGGGAAGCAGCGGTGCAGGGAGCCCCAGAGTCTCGGCTGCCTCTCTGCACACTGCGGACTCTGCTGCCCGCTCCGAGCCCAGGGACCCAATTGCCACCTCACACTGTGGGGGTCTGTTGCAGGCTCCTCACCCAGGATCCCAGCTGCTGCCCCAGGCTCTGCTGCTGGCCCTGAGTGTTGGGGACTCTGCCATTGGCTCCAGACCTGGGGTCCCTGCTGCCAGCCCTGCACACCACATAGAGGGGCTCTGCTTTGGCCCTCTGTGCTGAGGGCCTGGCTGCTGGCTCCTCAGGCCCAGGCTTTGCTCCTAGCCTCAGCTGTGGGGGAAGAGAACAGGGGTATGGGGCAGAGTGTCAGCACCCCCACCCTTAAAAATGTTCCACTGTTGAGAATTCCCTGCAGACATTTTGAACAAATTGCCACCTTCCCAGGATACTGTTCTGCTAGAACATATTTGACTAGATCCAGCTTCAGGCATCTCAAGAGTCATCTACGCTCCTAGCGGGATTTGCAAAAGCAGCCAAGCAGGTTCGGCTCCTAACTCCCATTGGTTTCACACTTGTGGTTGCAAGAGGCAGGAACGGGGCTCCATCTTATCCCAGAGCAGAGGAATTATACATCCCAGTATGACAGAGGAGGAGTCACTTTCTACTCCAGTATGCCAGGGATGAGGAAGTGTGAGGAAAAAAATATTTATTTATATTATTAGGAGGCATAAAAGTCTTATTTAAAAGGGATGCAGACAAATTCTATCCAATCCTGACAGAAAGGAGAGAGACAGCATCGCATTCTGCTGTGCCAGGTCAGAAATGGGCAGCGTTTGTTTGCAGTGACAAAGCGTGTGTGTTGGGGCATATCTCCTTCCCCTGACAGTTATCTGTGGCATCTTGTTTTTCCTCATACTTTGGCAGCACCCATACAGCTTGTGGTGCCAACAAAATCCAGCGGAATTGAATTGAAAAGGAAACGGATTCATTTTATGCAGCAGGCTCAGATGCGAAGGTGCGGTGAACACTCCCCACCCATTCCTTTCCACAAGCTTATTCACTCGCTCTGGTGACATTGAATTTGCATTCTTTTGGGGAGCTGGGTTAGCTCAATGGATGGTACTTCACACCAGGAAAGTGAGGAGGAGGCGGCAGTGTACAAACGGGCCTCTTTGGCTGAAGATTCATTGCAGTTCAATAGCAATCGTAAGGAGTGACTCATCCGTAGCCATTCTCTATCAATGAGATACACACTCCTTAAGGAAGGCTCTACCGCTTTTTGTGCCTGAACATTTTGTAGTAGTATATCAAGGTCAGGAATAAGAGCTACCCACAGAAATCCCCTTGTAGAAGGTGAGCACGACCTGGAAGGCTTCAATCACAAAGGAAGATGTTGAGCGTTATATTTTAAAATAGCCCTAATGCTCATGGCTGCTAGGAAACAAGATGGAGGAACAGGTCCTAGCAGTGAGTTGTTCTGAATTTTATTGTCTCTGATCTTTTTGTGCCCTGCCAAGACAGGTTTGACTTCTGTCTTGATGGTCGTGTTTCTGTGGCCAGAAATTCCCCTTAAACACTCGCTATTTTCAGCTCCCAGATACTTGGGGTTTCTACCGGGCCATAAACAACGAGAAACCGTGTGGCACCTTATAGACTACCAGATTTACTGGAGCATAAACTTTCGTGGGCAAAGACCCACTTCGTCAGATGTAACCATAAAAGCTTATGCTCCAATAAATCTGTTAGTCTGAATCAGCATAAACGAGAAGTCCTGTGGCACCTTAGACTACCCCTCTGATACTGAGCCATGTACATCTGTTCAAAGTTCCTGGGCCTCAAGCCTACAGCTAACTTGCTGAAGCTAATGTCTTACAGGACACAGGACTATAAGTTTCTTGCAGAACACAATGCAAAGCTGAATATAATAAAGGCAAGTTGGCACCGTGGGCTACACCTGTGAATAAAAAACATTGACTTTAATCGTCTCTTAATCACTGGCCGATCCATTGAACAATGGCACCAGTTTGCAGCTTTTGTGATTCTTATGCTACGTCTAGACTGCCATCTCTTGCACAAGAAAATGTGCAAATAAGGCAAAGTGGTGAATATCGCCACACCTCATTTGAATACTTAATAAGCTGCCATTTTGCGCATGGGGCTTTTGTGCAAAAAGGAGCCATCTACAAAAAGGAGCCATCTGCAAAACCCCCTCTTGTGCAAGAGCTGTTCTGCCACTTTTTGGGGGGAAGAACAGCTCTTGCACAAGAGGGGGGTTTTGTACAAAAACACCTTGCGCAAAAATGGTGGCTCGTTCAGTATGCAAATGAGGCATGGCAATATTCACCGCTTCACCTCATTTGCATATTTTCTTGTGCAAGAGAGGGCAGTCTAGAGGTAGCCTCAGTAATTCCTTCAACGAGGTGCTTTCGGCTGTCTGGAGCGCAGTGCAATGGGTTGTCCTGCAGTGGGTCCCTACTTGGCTGAAGTGCTATTTCCACACATACCACAAAGAGAATTCACAATTTCATGCAGGCCTATTCCACTGTCACACTCTGGGTATATCCACACTGCAGCTGGGAATGAGCATCCCAGGCTAGTTTTGTTAGTCTGTGCTACCAGACCAATTTTTGTTTTAAAGTTTTTCCTGTACAGACTAACTCGGCTACCCCCTGAAGCCTCCCACCAGTGGGCCTTTGAGTTAATGTGCTAAAAACAGCAGTGTGGACCGTGTCGCTCTGGCGGAGACTTGGGCCAGCCACCCGAGCTCAGAACCAGGGAATCGGGTGGGCTTCGGAATCTAAGCAGCTGCCCGAGGCACAACTGCCACGCTGATATTTCACTGCGCGCTCTCAAGCCCTGATAGCACACGGCCGTGTACCCAGCAGCGAGCCTTGCTCCTAGCTGCAATGTGGGCAGACCTCAGTTGCTACCCAAGTATGCCTCCACATCTTTTTCTCCCCATGGAAAAAAGGACCGTCAGAGCCTAAACCTGAGCTTATCCAAACTACAAGGCCCCTCCCCCAAACACTTCCTACCAGGCACAGCACTTAGGACCGAGAGCATTCCCTCAAAGTCACTGAGAAGTCAGGTGGGCCTCTTCTGATGGCTCGAACTATGCCCATGTCACCAACTGGGGCTTCTTTTCTTTCAACTCACTCGCTGCTCTCAGATATCAGAGCTGCCTGTCTGAGTTTCTGGCACTCTTACTTCTGGCAGCTTCCCAGAATTTCCTAATCAGCCCGTCTCCCTTCCAGTAGCGGTAACCCGAGGGCTGCTTCCCTGAGCTCCTCGTCTCAAGAACTCACCACGGAAATTAATGCCTCTCTTCCAGGGCTTTCCTTCCCTAGGGGCAGCCTGTTTCCATTACCCCTCCTTTGCCTGGTGTCTCGTGACCCTTTATATGCTCATCCATAGCCCAGTCCTGTTTGCCTAGCAGGCATTGAGCCAGATCTACTCACAGGGTAGAGAACCTGATAATAAGCATATGCAGGATAAGTCCCTCGGGATGCCAGACCACTGGATCTATTCCTATTGTAAAGCCAACAGACCCTGGTCATCGGCAGGTGGGATTGAACCTGCACCACTAAGGGGCTAAAGCCATGTGCCTGTACCGCATGAGATAAAACTCAGCTGGCTCTTAGCTAAGGCTGTAGAACAGATTCCAAACTCCCTGTCTCAGTGGCCTCAGTGCCTCTGGGTCACACTTTGAAGAAGAAAGGCAACAGGTGAAGAATGCCTTTCATCTTCCCTCATTAGTTTTCCATTCTTGATTGGCACGTGTGCTACTAAAAGTGTCATCATGAATCTTTGGAAGACTCCTCATTGCTGATAAACTTAGATTAAATGCCATATGGTAAGTACCTTGTTATCTGGGAAGCAGCTGTTATACACCCACTGATGGAAATAGACTTTGGCATAAATCAGGACACATCATCACTGTTTTCCTAAAATGTGAAAGAGGAGCATCAAGCCGGACTGTGTTTGGTGTCGGTGACATATGATCCTAACAAACAATCCCCATGGCACATAACGGTTAAGTCAGCATCTAATGTATCCATCAGGGTTCTTCTGTTGAAGTCCTGATACACTCACGGCTCGCACAAATTTCCACTGACATCCATCAGAGGGCTGCTTGAGGAAGGATGTCAAGAGCTGATGCAAGATCAGCGACTGAAAACCAATAAAATAAAAGCACGTGGATCAAGCGCATCTTTCTGTTATGGCACTTGGCATGTAGCACTTAGGAATACAGTACTTAGGAACTGCAGTACTTAGGAATACAATTGCTCCTGAATTCTTCCCTGCTTAAAGGGCGTGGTCAAATAGGTCTTTAAAAATTGTCCTTTGTTGAAGTCACTCTGGTTTATTCCAATCTTCAGAAAGTTTCATTGAGTTGTTGCCCTTCTCCCTTGACAAACACTGGTGCTTTCTTCTTGGGTTTCCAATGGAATTAAAATGTGCCCTGAATTTGTGTGTCTTGTGTGGAATTCAGTTACTCTTGCATGCATAAAAAAGGATCAATGCTTCTATCTGCACAAGATTGGAATACAGGGTTTGCCCGCTGTCACACTGTGTGGCTCAGGAGTGTACTGGCAATCAAAATGGGCCCAGGAAATGGGTTGAGAACGGCCCGCCCCATGATGTCACTCCTGTATGCCCCTCAAGCCCCGCCCCCTTTCTCTGAGTTATGTCTTGCACACGGTGCAGGCGGTGGGTCGGGCTCTGCATGCCGCATATAGCATGGACACAGAGCCGCTCAGAGTGAGGGGGCAAGGGCGTGTGGACAAGACGGCCCACCGGGAAATTCCCAGTATCCTGCCAGGCCAGGCCATCCCTGGTGTGGCTCACCAGCACAGCACCTCCTGCTGGTCACTCCGGGAAGTAGCTATGCTTAGCGCTGGAGTGCCCTCTTCCAGCTGGTGTCTCGCCTGCTGTTCCTCGTTTTCTTTTAATGGCTCCGCCACCTTGTGTTAAGATCTGTGTTCCTCCCAGACTGCGGTGCCCTGCCCTCCAGGTACAGTCCCACGGCAGTGCCCCCCCCATAATCTGGGGTCCTCCCACTCCAGGAACCCCCATCCTCTATGCCCACCTTGCCTCAGGACAAACTGCAGTCTGAAATGGCCACTCACCATTGGCAAGGGATGTAGATTTGCTACCTTGGCCTTCCCTGACTGCCTCCCTGCAGCCCTAGTATCCCTCAGGCCCCTGTTGCTGGACCTCAGCCTGGGACTACTCTGTCTGGAGCTCCCTGGCTCACCCTGCCTTTCCCCAACACTACGCTGGCTGGCAGGCAGCTAGGTCCTTCTGCCTCCAGGGCTGGAGTGAGAGTGTGCTCAGACGGCCCAGTTATCTCTTTTATACAGCCCTCCTGGGCTCTGATTGGCTGCTTCAAGGCCTCTCATGATTGGCCCATCGCTACAGCCTTTTCCCAGGGCTGTTTTACCCCTTTTTATGCCTGGAAGGGGGTGACTACCCCACTACACCCACATATAGGGTACTTCAGTGGATGTTTTTTAATGGATTTCACAAGTGGGATCTCCTTGCATAATTTCTTCCATGCATTAGTACTTACTGATTCACCAGCACCAGACTCTCCTCCTCCTTGGGATTTCCTTAGACACCTCTTTTCCAAAAAGCAAAAATCAGCCATTGATTTAAATAGAAACAAGATTTGGCTTAGCTTGGGAGATCGGATATGCTCATGCATTCTCTGGCCAAACCTCCGTCAGTCCACTGTGTGCTACAGAGTTCAGCGGTGAGGACAAGGTGTTATGCCAATGTCACTCTGATGCCATATTTTTATGTCACTGAATCATTTGCCAATAGGCAATGCTGTGAAATGATCAGTGTCTGTCATTCCATTTGTATAATTAAATCATTCTGTTAAAAAGGGCATTTGGAGAAGCAAAGGATCTTTTAATGAAAATTGAGGACAGTGAGGAACAATGGCTTATTTTAGATGAGTTTTAGAGAACCAAGTGGATGGAATAAATGGCAGAAGTTTCATTAGGTTTCAGCCACAGCCAAACTGGAAAACAGACTTGTTCAGAAAAACAAATATACCACTGAACTTCTCAGGACAACAGTAATTTGCTCAGGGATAATGGCATAGGGAGGAGTTCGGTCATAATGACCACAACTCCTCTGGTATGTCTAATATTTTTGCAGGAGGCATTTTCTTGTTATTTAAAATGCCCCTAAAGCTTAGTGTTACTGCATATTGGCCCTAGGTTTTATTATTAAAAAACAGCTATTATTGGCCATATGACATTGCTGGAGAAATGTCAACACTAGAATCTTGATGACATCTGAAAAGTGGGCATAAGAGAGGTATATAATGTATTTAGAATGAGCCCTGAACCTAGAAAGCAGTTCATTTCCTGGACTATGCGTTACTGATTATAATTCCTAAGTAGCTGCTCTCTGAGGGTATGTCTACACTACCCCGCTAGTTCGAACTAGCGGGGTAATGTAGGCATACCGCAATTGCAAATGAAGCCCGGGATTTGAATTTCCCGGGCTTCATTTGCATAAGCCGGGCGCCGCCATTTTTAAATCCCGGCTGGTTCGATTGGGAATTCAGGCACAGAGAGGTGGCAGAGGAGGGATTTGAACCCACATTTCCTAGGTTATGTCTACACTACCACCCTAGTTTGAACTAGGGTGGTTAATGTAGTCATACGAACTTGCAAATGAAGCCCAGGATTTGAATTTCTCGGGCTTCATTTGCATGTTGCTGGGTGCCGCCATTTTTAAATGTCCGCTAGTGCGGACTCCGTGCCCGCGGCTACACGCGGCACGAACTAGAGACGTACAGATAGTTCGGACTAGGCTTCCTATTCCGAACTATCTAGTTCGTGCCGCGTGTAGCCGCGGGCACGGAGTCCGCACTAGCGAACATTTAAAAATGGCGGTGCCCGGCAACATGCAAATAAAGCCTGGGAAATTCAATTCCCCGGCTTCATTTGCAAGTTCGTATGACTACATTAACCACCCTAGTTCGAACTAGGGTGGTAGTGTAGACATACCCCCCGATACTCAGTCTTTCATCGTGCCACTGCACCATCACCATGAGAAAACAGGCAACCATTCAAAATAGATACATTACTGTGCAACTCTATAGGCCGCACATTAAGAATCCTGGCAGTCGATCACACAGGAGGCAGGATGGCCAGTGGGCCGGTTGTATTCTTTAAAGAAGTGATTAACAACACCTAGGAAGAATGAAGAATCACATTTGTTTATAAACATTGCTCCCTAGGGCTTCGTGTAGACAGTTAAGATTTTGCCAATCGTCCTCATCCTTGACTGATTAGCGACCAATGCCCCAAGCCTCTCAGGTGGATTAGAGCCTCATTATGAAGCTTCCGATATGTTGAAAGTTGACAAAGATCAATTGCTCCCTATGTCTGTTGGAGGTAGCACAAGACATAATCGGCTTAATCTGCAGCAAGGGAGATTTAGGGTCCATATTTGGAAAAGCTTTCTAAATAAGGGAGGTTAAGCCACGGAATAGATTTCTAGACCATCTTGATGGGATCTTGAGAAATCGTCATCTCGAGCCCCTTGTGCTAAAGTGGTTCATGAGTAAAATTTTAAATAAGGCTTTTATTCTAATCACAGTCCTTGGTTTTTTTTCCCCTCTAACTGGAGAGTACTAAGAGAATTTACAAAACAGTGTGATTGGGCAACAAACTAGCAGCTGAAATTCAGCATTGATGATTGCAAAGTAGTGCACATTGGGAAAACATAATCCCAACCATACCTACAAAATGTTGGAGTCTCATTTAGTTGTAACCCCTTGAGAGAGATCTTGGAATCATTCTTGCGGTTCTCTGAAAATATGCACTCAATGTGCAGTGGCAGTCAAAAAAGCTAACAGGGATTTATAGTGGCTCTGTGGCGTTATTGGCCTTATCCCTTTCCTAATGGTTCCAAACCCTAAGAGACCCACAAATTGAATACTGCATGCAGCACTAGTCACCCCTTCAGAATATAAATATTAGATCTGGAATATAGACAAGGTCAACCAAAAATGAGTAAGGGTATGGAACAGCTCCCATATGATGAGAGATTAAAAACCCTGCGGTTACGTCTAGACTGGCATGATTTTCCACAAATGCTTTTAACAGAAAATGCTGTTAAAAGCATTTGCGGAAAAGAGCATCTAGATTGGCATGGACGCTTTTCCGCAAAAGCACTCTTTGCGGAAAAGGGTCCGTGCCAATCTAGATGCGCTTTTGTGCAAAAAAGCCCCGATCGCCATTTTCGCGATCGGAGCTTTTTTGCACAAAACAAATCTGATCTGTCTACACTGGCCCTCTTGCGCAAAAGGACTTTTGCCCGAATGGGAGCAGCATAGTATTTCCGCAAGAAGCACTGATTTCTTACATGAGATCGTCAGTGTTCTTGTGGAAATTCAAGCGGCCAGTGTAGACAGCTGGCAAGATTTCCACAAAAGCAGCTGCTTTTGCAGAAAAACTTGCCAGTCTAGACACAGCCTGTGACTTTTTGGGTTGGAAGAGAGGTGACTAAAGGAGGATATGATAGAGAAAGTGAATAAGGAAGTATTATTTATCCCTTCCTGTAACACAAGAATCAGAGGTCATCTGATGAAATTAATAGGCACCAGGCTTAAAAAACCCACAAACAAATGGATTATTTCTTCCAAAAAGGTATCGCCAACCTGTGAAACTCATTGTCAGGGGATGTTGTGAAGGCCAAATGTATAAGAAGTCTCTAAAAAGAATTAGATACGTTCCTGGGGGCTATGTCCATCAATGCCTATTAGCCAAGATGATCGGAGATGCAATCCCATGCTCTGAGAGGGATGAGTCACTCGACGATTACTTGTTCTGTTCATTCCTTCTGAGGTACCTGGCATTGGCCACTGTGAGAAGACAGGATACTGGGCTAGATGGATCATAGGCCTGATCCATTGTCCATCACGTCGCTCATTGGAGACGTGGTCTGTGACTGGATCTCCTAGCACTACTGCTCTACAAATAATTATAAATAATGATATCAGTAGCTTGCCCAGTGACACTTGTGTCATGGAGTGGGGGAAGAGGGGGGCCTGCACCCTCATCCACAGTCACGTGACACTCAGCCAGCAGGTAGAACAGAAGGCTTACTGGTTCACAAGGACACAGCATAGCTCAGACTTCTTGTTACAGGAACCACTGCTCTCAGCCCCGCCTCCTGCTTTGTCCTGCTTCCATGCCCAAGGTGTTATTTGCTGTCACCTGGTCCTCAAGATGTAAGAGACTGAATATACTTCCACAGTGAGTCACACCCAGCCTCCTCCTCCTCATACAGATAGTGCCCGGGGAAACTGAGGCACGGACACAGGGCCACTTCAGAGCAGCATAGGATAGTAGCAATCACATAAAGCACAACGAAGCAACCAGGGAATGCAAAACCAGAGTGAACACAGGACTACAAGAGTGGACAAAATCCTCACTACATCACAACTTGTTGACTGGAATCAGTTTCCATTGCAGCTAATGGAAAGAATCCTATTAATTCCATGCCCCCAACACTCATTAGGAAAGTTACATTAAGTTTTATCTTCCCACCTTGGAGATTTTTTCCCCCATGTTCTGCATCACTTGTCACATTCTCCTCGTGGTACCTGACTGAGTTCATCTAAACACGTGCTTGTTAGTTGGATATAAATAGCTTTTAGTTTTACTTCCTGTCAGATTTAATTGCAGCCCTCCTCCATGTGTGCCTCGGCTGATGTACAAGCAATTTATTGCGGAGAGGAAACTGGGTCACATGACTTCGCTGATTGTGCTGACGGTGGGCTTTTCCTTCCCATGGTAAGATTTTGGTTTTAGACACAGGTCTGCATGCGCTCGAATAAGAATTGATAAATACCAGTAAACCACGAAGGGTGAGATCCTGAAAGATACCAAGTTCCCTTTTGGGACTTAAATTCAACACCTGCTAAGACCTGGCCCAAATTATTCATATTTTACATTTATGCAAATGGAATTTAGCCTGGCATGTCACAGGCTAATTGAAATCAACATTCTGTAATGTGCGAATAGCCTCCTGGCAGGTGCTGAACGCTCTCTGGGCCCTACCTCTCTGGATCTGCAATCAGACTGAAGTCATACCACAATTCACATCATGTCCCCCACGGAAGTCAATGAAATGGCATAGGTGTGTCAAGGTAGCACATGGATGGATTACTTGTTTAAGAGTTACAGAATCAGGTTCCAGACCAGATGTGAAAAGATAGGGTCTGCAGGTTGGATCCAGCCCACCAAGCCTTTGATATGGCCAGCGGCTGCCCTGCTGCTCCTCTGCTTCCAGGCCAATCGAGATCTGGGAACGGGGGAGTACGCGAAGTCTCCTCCCCCCTGCCAGGGGCGTGTGGCACTAGAGGGAACTGCCAGCTGTTCAGAATGGCTAGTGGTTCCCTCTAAGAGCTGTGCACCCCAGGCAGGGTGGCAGCAGGGGGAGTGAAAGACGTTGCTCACTTCCACACTCCCCCCAGACTCTGATTGGCCTAGGAGTGGGGAAGCGCATGAAGTCTCCTCCCCCTGACAGAGGCAGGATGTGCCTAGGGAACAGCCCCTTTCTGCTCAAGGCCCTACCCTTCCCCACCTGAGACTCTGCCTCTGTGGGGGGGAGGCAGCCCGCAACCACTGCCAAAATTTGTGACGTGCCCCCCCCCAACAATTATTGCCCACTCATCTTCCAAACCCTTCATTTTTTTTCAAGATATCAGTGATACACGGGGGGGGGGGGAGTTGGCTAAACATGAAGCGCAAAGAATGCTTCAGCGACAAAATCACAATGTTTGCTTGACAATGCTTAACAGAGATGGGTATGAGGCGACGAGCCTCTTGGGAATGGGTCCGCGTCTACCTCACTGCTTGTACAGCACCTAGAACAATGGGGTTTTTGATCCTGATCAGACTTTCTGGCTGGTACCATAGTACAAGCAATAAAGAACTCCGGAGATGGGTAGCTAGAAACTGCTACTGTGCATCAGTGCTGGAGGTGTGCTCCAGACCCGTCCATGGCGGGGATGGGACAAAAGGGCAATTGTGTGGGGCCCAGTAATTCAAACCCCAGCCCTTTAAATCACCGCCTGAGCACCATGCCACATGCTACGAGCAGCTCTGAGGTCTGGCTGCCCCCAGCCTTCCCAAAACCCCGCCTCTTCTCGGAGCACGGAGCCGCCCCCTCCCATGTTGCCCAGGCGACAGCAGACGCTGTTGGCTCCCCTGCATATGACATCCCTGTCTTGGGTAGCTGAAAGTAGTTGGGTGGGATATCCTGGTGGCTATCCCCACACATTGTAGACCTACCAGATAGTTTGAAAGACTCTGGAATGATGTTTGGTCCCTGCTAAGGAGACTATCAAAGCAAAGTAGTTTACATGCCCATTTTTAGGAAAATGATGATGGCAGATCTCTGCTATTTGCTTACCTTCATCTTCTTCCTTTGAAGTGGACTCAAGCCTTAGCAGCTCCTACATACTACAGGATATCTCAGGAAATCTTCTCTTTTAGAGCTATATGATTAGCTTCTGTCATTAGACTTAACTACCTCTTCCAGTGGGATAATCAAGTTGTTTCCTGCATTGTATTTGTTGTGCATGCTGAATTCAGAAGTTTTACTTTACAATTACAATACAACATAAAAAGCAGGAGCAAGACACTTCAGAGTGAAAACGTACTGTTTTAGACTTCCAGGTTTTCACTGTCAGCCATTCAGACTGCACTGGTGTTTAATTTTTTTCAGATTTTTTTTAACTTTACTTTTTTTTAATCAAATGTAAAATAACTAAGTGCAATGGAAATTAAAGGCCTAATCCTGCAACCTGTTTAGTGCTGATCAAGCTATGTTCCAATATAACTTTGCAGATTGGGCCCAAAGGCAAAAAGAATTTTTTTTAGCCCTATTAGGCCAGCTCCTCAGATGGTATAAATCAGCATAACCCCACTGATTTCAATGAACTTATCCTTCTAAGATAAGTCTATGGCTTTCCCTCTGGCAGCTCCAAGGGCTGCACGTAGCACGCAGCTCCTCTGGGTGTCTGTGCCTTTAAGAGGAGGCCAGCTACGGGGAACCAGCGAGTGGTGATTGCGTGTACGGAGCGTCGCAGAGGCCACCTGTGTTTTTTTTTCCCCCGGAGGCCAGTTCTTGCATAAGAGGCTGTTGCCGCACGTCCACACTGCCCTCTTGCGCAAGAGCGCCTGTGCAAGACAGCTTACACCTGATAGAACACAGCATAGCTCTTGCGCATTGCGCAAGAACCCGCCGGTGTAGACTTAGCATAGGTGTGTGGGTTACACTCAGACACTTCAAGAATGAAAGCCATAGATGTATCTTAGAAAGATAAGTTCATTGAAATCAATGGGATTATGCTGATTGATGGCGTGGGCGACTTGCAGAAGGGCACATGGGAGCACAGGGGATGGATGGAATGAGACAGAGTGCGTACATGGGCCCCTGGGGCGTGCTCGCCCTCCCTTTGATGGCCCCTCCCTCCACGCAGGCCAAGGCCCTCTGCCCTCCAGGGGTTCCCCCCCACCAGTGGGGCTGTGTGCAGGAGGGACAGCATGACCCCCTGGGTGCTGGGCTTTCCCCTGCCCCTACAGCCTCCCCCCACAACCCGGTCTGGCCCCTTCCCTCCCCCAGGATGAGCCCGTAGTCCACGGAGGGCCTTACCTGCCGGATGTCCACACCGACGGTGGACCTGCCCACCCCAAACTGGTTCACCATGGAGCAGTAGCTGTCCTAGGTGGATAGTTTCCACAGGGCAATCGTAACCCTCTTCTCCATGGGGATGGTGGGGCGCAGGCAGGTGTCCTGCATCCAGAGCGCAAGGGTGAGCTCCGTGCAGAGTTCGTGAAATGTTCCCCTGCGCATCCTAAAGTTCTGCACCCATTGCTGGTTGCCCCATTGTCCCAGCACCAGGCACTCCCACCAGTCCCCACTGGTGTAGTGGCTCCACAGGCGCCTGTCAGTGGTGGGGTGCAGGTCCCCGAGTGCAGCTGTTGAATGCATCTGATCGAGCATGTGTTGCCCAGTCTCCAGTTTCTGCTGGAGCAGTGTGGGTCCCTGCAGAAGGACCTCCACAGCCTCAATTATGGCCGTGATGGGACATTGCTGGGTGGGGTCCTCCTCCGGTTCCATGTCTCTGAGCAAGGCAGCGATGGTGCCCAGGGGCACTTGCTCAGGGACTGAGGTGGAGGGCATGGCTGAGGCTCTGGATGCCTCAATGAGGTGCCTCAGCACCAGCCGCAGGGAAACGGCCATCCAGGGGTCCCTTTCAGTGTGTTACCCAGCAGGGGTCCGGCACGCGCCCACAGAATGCCGCTGGTGACCTCTTGACATAGCCAAAGTGGTTCCGGAGCTAAGTTATTGTGTAACAGCATCCCACCAGTGTGCACGCTTTCTTGCGCAAGAGCTCAGCATTCTTGCACTGCACTTCTGGCCGGTGTGGACGCTCTCTTGCGCAACAACCTGCCAATGTAGACATAGCCCTAGTGTGGTTACTGAGCAACGCAAGTGGTACCTAGAGCACAGCAACAGTTAAGACCAAGAGACCTCTACAGCATGGGCTAGGAGCCAGCTGGCTTTTAGCTCAGAAGGTAGAGGCTCCTATACTCTGCTTCAGAAGTCCCAAGTTCAAATCCACCTAGTGGTGGTTACATGAACACCTTGTAATGGCACTCTGAGATTGAGAAGTACTATTATCCCATTTTACAGATGGAGAATGGGGCAAATTGAGGCAATAGATGAGCACCTGAGGCCCAAGGTTATACCTGAAGTCTGTGGCAGAGCAAAAATTTGAACTGAGACCTTCCTAGTCCTAAAAGTGTAGCTTCTACATTGGACGGGGCTTTCCCTTTATTCAAGTTTACAACAGCTTGGGACCTGGCCCATTATCTGTGAGCTCAATTATTTGGTTATATGATTTCATGCTGCCTGTACAGCAAACATTCAATTATAATCTTCCCCACTAAGTCACCCTCCTCTCTTTCCTTTAGTGGGTAATTCCATGGCCATGCTAGACATCTTTATTTCAATGGAACCCTGGGTCTAGTATATCCTCAGTAGTCAGGCTTTTTGTGCTGCTTAGGCCTGATCTTACAAAGTGGCGAGTCTTTTCCTGAGGTACTCAGCATCCTCAATTCTCATTTTCTTCACTGTGAGCCAACAGTGCCCAGCATATAACAGGATCAAACCCTGGAACTCTCAGAGTGAATGAATAAGGGCACATAGCCCATTGTCAAAATCAATTATTGTGCAACTAAAACAAATGAGAATTTTTAAAATTATCCTGCAGTTTTGTTGGCTTATCATTGAGTTTTCTGACACAACTACCACCAGGAGTCCAAACATAACATTCAGTTATTGTTGACTGCTGGGATCAGAGCTGGTTGAAACGTTTTCAAACAGTTCACTGTCAGAAATGCTGTTTTGTCAAAAATAGAAGCATTTTGCATGAAACTGCTGATTTTGAGTAATTATTTTGATTCTTTTTTTTGACAAAACATTTCAAAATTATTTGAATCAACCTGGAGCAATTATTTGAGTCAACTTGGAGTTTTGCTTTCTCATTTTGCTGTGTTCCAAGTTTCCAGTTTTGTTTCATCTTTTAATTTTGTAATCTTATACTCTTTAAATATCAATGTTCTAGATTACACAACGTATTTAACATTATAATGTTTTGATATTATCTAAACAAAAGTTTTCATATGGTCATTTAGATGTTTCCTGTTTTATTCCGTAGTAAAATTTGAAATGTTGACTTTTTGTTCCGATTCAGCCTAAAAGGAAATTTCATCATGGCAGGACTTCCTGTGGTATGGAAATTCCATTTTCTGGCCTGCCTGCTCTATTTGAAATGACATGAATTACTTGTCAATGACTATATCACCTCATATTCCCCTGATGCTAAGGATAATTCAGAATGGATACAATTTGTCATTGGAGCTACACCGAGGATGAATTTTACCCATTCTGTTCCAGGGCCTAGAATGTCTCACTTTCCATTAGACGAGCACGTTAGAAAGGAGTCAAGTCCTGCATGCTCACATTGGCTTTTGTTTCTCTTGCATGATTCTGCTGGCTCTGTATTTAGTATTTCTTTTTAGCATTTCTATTATTGAGAAGTTTTTTTCTGACCCTTTGAATTTGTTTTGAGATTTTACAAAGTCCCAGTTGGTGGTGGTTTGGCTCCAGATCACCCAAGCTTCTGCTGTAAGTCATTGTCAGATACTGGCATGGAGGTAGAAGAATGAGAGGACAAGAATGAGCATGTCTTAAGGCTTTACGCAGGGTTCTTGTCGTACTAATGAGATGCCTTACTATTAATTTCCTTCTTGGGCCTCACCTCAATCCACTACAATCAGCAGGAATTAACTTGTTAGCCATGCAATAGGATTCTACCCACTGTGACAAAGCTCCTTGATTTTGTGGGTCACGCACTTTCAGGCAGATTGCTTTCCTCGGATTTTCACAGCAGCCCTCAGTTTAGATACTTTTTCTAGGGCAACAACTTGTTGTTTGTTTGAGCCACTCTCATCATTGACCAGCATGGGAAAGAGAAGGGAGACCAAACTCTATAGTCTCTGTTCCCCTCCAAGTGGTACAGGGCAGGATAGACCTCTTTACCAAAATGAGTCCTTTTCTGCTGCTGAAATGGGGTGTAGGGGGTGGGGAGAGACCTGAGCCTGCTCTCTCCCACTGGGTTCCAGCCCAGGAACCCTGTGATAGCAGCTGCCTGTAATGTCTTTAGTATCAGCTGCGACAGTTATGAATCCCCGTGTCACTTCTCCATGGCCTTCCCCCAGCACCTTCCTTACTGCAGGCTCTTCCTCCTGGCACCTGCTTGCACTTTCTTCTCCCAGACTCTCTGCAGCACCTTTTCTCCTCAGCTCCTTGCTCGCACACTGATCTAACAGAAGGGAAGCCTTTTTTAAACCAGTCCCAACTGGTTTAGAATTGGCCCCCAAGTGTTTTGGTTAGTCTGACACACTTGACTTTGGAAACCTCCTTATTCACTCCAGGTATTTTAATTGGCTTGATTGATTCTAGCAGGTTCCTGCTGGTTCTATATTAGCCATTGTTAGTTTATCCTGGGAACAAGGGGTCTATTTATCTAGGCCTAATATATTTCCTTTCTATCGTTTTCCTATAGCTTTCTGGCCTGACACTGTCTCACCACCTAAATTCCCCCTGAAATATTAATTAGATGTAGAGATCTTTATTTATTAGGGCTCAACACTGATGTCATTACTCAAGAAAATTGAGTCAGAGTCCTAAGAATTCATCAAGAACTCCAGTATCCATCTATGAAGCTGGTTTTTCCCTCCCCTCACAAAACAATTCACCTGCCTATCTTTGCAATTGCTGCAAGTCAGCTGGGTGGCACTTGAATCTCTCCTGAACTGCTGCCCATGTGCTCATCTTAGAGGGAATAGTGCTCCCATTGCCTCTAGAACAGCATGGTTCACAGATGCATTTCGACAGCTTCCATCTTACTCAACACACCATGGACTGAACCAAGGATCTTTGGCGATAAAAGCATAAGCTCACACGTTTGAGTTAATGTGCTTAGCCAATGCTATAAGAGACTTATATTGGGAACACATCCTCACTAGTGGCTTACAGGAAGTCATATATGGGTTTGTCCACTGACATTTCCTGCTAGGGTTGGGCATTGGTGCCAGTGGTAAGGCTCTCAATGAAAGGTGAGACCTGGTCATGCTCCTCTACGATAGGCAATACAATGGTGCTGCAGAAAGGGTGCAGATATTCAGGCAAGATGGCAAAACCATACTTAGTAGTTGAACCCAATCAACTAAAAGCACATCTGCTATTTTTTATTACAAACTTGATTTAGAAATGGCCTTAATAGAACCTTTAGCAGACACGTGTATATTACCCGATTACAGAGGGAGACATTTGAGCTGGAGTTCGTTTACAAGTTCAGTATTATCAACTTAGCCCTGAATAAAGATCTCAACTGGTTAAAGCACTGCAAAGGCAACTCCTCTACCTTTTGATATTTGCATTTACATCACATTCTAAAAATGAGACACACCTAGACTGACTTAATTAGCTTCATTAACACTGGTCCTGCAATTGACATGTAACTTCTTTTGCTGTTATATATGCCCCAAATTCTGTAATTCCCACTCCAATTCATGTGATGAAATGGGTTTTATCCACAAAAGCTCATGACCTAATAAAATTATTAGTCTCTAGAGGGCAACAGAACTGCTCATTGTTTTTAAACATAACCCCATGGTCACCCGTATATCACACAGTATGCAGTGCCTCAAGGCAAACATTAAATTTTCATCTGGCCCTAACTCTGCTGCTAGTCTAAACACTTTCTTTACAGCTTAGAATGAACAAATAAATAGAATCATTTCTAGGTCTAAAGCATTTTTTTCTGTCATTTCTCTACATCTTACAATATATGACATTTCCCAACCCACATTTCTGACTTGAGCTAAGTGGCAAAGAGGTGAGTAGGTGTTTAGTTTGCTGTTTAAAAATGCTGAGGGATGCAGATAGGAGACAATAAAAGAGTTCCAAATGCTACAAAGCAGTACTGATAGGTGAACTTTAAAATGTTATGAAGGTCAGATCAACCACCAAGTTTGAACACCCATCCAAAATTTATGTGAGCCTGTGCTGGCATGCATAAATTCAATCTATTCTGACTTTGGGTACTGCACTTTTAAATGAACATGAATACCCCATCTTTGATATAGTGGCAGCTGCCATCTTATGTGCAAATACAGTCTAAGGGTATGTCTACACTACAGCGTTATTTCGAAATAAGTATTTCAAATTAACTATTTCGAAATTAGATAACTAATTAGATATCTAATTTTGAAATAGTTAATTTGAAATAGCTTATTTCAGAATAATGTGTCTACACACAAAATGCATTTAGAAATAGCATTTTTCTATTTCGAAATAGCACATCCATACTGAATGGACATTGAATCGCATTTAAGGCTGGTTGGAACCAGTTCCGGCAGGGCATCAGGTCAGAAGTTACCTTGTGGACAGGGC
The DNA here is from genome assembly GCF_049634645.1 of Pelodiscus sinensis. NCBI lineage: Eukaryota > Metazoa > Chordata > Testudines > Trionychidae > Pelodiscus > Pelodiscus sinensis. Next base: position 127,466,433 of record NC_134715.1, read on the forward strand.
AGCCAGCAGGGCACCCTGGGAAGGGCTGGAGGCCCCCTATTTCGCAATAAGCGTCTACACAGTGCTTATTTCAAAATAGCAATTTCAAAATTGGCACTATTCCTCATGGAATTAGGTTTACCAATTTTGAAATAAGCCCTCCACTATTTCGAATTAATTTCAAACTAAGGGAATGGCTGTGTAGATGCTAGGAAAGTTATTTCGAAATAACTTTGCTGTGTAGACATACCCTAAATCAAAACAAACACTGTGCTCTATCTTGGTGATTTTACACCATTCTTTCTTTCAAAGGTGATACTTGTTTCATGTACCACATTCAGGGTTTCTAAAAGTAATATTGTATTTTAATAAGAAAACTATTTACAGAGAAACTGCAGTTCCAGATACCATTCTAGGGCACACAGACTGACTTGTATTGGGTAGAAATGAATGGAGCCTTTAAAGCTTTATATTTCACCTTTCTATAATTACTACATTAGAACAGAATGTCCTTTTCCCCTTAATCTTTAAAGGACTGGCCAAATAGACCATATCATGTTGGTGAACAATGGCATATACATGAGTAGCCCTGTTTTAATTAGTGCTTACCATTGTGAGAAAGTCTCAGAGGTGTAGCTGTGTTAGTCTGTAAGGGTATGCCTAGACTTCAGGGTTTTGTCGACAAAACTGGACTTTTGCCAACAAAACTATACCTGTGTCTACACTGCCGCTGAGTTCTGTCGACATAACGTCGACAAAACTCAGCAGTTTTGTCGATGGCTGTAAACCTCATTCTATGAGGAATAACACCTTTTGTCGACAGAGTTCTGTCAACAGAAGGAGTTATTGCATCTACACTGTCCTTTGCGTCTACACTGTCATGTCAACAAAGTGGCTTGCTTTGTCAACAGAACTAGATGTAGTCTAGACGCTTTTTGTTGACAGAAGCTTTGTTGGCAGTATCTGTCAACAAAACCTCTGTCGATAAAAGCCTGTAGTCTAGACATACCCTAAGGGTACAGCTACACAGCACCTTAAACTTGAAATAAGATATGCAATTTGTGCAACGCAAATTGCATATCTTATTTCGATTGTATTTCAAAATAGCTGATTTTGAAATCTGGCGCATCTACACAGTGCCAAATTTTGAAATAATGTGCTATTTTGACACATCCTTTAGCACTCACAGAATGAGAGTTACGACGATGCCAAAATAGAGTGCCCATTATTTCAAAAAATATTTTGAAACAATGGACGTGTTTAAAAGACACAGGATAGCTATTTCGGGATAGCAGTCCATGTGTCCAGTCCTGTTGTCTAGACGTACCCTAACTGAAATAACTTAATAAATGGTCCTGCAGCACCTTAGAGACTAACAACAAATGCAGATGGCCCAATTTTCTGTTTTCTCATTGAGCTAAATCTTGTAATTTGGAGAGATGCTGAGGGGACGCCAGAAGAGCCCTGAGAGACACAAACGGAGTTAAAGCCCGTGGGATGACAAGTTGCGGGCAACAGCCCTGTCAGCCAAGACAGGGACGAAAGGTCCCTCTGTCTTCAGAGTCCTGGGCTGAGACTCGGAGAGTGGGAGGGTCCTGAAGTCTCCCTTTCCCTCTCCTTTTCCTCCCACGGATTCCAATTGTGGTTTGTGGTGATAGACAGGGGACCTAAGGGCTGAGTGTCACAGGACACTGTGCCCAGCATTTCCCTTATGGGAGGAATCCCTCTCCCCACTCCAGCCTGGCCAGGACTATGCCAATGTGAGGGGGCAGAGTCCTGAGAAGGGCTAGAGAAATACAGGGGCTAGGGTCTTACAAAGAGGGGGGCACTTGGGGTGGCCGCCTGACACCCCCTTAGGAAAATTATTCCCTGCCTAAATGTATGGTTAGAATTTTTTTCTAGGACAAATGTCTTTAGCTTCAGTTCATTGCTCCCTGTGGCACTATTCTACTCTGCCTTAACTAAATCCCCACCCACTTATGTCAAATGTGTCGCTTTGAAATAGGCCTTTAACATGGAGTGTTGAAAGATACTTTGGCATCTAAGTTGGCAAGTGACCAAGAACAGAAGTTTGCTTCATGTGGGAGGATGTTTCTGGGGTTATATATGGGAGCTTTTTCATATGGAGTGTGCAGAGGAAGCCCCCGCCCAAACACACACACAAAGTTTTCTTTAAACTAAATGCATAATTAACCTGGTCTGGACATATTCCCTTATAACAGAAAACAAAAAGGGTTTGTAAATCGAGTGTTTTCGACAGTTATTTACTCTAGAGTGTTTATATTCATTGCACCTCTTCTTTCATTTCACTGGGTCTGCTCATGACTGTTGTTCTCCTGTGTTCAGGTTCCAAATGACACCAACTGTTGGAGATGCATTTGATCAGTGTATAGTGTCCTTCACGCTGAGAAGCTATCAGAAAGTTGTTTATGGACATGTTTGGATGACCCTCACATTTATGGCAATGAAAACCTCACAACAATGCATTCATAGAATCATAGAACCATAGAGCTGGAAGAGACCTCAGAAGGTCGTCAAGTCCAGCCCCCAGCTCTAGGCAGGACCAATCCCAACTAAATCAACTCATCCAGGGCTTTGTCAAGCCGAGACTTAAAAATCTCTACGGCTGGAGACACCACTACTTCCCTAGGTAACCCGTTCCAGTGCTTCACCACTCTCCTAGTGAAATAGTTTTTCCTAATATCCAACCTAGACCTCTCCCACCACAACTTGAGACCACTGTTCCTTGTTCTGCCATCTGTCACTACTGAGAACAGCCTTTCTCCATCCTCTTTGGAACCTCCCTTCAGGAAGTTGAAGGCTGCTATCAAATCCCCCCTCACTCTTCACTTCTGCAGACTAAACAGACCCAATTCCCTCAGCCTCTCCTTGTAGGTCATATGCTCCAGCCTCCTAATCATTTTGGTTGCCCTCCGCTGCACCCTCTCCAATGCGTCCACATCCTTTTTGTAGTGGGGGGCCCAGAACTGGACACAGTACTCCAGATGTGGCCTCACCAGAGCCGAATAAAGGGGAATGATGACATCTCTGGATCTGCTGGCAATGCTCCTCTTAATGCAACCTAATATGCCATTAGCCTTCTTGGCTACAAGGGCCCACTGTTGACTCATATCCACCTTCTCATCCACTGTAACCTCCAGGTCCTTTTCTGCAGAACTACTACTTAGCTGGATGCTCCCCAGCCTGTAACAATGCTTGGGATTCTTCCATCCCAAGTGCAGGACTCTACACTTGTCCTTGTTGAACCTCATCAGATTTCTTATGGCCCAATTCTCCAATTTGTCTAAGTCACTCTGGACCCTATCTCTGCCCTCGAGCATATCTACCTCTCCCCCTTGCTTAGTGTCATCTGCAAACTTGCTGAGGGTGCAATCCATCCTTTCATCCGGGTCATTAATAAAGATATTGAACAAAACCAGTCCTAGAACTGAACCTTGGGGCACTCCGCTGGAAACCGACCGCCATCCTGACCGAGTCATTGATCACTACCCACTGGGCCCAGCCTTCTAGCCATCTTTCTATCCATCTTACCATCCATTTATCCAATCCCCATTCCCTTAACTTGCTGGCAAGAATATTGTGGGAGACCGTATCAAAAGCCTTGCTAAAGTCAAGGTATATCACATCCACAGACTTTCCCATATCTACAGAGCCAGTTACCTCATCATAGAAGCTAATCAGATTGGTCAGGCATGACTTGCCCTTTGTGAATCCATGCTGATTATTCCTGATCACTTTCCACATTGCCCCTTCCTACCTTTCAATGCCCAGCACTCAAGGTAAAGTCAGCTTGAGAGAGGAAAAAAAATCCCAGTGTGCTTTGAGCACCCAACAACATTGAAATGGAGTTAACCTAAAAGGGCAAGGATCCTGCATCCCGTATACTGGGTAAGATTCTGTCACCATTAGACAGAGTTTCACTCTACCACATTAATTTCAGTGGGATGAGTCATGGAGCAAAGTGTTACTTGATGTGAATAACAACGCCAGAATCTGACCCCAAGTAAGTTCTGCATGATTGGTCTCCTTTTCACTAGTTCATACTGAGGGATAACGCATGTGGAACTACTTTCCAAGGGGACATTTAATCAAACACACATGTGGTGGGTTTGCAAAAGAACTGGCAAACTGGTGGAAGGTCAGAGTTCTTATGAGCAGAACATCACAGGAGAATGAAGCTGTCATCCTGGGTTACAAAACCATAACACAGCTTTCATTTCTAATTACCGTTTAATTTGTCCCCTTTGAATATACTGCATAGCTCTTTAGGCCTCCAGGGGTTTGGCCAACATGGGGTCCAATTTGTTGTTTGTGATGGATACTTCCCAACCAGAAATAAATACGGTGTGAGGTCTCTCAAATTCCTTGGATCAGAGAAGCATAAATCTTTTCAGTGATAAAGAACGACTTCTCCTTGCTTTCCCAAGGAGAATTGAATGCCAAGATAATTGCAGCACAAGCTTTGCTTGGTAATGATCATTCTAAATTCTAAAATGCCTGACGTTTAAGTCATGAATGGTCCCCGTTGACTGGCAGATTATTGCACTGGGGCATCCTTCCCCTTTGGCAAAGATCACAAAGGAGAGGCAATCTTCAGTACTCACTGGTTAATAACCAGGCCTACATCAAAAGACAGTCCCTATATAGCATCTCGGTGGGGAGTCAATATTGCAAAAAGACCTTTTATGATGGTGGACTGAGACTTTGCTCCATCCAGAAGGTCAATGTTTGGAAGCAAGGATGGCCTCTGAGAGACTCCGCAGCAACAACATAAGAGGGAGGTGAAGAAGACAAGGGAATACAACTTTCACTCACACTGCATGAAGAAGAGAATAATCTAGACTGTATCTAATCCATTTCCATCACAGGAAACTTATTCCCATGCCCAGGAGTAGCACTAGACCAATCATTTTTCTGACTATAAGAGAGTATTCATTTAGTACAGCAGAAGGGCAACAGAGGGCCAGATTCTGAGGTGATAGAAGGCAACGTAAAGCTAATGGCCTTAAATGAGACTCACACCCTTCAACTGCTCAAAACTCCCTCCATCTTGTTTCCACCCCATGCCTGACATGTGGTGAAGTTGGGGATGGTATATGTTATATACAAAGTAGTTGGACAAGGTGAGTTTAAGTAGGGTGAGGTACCTTCCCATCAGCAACTTTCTCTCTCATTAGCTACTGCTCTCCTCTGGTCCCTCGCCATGGGAATGATGCCACCGTGCACTCAAGTTCAGTGGAAGAAAAGTGAGATGGCTGCAAGTCAAATTAAGTAAACTGAAGTAAGCCGGAGGCAGTCTAAGGGTTGCCAGTCTAAGGAGGCATTGGTGACTCTATATGTGTCCAGTCCATTACCCCCTCTCGTCCCATCCCAAGCCCTTGAGGCATGTATCTCAGGGTGGCTCAATGACATGCTAGCTTCCCTGAATAGTGTTGGTAAGTATCCGTGACAGTACACAGCCTGGCCCACTTTGCAGTGTGAATGGAGGGGGTAGACAGATACCAGTTAGCACACAATCTCAGGAAGGCAATTACAACTCCCCACCCACTAATGACATAGTGAACACTTTAAAATGTTAGACTCTCACACATTGTTGTCTCTGGGAACCAGGGCGCATACCATGGACATGGTTGCATTCCTTGGCTGTTTAAAAGTTTAAGGACTGCACTCTTCTAAAGCTATGGTACCTGGGAGGAATGCCTTAGTCTTTCCCCAGGCTCAAATTAGAATGCTCTCTCTCACGTCATAGGCAGGACCACTGGCTCCTGAGATTAAATCCATCTCACCAAGGGGATAGCACCAGAACCTCAGAGAGAGCTGAGAGCACCACAGGCCTTAAGAGGCTGACAGAGCACAGTATCCACCTGCTGCTAATAGCTCCTTCCACCAGCTACTTGTACTGCTCCATCTGCAACCCAGAGTGCTACTGAGCTCAGTTCTGCATCCAAACACCTCCCTGACACCTTGTCTGAGCAGGACAACACCACTAAGCCTGCAGGAGTGCTGGGAAATCCAGTGACCAGCCTGCAAGTGCTTTGCAGGCAGACCTCCATGTAGGGTTCCCCTATTTCAGGTTCCCCAAGAAGTGCGCTCGCTGGAGGTGGGGGAAAGTGTTTCTCTCTGACATGGTGACAGGGTGGTTGGTGCAAGTCCAGGACGCAATGAAAGACTTCGGTCAAGACCTCCATTCAGGACCCCAGGGCTGGGAGCCAGAGCCTGGCTGGGCAGGACCCAGTCACTGTGGCTTACATGGGAATGGACCAATCAGCTCTGGATGCCGGGGAGGGTGACGTAAGGAAAGTGAACCAATTAGGGCTCTCTCGGAGCTACAGCTTATATGCTCTGCAAAAACACAGGACATTTCCTGTTATTTGAAAAATCTGCCTGGACAGAGAAAGGGAGCTCGAAAAAGAGGTAACGTCCAGCAAAACATGGATGTATGGTAATCCTGAGTCACTGTTTCCCCCATCTCCCAACTGAGATTCAAGGAGATTCAACTTTGGGAGCAAGTCTTAGCTGACATTTTTCCACTTCCAAAACTGTTTTGTTGCTTTATTTCTTGGCTTCTGCAATATTTCACAGAAAACTGTATTTGGGAAATTGTTGTAGCTTTCTATGTGACTTGAGAAATATTTTGTTACCATAGGGATAGCTGCAGTACTGTGCGTTTGCATGGCACTATGCAGTCCTTTGCCTGTGAACACTGAATGGCAAATTTCAATTCTTGTACTTGTTCATGCTGGACTTGTAACATATCTGCCCATCGACTTCATCATCCCAGTAAAATGTATTTCGCTGTGTGCATCTTTTTTCTCCTGTGACGGGTGAAGTGAAGCTGTGTTGTTGGATGTGGAACAAGACTCAGCTTTTTTTACCCCATGTCATTTAATGGTACAGAAAATGATATTTGGATGACTGCATTCTTAAAACTTAAATACTCACCCGAGGAAGTGAAAAAACAAAATTGATAGAGCCAGACAAGTACCCAGGCATCTGCTTCTTCAAGATAGGCCCAACAAACAAAATAACAGAATACCACTAATCACCACCTACAGTGCATCATTGACAATCTACAACTTATTTTGGAAAACACCCCCTCACTCTCACAGGCCTTGGGAGACAGGCCAGTCCTCACCTACAGACAACCCCCTAACCTTAAGCCAATTCTTTCTAGCCAACTTGCAACACAACTCAAACATACTCATCTAGGAACCTACCCCTGCAATGAACTCCGTTGCCAACTCTGTCCACACATCTATACAAGTGACACCATCACAGGACCTAACCACATATCAAAGGTTCATACAACTGCACATCCTGTAATGTGATATATACCATCAAGTGCCAGCAGTGCTCCTGTGCCATGTCTACCGGCTAAACTGGACAGTCTCTGTGACAAAGGATTAATGGACACAAATCAGATACTAGTAATGGTAACACAGAGAAAACTGGAGGGGAACATTCTAACCTGTCTAGGCACTCATTAATGGGTTCAAAAGTAGCCATTCTTCTACAAAGAAATTTCAGGAACCAATTACAGAGAAAGACTGGGGAACTGGCCTTCACATGCAAATTTGACACCTTCACCCAAAGACTGAACAGACACATGAACTGGATGGGACGTTAGCTTTTGATGTCATTTGGGTGTTGAATGTAAGCATGGGTCACTTACAGCCCACTCAATTAACATCATTTAGCACAGGCTCTATAATTGACAGGGTTCCCCTCCCCCTCCCTTTCTTTTTCTGCTTTCAATTAGTTTTTTTTCTTTTTGCTTCACCCATGTGAAGAAGTGGGCTGTATCCAGGAAAGCTCGTGACACTATTTATATATTTTTGTTAGTATGTAAGGATACGTTTATACAGCAGCGTTATTTTGTAATAACTGGAATAACTCCATCTCCTGTAAACCTCATTTCATGAGGAGAAAGGAAAGTCAAAGGAAGAGCACTCTTCCTTTGACTTCCTGCTGCGTAGACAGTGCCAAAAACTGAATTAAGCTATTTCAACTTGAGCTATGTCAACTGCGTAGCTTAAGTTGTGTAGCTTATTTCAACTTTAGCCCTACTGTGTAGACAGGATCACTCTTAGTTTTTGGGGAAATTTTCTAAAATCTCCCCCAATGTTCAGAAATATCACAAAACTTAGTGGTACACTTCTGAGATGGAGACAGTTCTGGGTATGTTTCCTAAGATGGAATCCATTTGCTCTTATTTAGATGGATGTCCCCCCAGTAGTCAGCAAAGGGCAAATAGTTGTCTGTCTTAATGCCTTATCGAATATAATGAAAACAAAAAATCAGAGCATACTAGCAATCACACCGTGGGCTGCCTGTGACTTGTACCACCAATACCCCTCTTGCCCATCTGCGTATTAAACACATTCCCCGTTATAAGGGGTCTAAAATGTCTGAAATGCAGTAGGCTCTGGGGACAATACAGAATCAAAACAGGAGCAACACAGTAGCTGCATTTCTCTGCACAGCAAACACTCCCCATACCATAGCCAGTGATTTCCACACACCCTTCATTTTGTGAGAGGTACTTAAGCACAGAAGAGGAATAAAGACACAAAATAGCTGTATTTGTTGTCATGAACTGATCATTATATTTTTAAACACCTTCCACGGAAACTGACGAAACTGTGCATGGAACATTAGTGGCGTTCATATGCCTAGAGTTTGCTTGCCACAAAGGACAAGTGAGTGTGTGAACTCCAAACTTTTCTACTGTTCTGAAACCTTGGTGGACCACAGAGGCATATTAAAGTATATTGATGTCAGGTGCATGGAAAAGGTTCATAATGCAGAGAGCTGAGTGGACCAGACTTACAATTTACAACCCACCCGGTCATTAGTGCGGCCAATACTGCTTATAGGATCCTGACCTGCTGCACAACATTGTGAGTGTAAAGGCCAAAGGGGATCAGGACTCTTGGTTTGCAAACTCTGTGCACGCAGCCAGACGCTACACATGTGCATAGTAGTTGAGTCCAGACAGGCAAGGGAAATTAGAGATGCCATATGTGCACAGATCCTGGAAGTAAAGGTACAAAGAAGACATCTACCTTGTGCTTCCACCTTTGCAGCCTTTCTGTGACACTCCTTTAACAGTATAGGAGGGCACACGTCAATATACATGTGGGGTAAAAGTGCCTCTAAAGGATCTTGGTATCAGGTTATTTGCACATTCATTAGGTGGTGCATGTCACATTGCACAACTGAATACAACCCATCAGAACTGGGTATCCGGAATGTGTTTACATACTGGGGTGGGGTTTCTGATGTGAAAGGATGTGAGCATGATATGGTACATGGATTGCATTCCTCATTCAGTGCAGTCTTGCTTCTCTTTGCTGGGACCTCTCCTCCAAGGAGATGTAACCTATCTCCGCAACTCTGATGAATGTCAACATGTCTTGGGACTGTTTCATTGCATGGCTCCTCATTTTAGGGTATGTCTGCACATCACAGCTATTTCGGGATACCAGAGGTATCCTGAAATAGCTACCCTGTGTTTACACAAGTGGCCCATTATTTTGAAATATCTTTTGAAATAACAGGCATGCTATTTCACCATCCTGGTAAACCTCATTGCATGAGGGATAAGGGATGGCTAGAAATAGAGCGAGTTATTTTGAAAGTTGGCGCTGTGTAGATGGGCCAAATTTCAAAATAAGCTATTTTGAAATAAAATCGAAATGATACACAATTTGCATAGTACAAATTGCATATCTTATTTCAAGTTTAGGGTGCAGTGTAGACGCACCCTTACATGGCTTTCCCCAATTAAGTTTGTAGTTCAGGTGTGTTCACAGGATCAGGAGGCCTAGTGGTTAGCATACCTGCCTCCCAATTCCTCACAAGGGCGGGATCACTTGATGATTCCCTGGTCTGTTTATTCCCTCTGGGGCTCCTGGCATTAGCCACTGTCAGAAAACAAAACACTGGGCTCTGGAAAGTGGCACCTTAGGGTGCAGTGTTTATTGTCTCGCTAACATTGATTTTCAGTGCACAGGATATGAGGGAGATCCCCACATCAGAGCTATTCTTTGACAAATCTCTGGAACTATCCCAGACTGAGGTCTCAGTAAAGGACGCTTTTGGTACAAATTGATAAATTAAATAGTAATAAGTCATCAGGAGCAGATACTATTCACACAAGGGTGCAGAAGGTGACACAATATGAAATTGCAGAACTACCAATGCCCATATGTAACACATCACATACATCAGCTTCTGTACCAGATGACTGTAGGATAGCTAATGCAATTCTTATTTTTTTAAAAGGTTCTAGAGGTGGTCCAGGCAATTCCAAACTGCCAAGCCCAACTTCAGTACAGGGAAAAGTATTTGAAATTATAGCAAAGAACAAAATTATCTGAGCCATAGATAAACAGGATATTTTGGGACATGACAACCCAGCTTGTGTAAAGGGAAATCATGACTCACCAATCGATCAGAATTATTTGAGGGAGTCAAGAAGCATACAGACAAGGGTGTTCTCATGGATATAGAGTTCTTGGACTTTCAGAAAGTCCTTGACAAGATTACTCATCTAAGTCTCTTAAGCAAAGTAAGCAATCCTGGGATGAGAAGGCCTTCCCTCTCAGAGATCAATAGTTAGTTAAGAGATAGGAAACAAAGGACAGGAATAAATGGTCAGTTTTCATGGAGAGAAGTAAATAGCAGGGTCCCCCCAAGGATCGGTACTAGGACCAGTGATGTTCAATATATTTATAAATGATTTGGTAAAAGAGGTGAACAGTGAATTGGCAAAGTTGCAGATGATACAAATTTACTCAAAATAGTTAAGCCCAAAGCTTACTGCAAAAAGTTACAAAGGGATCTCACTAAATCGGATGACTGGATGACAAACTAGCAGATGAAATTAAATGTTGATAAATGAAAAGCAATGCACATTGGATAAAAATAATCCCACCTGTATATACAAACTGATGGGCTCTAAATTAGCTATTACCCCTCAAGGAAGATTTTGGAGTCGTCATAAATAGTTCTCTTAAAATATCCACTCAATATGCAGCAGCCGTCAAAACAGCTAACAGAGTATTAGAAACTATCAGAAAATGGATAGTAAGACACAAAATCATAATGCTGCTATAGAAATTCATGGTACACCCACATCTTGAATATTGTGTGCAGTTCTGGTCACCCCATCTAAAAGAAAATGTATTAGAATTGGAAGAGGTGGAGAAAACGACAACAAAAATGATTAGGAGTATGCATGACCTTCGATGGGAGGCGAGATTAAAAAAACTAAGACTGTTCATCTTAGAAGAGGGATAATTAAGGGATAATGTGATGTTGTCTTCCCACACGCCAGCTCAGGACAGGGCTTCAGACTAATTCACTGGCATCCAAATAGAAATCAAATGAGTATCAAAAGGTATTATAGTCTAATCAGGACAATTTACTTGAGCATTAGCTTAGTTTGTTTATCACCTGTAGATTGCTGTCACATTACACCATATATATCCCAGTAACTAGCTAAGCCTAGATCAAAAGTGCACGTTGGTGTTAAGATGAGAATGTACTTGATGTGTAAAACTAATGAAAGATTGTTGTTTGCTATTACATTACCTTTTACATTGTGTATATCCCTGTCATTAAATTACTCACTTAATGTGATCAAAGCCTTCAGAATGCATATGAGGAAGTGTGCTAACTTTAAAACAAAGGCCATTATGTTCAACAGTGGAATTTGCAGACTTGGTCTACATTTCTTACCCATAGTCAACAAAGGAAAAGCCCACAGGAGTAAAAATGCTGCCCGGATGTTGTTCTGTGAGCAGAAACTATAAATGTTGATTCAAAGGATTGGTCCTAATCTTTGGAATGTTTGGATTCTAACAGGGTGGAATATCAGGACAAGACTGCAGAGATCTCCAGAGTCACTCTGTGTAATCCTAAGAAACTACGGAGAAACTGACAGATGACTAGATCTCTACTATCATTTGGCCTTTCAAACTTTTACTCAGCTCTTCATGTATTTTACCTACCTGCTTTGACCTCCCAATAGTTTCTTTTTCTTAGCTCATTATTCTCTAGTTAGTTTACTAGAGAATTGGCTGCCAATGTTGTCTTGGATGTGAGATCCAGAGTATCACATTGATCTTGGGTAAATGACTGACCATTTGGGACTGGGAGGAACCTAATGTGATGTGTTTGGGAGTTTATATAACCTTTCATCGCAAAGCCCAGTTTGTCTGAGTGGCAAGATAGTCTTGTTTGGCTCTCCACCCTATCTGTGAATTCATAGCAAGACTAATCTAGTGACCCAGAAGTTTACATGTGTTACTGGCTTGATGAAATTTATTGAATATACTACCAGTTTGGGGTATCTGCTCTATTTTCTGACAGTCTAACCTCAAACTCTTCAGAGGAGTAGTGGTGAACCTCCTTCCTCCTCTCCCTTTCCCCGCTTGCTCCTTTCCCTTGCAATTTGCTCCTCCTCTAATTGTTTGTTCTTGTCCTTCCCTCCCATCCCATGACCACAATGGAGGGAAGGGTTGTCTGGTGACACCCCTGCCGATCCTTTCCCACCTCTCCCCGTATTTAAAAACAACTCTTCCTGGGTATGTCTACACTACCCCGCTAGTTCGAACTAGCGGGGTAATGTAGGCATACCGCAATTGCAAATGAAGCCCGGGATTTGAATTTCCCGGGCTTCATTTGCATAAGCGGGGCGCCGCCATTTTTAAATCCCCGCTCGTTCGAACCCCGTGCCATGCGGCTACACGTGGCACAAACTAGGTAGTTCAAACTAGGCTTCCTAGTTCGAACTACCGTTACTCCTCGTGGAATGAGGAGTAACAGTAGTTCGAACTAGGAAGCCTAGTTCGAACTACCTAGTTCGTGCCGCGTGTAGCCGCAGGGCACGGGGGTCGAACGAGCGGGGATTTAAAAATGGCGATGCCCCGCTTATGCAAATGAAGCCCGGGAAATTCAAATCCCGGGCTTCATTTGCAATTGTGGTATGCCTACATTACCCTCCTATTTTGAAATAGGAGGGTAGTGTAGACATATCCCCTCTGAGGAGTCCAGGCCCCATCATTACGGTGGAGATGGCGGACATGGATAGAGACCCCAGGGCCTCGACCGTTCCTGCCATCGCGCCTCCAGTCACCATTAAGAAGGCACCCCTGAAGGGTAGGAAAGGCCAGGGGACCAAAAAGGGCAAAAGCCCCACCCAGAAGGCAAAACGTCTTGTGGTGAGGGCTTGTTCCCTGGCCACAGCACCTATGTAGGCTGTGGCACCTATGTAGGCCACAGCTTCCCCTCCTTCCCGTCCCCCTGTTCCTTCCACCAGCTCTGGGGGCAATGGTGTCCGGGCCCACAGGGCGCACGGCCAGGTAGTCACGACGTCCCCACCTGCCCCCTCCCAAGCGGTGAGGAGGAATGTTGCGGAGAAACCCTAGAAAGGTCATTTCTGCTTTCCTATCAGTGGGCACAGTACTGGGTGTTATACACTGTGGGGGAGGCTCAGAGTTTTCTCTGTTGGGTGACGTGGCACATTCAAGGGGATTGCCCCCTGGCCCAGCTCAGAGAGGCACCTGGGACTTCCGACGCCCAAGAGGGCACCGGCCTCACCTGACGGTCCGGACCCTGGGGTTTCCCCTCCTCCAACTGTGACTGTCATCAGTCCCGCTCAGGCTCCGCAGGGCCCAGATGAGAGAGCAGGTGCCGTTGCCACTGCCAAAATCATTAAGGCTGGGCCCATGGAGTACAAGGCAGCGGGGTCAGCAACAGGACTCAGGCAGGACCTCGGGGGAAGGTCGTCTCTTCCCCTGCTGCCCAGCCCATCTTCCTTCACCCTCTCACCACTGCCCTTGTCCCCTGGCTCTTCCCCCATTCAGGCCCAGCCGTCCTCCTCTGAGCGCTGGGAGCTTGCTATGGAGAGGGACCGCAAGCGTGCTCGACATTCCACCCCACCCACTGAGGGGGAGGACACCCTCCCTGCAACTTTGGGAGTGGATGCTGGAGCTATCCCTCCCTCTGAGCCCCTGGATGCTTCGTAGTGCCGTGGGGCAGCTGAGGTGACCGCGGCAGTTGCGAGTGGGGTAAATGCCTCCCTTCCGGGGTTCCTGCAAGAGGGGGTATCCATGGAGGATGCTCCCACTGTCTCCACCTCCACTGAGGAGGCGACCGCTGACTCTGCCGCTGACAAAGCCCTGGCAACAGGCTCACCTTCCTCTCCCGGGAGGTGGAGGCTTTAGGGTTGACCCCAGCTGCCTCAGAGGGGGATCACCTTCCCCTTCCAACCCTCTACTCTCTCTTCTCCCTGCCTCTGAGTCGCCCCAGGGTGTAACAATCTGCCCGGCTATTGGCAGCATTTTGGCCACGGCCACCAGAACCCAGGAGGCTCCTAGCAGGTGGGAGCTTCCACCCCTCCCCATTACCCCTGGCACTGGGGCCTCCATTGCTGCACTCTCTGTGGTGCCAGGGCCCGGCACTAGGGAGATATTAACTGCCCCCACCCCTGCCACCGATCCCCTGCCCTGTGAGGAGGCACCACATCCCGGTGCCTTTTCTGCTGAGGCTTCTGACCCTGCTCCCTCTCCTAACATCTGCCCCACTCCTGCTCCCTGTTCAGCCCCTCTGCCAACCGAATTTCCCACCCCTCTTTGTCCCCCTCCTCCTTGTCTTTTTCCTAATCTCCCACCTCTTCCTCCCCCTACTCCCCTTCCTCGATCCTTTCCCTGACCTCTTCTTCTTCCCTTACTCTGTTGCTGCCACCCCTGGGGCAAGATGTTGCCCCCCGGGAGGCGGTTTTTGTTTCTCCAGCTCCCAGCACGTCTGCGGCTGTTCTCCCTCCTCCACGCCACGATCTGAGGAACTGGCGTCCCGTCTCACTCCTCAGCACAGACTATAAAATCATCGCCAAAACCATCTCCTTAAGGCTGAAGTCTGTGCTGGCAGATTATGGTCCATCCAGACCAGACCTACACCATCCCATGGAGCAGAGGTTGGCCGAGGGAGGGGCCTGCGACTGTGGGGCCTATTTCTGTTCTTGCATCTGCTCACGTATCTGGGCGGAGTTCCACTGGTGGCATCTGCTGGTTCTCTTGAGACCTTTGAGGGGCAGTGGGTGCTATCCGGAGTTCTCTTCTCAGTGTCCCCAACTGGTTCCCTCGTTTTAGCCGTTTGACCCTCACACCCGTTCCTGTTTTCTCTTTATTTGTCCCAAGTAATTAATTGGTTTGGGGCCTCTGTGGACCCTCCCCATAGGCTGGGGGAAGGTCCTTTAGATGTGTGTGGGCTGGCACCCACCCACCTCCCAGACACCAAATAGTATGAGGCCTCGGCAGCCCCCTGCTCTCAGGCTACCACAGATGGGTCCCAAACTTGTAAATTAAGTTAAGTTTCAATGCTTCCCTGTGTATTTGGCTTGTGGAATTGGCCTGAAACAACATGGTGACTTGGAGATCCATTAATGAGTGCCCGAGCAGGTTAAAGTGTTCTCCAAAAGGTTTCTGTGTGTTGCCATTTCAGATACCCTGACAGCCAGTAATCCATCTTCATGTGGAATGTTGATGTAAAGAGCTTCTGCATCCATGGTGGCCATGATGGTATTTTCAGGAAGATTACTGATGTTCTGTAATTTCCTCAGGACATTGGTGGTGTCTCAAAGGGTATATCTACACTACCCTCCTAGTTCGAACTAGGAGGGTAATGTAGGCATACTGCACTTGCAAATGAAGCCCGGGATTTGAATTTCCCGGGCTTCATTTGCAAGTGCGGTATGCCTACATTACCCCGCTAGTTCGAACTAGAGGGGTAGTATAGACATACCTAAAGATAGCTAGCTGTACTGGCAGCATGGGGTCTGAGGAGAGAGTCAATATATCCAGATAATCCTATTGTAAGACATTACCTGGCTAGCACACTACCTTCTGCATCCTAATGACTAAAATACCCATTGTTTGGTTGGTTAAGAACAATTTTCACCTTCTCTATCAGCTTCATGTAATATGAACACTCTAATTCACTTCTATTTTTCCCTTCCTTCTCCCCCCACTCCTCACTCATTGCCTATTTGTTTTGGAACTGGACTTTAATACTCCATTCATCTGAAGAAGTGGGTTGTACTCATGAAAGTTCATGATTCCATCTGCATGCTTTGTTAGTCTTTAAGGTGCTGCTAGACCATTCGTTGTTTTTTAAGTTTAACCTCAGACTGGCACTTATAGCCACTCTAGACTGTGTGACATGGGATATGACAGAGATCTGTACAATTGTGAATGGTGCCAAGAAAGTGAATACGGAAGTGTTATTTACTCCTTCACATAACACAAGAACTTGGGGTCACCTGATAAAATTAATGGGCTTTCTGTAGTTACTCACATAATGCACAGTCAACCTATGGAAATCATTGCCATACGATGTTGTGAAGGCCCAACATATAACTGAGTTCAAAAAGAGAATTAGATAAGTTCACATAGGAAAGGTCCATCAGTGACATCCTTGCACTGGATGTCCTTGAACCTCCATCAGCCAGAAGCATCTGCTACTGATCACATGCAGAAAGGGGATACTGGGCTAGATAGTCCATTCAACCTATTCAAAATGGCCACTTTTATATAGCTACACTGATATAGGCATATCCAGAGAAGACCTGAAAATTATATCGGTAAGATGATTCTTGCATTGTGAATGGCTGGAAGCAACCAAGGAGGAAGCATACGTACAAGACATCAGCTGACCCTACAGAGACCAATTTGTGCAGCCAGGTGTATAACCACGAGTTTTGGAAAAAGCGATTGACCCCAATTACAGAAGTGACAGGAAAGAAGAAGATAATGACAAGAGCAATAATGGCAGAGGATTTGCACTAGATTCCTGACTCCACGTATTTCACAATAATTCGGATCAGGAAACAGACACATACTGTGTGTTTTATGTGTCCAATGGAAACTAACCAACACAGCTGATTTTCAAATTGAAAGACTCCTGATAAACTGCCTGCCTATTCACAGAAGAAGAATTATTACCTAGAACTGTCTAGCGCCTAATTTAAAACAATAAATTCATTCAAGAATATCATCTACTATTCATGGATTCAAAAAGAGGTGATATTTCTCTCCTAATTTTTGCTGCAAATTATGCCAGTGGTAACAAAATATTGGAGGCTCATGCAGAGGTGGAGATTAGCGGTAGTATTTCTAGCCACTAAAAATCCCTTTAGCTTAATCCAGCACTTCTTCCCATTCAGTCTTTGTTTCTCAGGGCTGTGTCTACATTGGTGCGATCTTGCTGTCTACACTGGCCGCGAGTTCTTGCGCAACTAAACTGATGTTCTAATGTATGAAATCAGGGCTTCTTGTTCAAGAACTCTGATGATCCCGCTCAGGAATAATCCCTCTTGTGCAACTGTTCTTGTGCAAGAGGCCAGTGTAGACAGGCAACATGAATTTCTTGCACAAGAAAGCCCTATGGTTAAAATGGCCATCAAAGCTTTCTTGCGCAAGAGAGCATCTACACTGGCATGGATGCTCTTGCGCAAACACACATGCCAGTGTAGATGCTCTCTTCTGGAAGAGTTTTTGCACAAGAACTCTTCCACAAAAGAGTTCTCGCGCAAGATCATGCCAGTGTAGACATAGCCTGGGGTGTTTCCCAGATGCTTCTTGGGCATGGAGTCAGTGAAGAACCATGGGGATCTCACTTTCTTGCCTTAAACAGCTTTTGCTTATGGTAGGAACCCTTTGTCTCAAAGCTTGGCTCCCATGCCAGTCAGTGAAAAACCACCGGTATCTCGTGATAGAATCCAGCATCAGGTGACCTGGTCACATGTCCTTGTTGTGTTACAACAGCTATAACTTGGAGGCTGTTTGTAGCATGCTTAGGAAGGCTCCCCAGGCTCAGGAATACAAGCTTCTTCTAAGGTCTATTGTTTTCTTAATGGCTTAACTTAAATGGGTCCTTCCCAGTCAACACCTAAACTGAGTGTCTTTTGCCTTGTGGGCATTCTTCAGGTGTAAACATAGATATACAGTCAATATTCCTAACTTCAGATAGAAAGATGATACATGCATACAAATAGGATAATCGTATTCAGCAAATCATAACATTTTCAACGACACGTCATGACTTATCTTGCAAAAATATCTTATAATTATGCCATACTCATATCATAATAGTATCACTGTGGAGCATATGGAGCACAGGTCACAGGTTCATCACCCTCCCTCGTAAAAATGTGTTTCTGATTTCTAAATTGAATGTATCTGGCTTTAATGTCCAGCTATCTGTTCTTGTGATGCCTTTATCTACTAGATTAAATAGCCCTTCATAACCAATATTTTCTCCCTAGGAAGATATTTCGTATTGTAATCAAGTTATCTTTTAATCTTCTTTTTGATCAGATAACTGTATTGTGCTCATTTCAGACTCTTGCTATTGGCCCATAGATCATTTTTGTGGCTTCTTTCATCATTCTCTCTAATTTGTCAACATCAGCAATTATAAGCACTTTTGCTGTTCTGCATGAACTGTCAAATGAAGTAACACAAAGAAAGTGAATCTATAACACCTTATCTTTTGTAGCAGCTAAAGTCTGGGATCATTTGTAGAGAATTTTATATTATATAACAGATTTGTGTTGGGGTCAGCCACGAGACTCCAGATAAAATAGGAAATATATATATATATTTAAATGCAGTTCTCTAGTCTGCAAGACAAACTCAAATCCTTGGGACTGAAAAAAAGCTCAGCAGAACAATTTACCAAGGGTCATGGTGGATCGTCTATCCCTGACATCTTTTAAAAACCATTGAGCCTTGATTTAAATATTATGACCCAGGAATTATTTTAGGGAAGTTCTACGACCTCTGATTATATAGGATGTCAGATGAATGATTGTAATGGTTACATCTTGCCTTAGATTCTATGGATCTATGTGTGTCATTAAAAAAATGTAAAACGTCTCAGATTCCATAAACACTGGCCACATAGGCTCTATACAAGAGAAATAACACAGAAAATAAGAGGTACAGTGGCATCCAAAATGACATCCAAAATAAAAACAAACAGATTATGGACTAGTTTCAGACTAGGGTTTAAATTGTGACTCAAGGTAGAAGACCCAAGGAATCTCTCATGGGAACGTAAACTAATATTTGCTCCTCTCCCTGAAGAATTTACAAATCTAAGTAAATCAAGGTGGGAGCATGTGTGCTGATCTTTTAGAGATTGTAGCAGTAGTACTAGGGCTATAGCACACTGTGGCTTGTGTAAAACCCTAAATCTCATATACACCTCTGAGCTGGACTTCTATAGTCTCATGAACTTTGTAGCTTTCTAAAAGACTGAGATATACGGCCAGCTACCCCTGGAGAAGGTCTACTACTCCCTCCTCGGCAGCAACCTTTTGGAGGTCAACTGAGAGAATAAGGTTTATGAAGGGGAACTTTTATACCATTACACCCTAGAACAGGTGGAGACAGATCAGGTCTCACTGATGGAGCCTCCTAAGCTTCCATTGGTGGAGCTTGTAGTGAGCAGGGGTAGCCACTCACTCACCCCGAGGGGGAAGAACCCCTCTCTGAGCCCAGGTGGGCCAAGCCAAGTCCTGCCCCTTTAAGTCCCTGGAGGCTAAGAGGTGAGGCCATGAGCTTAAAAGCCCAGCCCAGCTCTGTGGGGGCCCAGCCACCGGAGGAAGCAGAGGCCTGCCCTGAGCTCCCAAGCCAGGAAAACCCTGAGGACCTGGCTGAGGTTGAGGACTGGCCCGGACCACTAGGCCTGTGCTCCGAAGAGGAGACTTTCTTTACCCTACCCCAGAGGGGAGAATACCAGGACCCCAGGACCCAGCAGCCAACCTGGAGCCAGGAAGATGCTGAGGGGGAGGTGGAAGTGGCCCAGGGGAAGCCGACAAGCGTCAGGCTGAACTAATAACCCTTTAACGTGTGTCGGCGTGTGGCGGACCGGATCCCCGCTGACCCTGGTGGCTGCCAAGGCGGCCACTGCTAGGCCCTGGGCCGGGACGCGGTAGAGTAAGGAGACCCAATGTCCCCCCTGCCACCTGACATACTGGATGGCAGTCTCCCCCGCCACGCTCATGACTGGGGAACTCTATTTGGCTGCCTCTCCCTG
Organism: Pelodiscus sinensis; assembly: GCF_049634645.1. Lineage (NCBI taxonomy): Eukaryota > Metazoa > Chordata > Testudines > Trionychidae > Pelodiscus > Pelodiscus sinensis. The sequence goes on from NC_134715.1 coordinate 127,486,542, forward strand.
AACCAGGGTTTGGGTTGCATGGGACTCTGGAACCGCTGGATCTTTACTTACTGGCCTGAGCACAAGTGAGAGGCCAGCTGGCCTACAGGGCTCCAGATCTTGCAAAGGCTCCATGACAAATTAAGCCCATGTCCAATATAATAGCCCTAGGCAGAGTGAGGACGCAGGCAGCCATCCCAGAAATATCATCCTCCAACTGGGGACTCTCCTTCCAAAAGTTTATCCTGGGAACAGAAAAGCTTTCACCCACCTCCTGGTATGTGTGCCCTCCATCGAACTACTGTAGCCAGCTGCCCGGGGTCTGTCACAGTTGGAAAGGGATTCCAATGCTCAGAAAGGGTCAGAACCAATATTCAGCTAGTTTTTATGCTGGATGTAAATCCAAGGCTTGTCCGGTAATGAAGTTCCTACTGCAGTGGGAAATTCTGGAGAGTTTGCTGATTGTTTGTGAGAAACATGGATCCTTTGTTTTAATGAATTTATGGCTGGCTTGAAAAGTGCCAGATAGCAGCATCTCCGATTGCCAGTTGTGTAATCACTTCCTAAACACATTAAGGAAAATGAATGACCGTGAATGTTTAGTTTAGTTCAGTCCATCCTAAGAGACCAACAAAAATAAATGTAGTAACATGAGCTTTCGTGGGCAAAACCCACTTCTTCCACTGAATTGGAGTGGAAATGACAGAAAACACAATTATATATATTTGGTGCAGCAGATCTTTGCAAAACAAGCCGTTGTTGTCGAGAACTCTGTTTCAGATAATTAATTGACATGGCTATTACTGCAATAGGAGCCAGTAACGTTTTTTGTCTCCCAAATATGTTCTTGCTATAGGAATCAGACAGTAGTACTTCATACTGCTGTATGCTCATCATTGGCACAGTGTACAGCAGGACTACAGGAAAATAACAATCATGGAAGCCCAGCAAAAAACAGAAGATGAAAGCATGACGACTCTATTGCTCTGCTGCTCCTTGGGAAGAGGAAAAAATCTCTGACTGCCTCTCTTCAAAGAGAAATGGGAAGCAGGTGGATCTGAGAGGAGAAAGCTGCTGACTAGTGCATGCAGTACCCTGGACAGACACCACAATCGATTAGGGCTTGGAATACAATAGCCTTTTCAGCCTTATTTCTCTGTGACCATATGGAGTTTTCCATGTCAGGCTTTTAAAGGCATTTAGGACTTGTCTACACTACAAAGTTTTGTCGACAACATTTATACCACTTGAATTAAGGCCCTTTGATTAAACAGCTGTTGCATGTGCATGCTGTGCTCCTTGTGTTGGCAGAGTGTATGCACACAAACAGCTCTTGCATTGACACCGAGAGCAGTGCATTATAGGAGGCACTCCTACTGTGTCACTGGCCACAGCGTGCTTTGGGAAGGGTTTGCAGTGCTGCATGAGGCAGGTACAATCTCATTGTTCCATGGGCTTCCTACCAGATTGTAACGCACTTTTCAACGGACAGCGGTGGAGGGGGCAAGTGTGTGAGAGATTGGGGAGAGACAGTGTGTGTGCAGGGCCACTGATGAGAGGGCAAAGTAGGAAACTGTCCCGGGGCTAGTGATTTAAGCAGGTAGTAGTCAGACACCTGGGCCCTTTGAAATTTTCACCGGAACCCCATGCAGCTCAAGCCAAGCAGCGCTGAAGGGCTGGCTGAGGGAGGCTAGTCCTCCACTCTTGTTAGCACAAGCTGCCTTTTGACAACAAACTGTGTAGTGTAGACAAGGCCTTGGGATGGGTCTACATTGCTTTACTGGCATAGCAAGGTTGCCATAGTTATGCCAGCATAACCCCATTGTGTAGACACAGTCTATACCGTTGAAAGAAGTTTTTCAGTTGGCACAGGTGTCAATGTCAATGCAAGCATTCTTCTGTCATCATAGCTGCATCTACACTGGTATTTAAGTTGATATAGTACAGGTAGTCAGGGCTGTGTGCTTTTAACACCCCTGACAGAGGTAGCTAAGTCAGCATTACAACATTCGGGGGTCAGGGGAAGGGAGTTTTTTCACACCCTTGATGGCATAGCTTTGTCGACCTAACTTTTTAAGTGTAGACCAAATCTTTAATCAGACGTCCCAATGTCTTTGTGGATGGGCAAGTTCTATTATTCCAGTTTTAAACCGGGAAATTGAGGCACAGAGAATTTAAGTGACTTGTCCAAGATTATGAGTCTTAAGATCTTCTGTTCTTAAAGACACATTCTCTCTTCTAACTCCCCCAGTCATTCTGTTTCTTGTAATCTAAGAACATAAGCACGACCATACTGGACCAGACCAAATGTCCATCTAACTCAGTATTCAGTCATCTAACCATGGCCCATGACATGAGCCCCAGAGGGAGTGAACAGAACAGGGAATAATCAAGTGATCCCTCTCCTGTCACCCATTTCAAGCCTCTGACAAACAGAGGCTAGGGACACCATTCCTACCCATCCTGGCTAATAAGTATTGATGGACCTATCCTCCATGAATTTATCTAGTTCTTTTTTGAACCCCGTTACAGCCTTGGCCTTCTCAACATCCTGTGGCAAGGAGTTCCACAGGTTGACTGTGTGTTGTGTGAAGAAATACTTCCTTTTGTTTGTTTTAAACCTGCTACATATTAATTTCATTTGGGGACTCCCTCGCTCTTGTATTATAGCAAACTACAATTGACTCTCTCCATCCAACTCATGACTTTATAGACCTGTGTCATATCCCCCCTTAGTCACATCTTTTCCAAGCTGAAAAGTCCCAGTTTTTTAATTTCTCCTCATATGGCAGCCATCCCATAACCTTAATTTTTCTTGCCCTTTTTTAACCTTTTCCGCTGACAATATCTTTTGAGATAGATAACAAACACATCTGCACACAGTATTCAAGATGTGACCATACCATGGATTTATATAAAAGCAGTAAGATATTCTCTATCCCTTTCTTAATGATTCCTGACATTCTGTTTGCTTTTTTGATTGCCACTGCACACTGAGTGGGTGTTTTCAGAGAACTCTCTACAATGGCTCCAAGATCTATCTTGAGTGGTAATAGCTAATTTAGTCCCCATCATTTTGTACGTATAGTTAGGATTACGTTTTCCAATATGCATTACTGTATATTTATAAACATTGAATTTCATCTGTTATTTTGTTATTATATCTAGTTTTGTGAAATCCTTTTAAAGCTCTTCACATTCTGCTTTGGGCTGAACTATCTTCCTGCATATTTTTCCACCTCACTTTTTATCCTTATTTCCAGATCACTTATGAATATATTGAATAAAATCGGTCCCAGTATAAACCCCTCGGGGACACTATTACCTCCCTCTATTCAGAAAACTGACCATTTATTCCTACCCTTTGTTTCCTATCTTTCCATGATCAATCAGTTATCAGTCCATTAAAAGATTGTCCCTCTTATTACATGGTTGCCTAGTTTGCTTAAGAGACCTTGGTGAGGGACCTTGTCAAAGGCTTTCTGGAAATCTAAATACACTATGTCCACTGGATCCCCCTTGTCTATATGCTTGTTGGTCCCCCGCAAAGAATACTAGTAGATTGGGGAGGCATGGTTCCTCTTTACAGAATCCATGCAGATTCTTCCCCAACAAACTATGTTCATCTGTGTGTGACAATTCTGTTCCTTACTATCATTTCAACCAGCGTGCTTGGAGCTGAAGTTAGACTTACCACCCTGTTATTGCCAGGATCACTACTAAAGCTCTTTTTTTTTTTTTTTTTAAAGGTGTCATATTAGCTATCCTCCAGTCATTTGGCGCAGAAGCTGATTTAAAAGATAGGTTACAAGCCTCAGTTGAGTGTGAATTTGGAGAACTCCTGAGTTTTTCCCTGTAGAATTTGTCAGGCAAAATGCAGCAGGGAAAGAAATTAAAGCAAAAAAAAGAATTTAAAAACCCGTGAAATATTTTATTCTATTTTTCCATTTTTTCCCTTCCTTTCTATCATTCCGTCTCTTTCACACTCTCCTTTTAGCTCTTGATTTCCCCCCTGCTTTTCTTTCACCTCACTTTTTCAACATACTACCCATACTCCCCCTGCCTCCTCTGTCTCCCTTCCATGCTCTACGAACTGGATGACACTCCCTCCTTTCATCTATACTAAGGCAGGTGGGAGGGGGGAGTTTTCCTCCACTGGGGAATTTTCCACAGTGTTTTTTAACCAACTGCAGAAAGAAACAAAGACTGAGCAATTTCTATGGCTTCCCCCCCTCCCCCCCCCCCCCTTCTCACTTCCAGTTTGAGGACTAAATTTGATCCCTAGACTCACCGGTGCTGTATATGCAATCTAAACCGCTACCATTCTCCAAATACCGGCATGGCCACAGTAAATCCGTTGCCATAGCAGCTGTTACCGCATTGGCAAACAAAGTGCCTCAGTGATGCTCTGTGCTGCCAAGTGGAAGGATTTCAGGCTTTATGCTAGTGGCGACTGAATGCCTTTTGCAAAGCGTGAGGGAGTCATTACAACTTGAAAGCTGTTTTCGAGGCTTGTGCCATCATAGTCCCCTCGGATGCCCTGTATTATTAAGACCTTGCTTTGGAGATTACGGCTTATCTTTTTGCCCATCTTGAAGGTAAATTAGTGGATTATAAAACTGGGAAGGGATGGGAACTCCTGTTTAGAGTGAGCAATACATGGAATGGTTCATCTGTCGTTCAGAAGATCCAGGAGACAGACCCAATCTAATTTTATACAGATAGAATCTTAGATGACTAGAACTGGAAGAGACCTCAAGAGGTCATCCAGTCCAGGCTCCTGCCCGCATGGCAGGACCAAGCACCATCTAGATCATCCCTGACAGGTGTCTGTCTAACCTGCTCTTAAATATCGCCAGTGATAGAGATTCCACAACCCCCCTAGGCAATTTATTCCAGTGTTTAACCACCCTGACAGGCAGGAAGTTTTTTCTGATGTCCAACCTAAACCTCCCTTGCTTCAATTTAAGCCCATTGCTTCTTGTCCTATCCTCAGAGGCCAAGTAGAACAATTTTTCTCCCTCCTCCTTATAACACCCTTTAAGATACTTGAAAACCGCTATCATGTCCCCTCTCAGTCACACTAGATGTCACACTATGTTACAGAAAACATCGCTGAAGGCAAGATATTCCCTTCAGTAGTAAAGCAGGGAAACAACTTAGTGTTTCAGCCCTCAATGTTGGTTTAAGAGTCCAACTGTGCCGATAGCTTGTTAGTCATGAAAATGCTTTGGATACAGCTGAACTTTCTTTATTCAGTATTTATTATAGTTTCCTCTGCTTTGCAATGGGAACTGCCAACACCATAGACAAGTGGATTAGCTTGTGGATAGTTCTATAATCACCTCTGTATCCTTTGCTGGAAGCTGTTCTGTAACTTTTGGCAGCGGTAGTTTTACAGTAAGTGATTCATTTACAAGCTATCCTTGATTCTCACGAACTTGGGCATTATTCTCAGTTGTTCCAACAGCTTATGAGTGTCAGCCCATGGGTCCTTCTCTAAGTATCTTCGTCGGCTTTTCACGATTGGTTGGGAATAACTGGTCACTGGGATCATGACAGTGGTTCTACCCCTGAGAGTTTTCAAACAGAAGAATAGCAAATTAAAAATGGTTAAGGTCAGTGATTGTTCTTGTTTCAAGACAAATACGCCTGTGGGCCTCTGTATGTAAAACAGCCATGCCCTGAACATTTGGAGGAATGAAAGTCCATTGACCTGCAAGAACAGAGATATGGAATACTAAGTACAAATATGATTGATGTGAATAGCCACAGAGAATGGAGGCATTGTTTAGCTATAGTAGAACTATACAACAAAGCCATGCAAAAACTTCAACCATCCCAGATTTTTGTTTAAAAATAGAAACTGAACTAGGATTTTTTGGGAGGATTTCACAATTCTTTTTGGGAACATTAGGGTTGGACTTGGCCATGAAACCCATGATAGTTGAACTGACCATGAACCAAATCCTAGAGTAAAAAAAAAAAACATGCCGAAAGGTGACCCTAGTGCTAGATCTGAATTCAGACTTTGCAGCAGGGCATTTCCAGAGTAGGGCACATGAAAACAATGGATCCAAATCCCCCTGCTCTCATTTTAATCTTAGGTTATGTCTGTAGGGAATTGTAGTGCACAGTACAGGGGCGTGAACTGCAGGGCACACATGAAAATTTGCCCTCTACCTGCTCGGTGGATGCTGCTGGCACAAACTAAGAAGGGGCCTCCTCATTCCATTAACAGAGTCCACTTTTAAACAGGACTAGGGTCCTAGTCCAGGGCAGTGGCTCCTAGCTGCTACCACAGTACAAATAAATAATAATTTCCAGTCGAGGTTGGAATTTTGCGGTTACAGCCTCATTTTACTTTCAAACGTGAGCCCCCTCTGAATTGCCTCTGTGGCTTTTTCTTCCCCAAACTGAAAAATTAGAGCAAGAATCGGGGGCCAGCAGGGATCAAATCCAAATGAAAGGTTGGACCAAGGTCTCTGCAAATGACTGAACTTCACACAGCCTTAAAGAACACTAGGGGGAGTGTTTGTCCTTTTTCTCCAGTCCAGGAAGAAGCTAAGAACACAGGCGGTAAAGTGAGTTAAAGGCTGTTTGTATGGAATGATATGCAATGGAATCTCAAGATGTGCACAAGCCAGTCCTGAGGGGTTTATAACAGTAACCCTTTTTCTGCCTCACCCTTTGCAGTGACTGCTTTGCCAGTCTCACTGCCTCACAAGACCAATTATGATTCTACACTATGCAGGGTGAGAACCACTTTCCATGTCCTGCTGTGTGCCTATCCCTATTTTGAACATAATAATAATAATAATAATAATAATTAATAATGAAAAAATTGGAGATGCAGCTGTAGCAGGACTGTGAGGTTAGCTGAACCTTAGAAGTCTTTTTTTTACTTTAATTCAACAAGACGAAAATGTAACAAAAGCAGCAAAACCAGTAACATTCTGAGCTAAAGACTTAACCAACTAAATGATGGATATTTAGAGAAGTTGCAAATACTTCTTAGCAGCTTCTTGTAACTTGAACCCTCTAATTCACTTTTTTCTCTCCCTCCCTCCCCCCCACTCCTTCTCTTATTTATTCTTGGATCTGGACTTCAAATGCTCCGTTCATTTGAAGAAGTAGGGTGTATCCACGAAAGCTTATACCACCATCTACACCTTTTGTTAGTCTTTAATGTGCTGCTAGACTATTGGCTGTTTTTTAAGTTATTCCGAGCTAAAGTCAGCAAATACCAATGCAAGCATGAGGAAAAGGATTATGAGGATGAAGTTGTGATACAACTGGTGATGATAACGAAGCAAACATTCATTTTACTGTGGAGAATTCAATGTCTCCTTTAATTACAGCTCACGGTGAAATTCCATCCCAATTGCTTAGTTTGGCCTGGTGTTCTGTTAAACGGCAGGAAAATTGTTGTGACGTCAGTTCCAAGGACTTGGACAAGAAATACTGTCTCCATTTGACTCCTCCCCCCCCCCCCCCGCCCCTCATGTATAAACACTGTTTACTGGTGAGCTGATTACATTGTAAAATCACAGTAACAACCAAGGAACTTTCTAAATGACATACGTGAAACATCTGGCACCCCAAAAGAGATCTGACCTGAAGAGCTATCACCTAAGTATTGGAGGTTAAAAGGAGATGCTTGAACAAGCAGACACTAACAGTCTAGGGGTGTGTCTACACAGCAACCTTAGCTCAAAATAAGCTATGCAATTTGCACTACGTAAATTGCATAACTTATTTCGAGTGTATTTTTAAATAACTCGCTATTCTGAAATGACCCTTAACCTGCATGGAACGAGGGTTACCAGGATATTGGAATAAGCTGCCCATTATTTCAAAATCTATTTTGAAATAATGGACTGCTTCAATAGACTCGGAATAGCTATTCTGGGATATTCCGGTATTCTGAAATAACTGTGCTGTGTAGACGTCTCCTAGGAGGCTAATTGATGTAAGAAACAACATCCCAAACACTATCCGGCAGATTACACAGAAGTTAATCAAACTGATTAGAAGACTCTGAAAAACAAACTTTCATAAGCGATAACCGCGTGGGGGAATATTATGCTATAAAATAAATGATTAATTAGAAGTAACGAAGTTGGCTCCAACCTACAAAAGCATAAGCCCAAATAACTTTGTTAATCTTTTAGGGACCATGGGACACCTCATTGATTTTTTTTTAAATAGAAAGTGATGTAGGGCTGGGTTAGTATGTTATTAGCCTTAATCCTGAAAGGAGATTTAAACAAAATGAACTATCCATGATAGTCTTTACAGTCCTTTTTCTTCTTGGTTTTTGTTAGGCCTGTCCAGTTTGGAGAGGAGGAGCAAATCCTACATCAGGTGTTTAGATACCACACAAGTCAGCACAGAAATGGAGATAACATCTCTTTAGATAGCTGTGCTGGGAGATACGCGGTTAAAGTCTGAGCTAAAGGCATTTATGTGACTTGCCTGCCGAACCCTTTAAAAGGAAATAAATAAATAATAACCCTGCCACACTAATTGTCATAATTCAGCTTTTCCTTGTTCTTGAAAGAGCTCTAGGGCCAAGCTGTGAAAATATACAAGCTTTCAAGACCATGTAACATCCCCTGCTGCTTCTCAGAGATCTGTGTGTGTTTACCCTGTGTAAGAGAGAATGCAATAATTGTGTATACCATTTAAGAGCCTCTATTCACAAAAGTGTCCAGCTGAACATGGGGGAGCACTACCAACTTCAAAAAGCCCTATCCGATGGAGGAAAAGAGAGATATGTAGAGTGAGGGTTGGGTTTGGTTTGCAAATGCTGATAACATATTAAAAAGAAAAAAAAATATCTATTTTGTTCGCAATGTTGAGGGGACACACATACTAGGAAGGTTCTATTGAGCCAGGCACTCTACATATAGAGGTGTAGATATGGACCCTGGCAAAAAGTTCTCAAAATTAAGATGAGAAATAAGACAAGCTGCTTACAATGAGCACGGAGAAAATCATGATCCCACAAACTCACAGTGTATGTACACACTCATGTGCAGTTTCCGTTTATTTATATAAATCTGTGGTGAAAGACTGTTCCCATCTGTCCCTCTTGGAGTAATTCTTAACTGGCCATTCTTTGTAGGTGAATCATGGGGAGAAGTGATGGAGGAGAGAACATGGAACACATGGGGCTGACAGCCTCCACAGGCCCCTGGGCAAGGTGTGTGTGGGGGGAGGGGGATGCTCCATGCTCCCAGGAGGGGCAGGGACTCAGGTAGAAGGGGCGGGGTTGGGGGCAGCATCACGGTGTGTCTCTTCCCTAAATTGCCTAGGGAGCTTGTGGAATCTCCATTACTGCAGATATTTAAGAGCAGATTAGACAGACACCTGTCAGGTGATCTAGATGGTGCTTGGTCCTACTGTGAATTCAGGGGACTGGACTTGGTGACCTCTTGAGGTTCTTCCAGTTCTAGTATTCTATGATTGTCTTGACCCAGTTTACTGCCTGAGAACTGAGTGCACATCAGTCCTACGCTGATTAGAAGGTCTGTATGACATTGATCGTACCTACTCATTTAAAATGCCAGTATCAGAATATGGATGTCATGGTGTTGTAGTTGGGTTGGCACCAGGATATTGGAGACACAAGGTGAATGAGGTTGTAGCTTTGATTGGACCCACCTCTGTTGATTGGAGACACAAGCTTTCAAGCTAGACTGAATAAGTTTCTTGCACACGAAGAAGAACTCCGAGTGTCACAGCTAAATGCAAGCTGGAACAGATTGTTTAGCATAAGTAGTTAACTCACATTTCAAGGGATCATTCAAGATGAAATGACCCAAAAAGGGAAGGAGGGAAGGCAGCTATGGGGGAGAGGAGTTAGTGGGTTACAGACTATTGTAACAAGTCACGTCTCCATTCGGTGTTGTGTCTAGCAAAGTTGTGAATTTAAGCTCCCAAGCTCAGCTTTTGAAAGTGTTGTGTAGTTTTCTTTGAGGAGGAGGATTGTGAGATTAGCTATGGAGTGATCGCTTTGAGAAAAGTGTTCACCCCCAGGTCATATGATGTTTCTTCTATTTTCCTGTGAGTTCAATGTGCAAAGTGATGTGACACAACCACCATATCACCTGTGGGTGGACACTGAAAAAGAGCTGTGTGTAAACTCAGAAGTTGTCTCTCTCACCAGTGGGAGTTGGTCTATTAAAAGATATTATCTCACCCACTTGGTCTCATTATTATAACATGCCCATGATTTTCAAAGAAAGCTCAAGAGAGACATTTCTGAGTTCACGTTCTGTGGAGAACTTTAATTCCAACCCTGAATGAATCTCTACCACAGTCAATCTTACTCCCATGGGCCTGGCTTCATAAACAGGTCCCCACAATGGTCACCACAAAACCTCACCTTGTGTAGCACACATCCCACTCTCTCCATCCCCCACCTACCTCATCTCAGCCACAGGTGCTAACCTTGCAGTCACCAATCTGCTTGTAGCAAAACCCCAAAGGTCCTATGGAGTAGGATTTCCAAACATGCTTGCTGGTGGCCTATGTCTTCTCCACTCTGATCAATGGGTAAGAAAGTGAAGCCAGTAACTGAGACTGCAAATATTCCCTTTATAGGGGAGGGGAAGGAAGAAAGGATCAGACCGCACCCGCCATAAACAGGAAAAATAGACAGACAAAAATCTTAGAGCAAAAGAAATAGGCAAAAGGGGTAAGAACATATCAGAGTGATAGGTAGGTACAAGGCTAAAGAATTTGATTTTGATAAAAAAAATATTCCATCGCTTGTCCACAGATTTTGACATGGGTATACAAATTTTCCTACATGGATCAGACTGCACGGCCAAGATCTGTGTAAATTCTCCTTACATGCTTCTAAAGCAATGTAAATAATTGTTCATTATAAAATGTACCTCTGTCTTGAGCATCTGTAGAATGAACAAGTATCAGTGAAACACACTGGGGCAGGTGACTTCATTCATGGCACTTCCATTTGCACTGAAGTCTTTCTAGCAAATGCTCGGGGTAGGAAAGTTTAACCATGTAAACGGTTAACTGATAAGCCCGGGCAGTGAGGGAAGGAGGGAAGGCTTTGGGGAGGGGATAGAGTTAGCGGGGGAGGGAATGGAGCTAGTGGATTATTGATAGGTATAATTAGCTATGTCTCCATTCATTCTATGATTTTTAGTGTCTAACAAAGTTGCAGACTCCTGGTACACACAGGGAGCTGGCTTAAAAGCCAGCTCCCTGCATGCACCAGCTCACAGGGAGCCACCTGCCATCCACCATGTAACTGTGTAACCACTGAATTTTTCAGTAGTTACATGATGACTTAATTACATGCATTTTAACATCCCTAGCATGCACAACATGCCTCGGGTAGCACGTGACCAGAATTCACCACCAAATTGGGTCCACTGGTTGAATCATTACCTTGCCTGGCTCAGGCCAGGTAGCGATGGGAAGAGCCATGTGACTGCAGATCCATGCTCCTCACTTGTAGTCAGTGATGCAAAACATCCTGGTCATGTTATACTTCTGAGGCTCCCATAGCCCAGGTCGGTGGGAAGGGAACAAGAGATGAAATGCTCATCTGAAGCACCCAAACTCCAGATTCACAAGTTGCAGGGATGCTCCCACTTTGCCCGGCCATGGAATTATGCTTGCCAGTAGCGTGAGGGTTATAACTGCTTTGCGTGAAATGAAGTGGATTGCAGCTGCCTTCATGTTTAATGCAGAACTGCAGCAGGCCCGGAAGGGCAGTGATCGGTTCGCCCTGCAGCCCTGGTCTTCCCCTGTCTTCTCTCTCCGATGTTCTCTTCCCAGTTTGAAATGGAAAAATGCATTGATGTAGCCCAGCAGGGAATTCATGTGACTAATTTCATGCAAACCCCTCAAAGTGGCTGCCTAAGGGGAGTAACATTGCCTCTGTTCTCCTCCACCCCCTCCCACTCCCTTGAACATGGCAGCTTTGACGTAGCCTAATGGAACACAAAGCTGCAGCAGCCGAACAAATATAAAGACATGGGGGGAATGCTATTACATCAACATGCAAATACCATGGACCTGTGGGAGAGAGGAAGAACATGAGTGTTGGAGGCTTCCATTAAAATATCTATTCTATATCTATATATAAATAAAACACATTGTGAGAGCAGAGCACACACAATATTCAGAGTTTGCTCTAGCCCAGCATGGCCTGTCTGCAAGATTATTTGTTCATTGCAGAGAAGGTACTTGGTGTTGTACAGCGTGCAGGAGCAGCCCGAGGCCAGCTGCAGCACCTGGTGCTCTAGGCGGAGCGGCACAATCAGCACCCCTGCCTGCACGGCTGTCAATGGCCATGACGTCATCAGGGGGCGCCCCGGCACCCCATGATGTCATAATTGGGCGCCCGGGCCAGCGGCGCCCTAGGCAGCTGCCTAGCTCGCCTAGGCTCACGGGCTGCCCCTGACAGCGTGGAAGACTGGGCTTGCTCCCAAGAGCTCACAATGGGAGCCTCTGATCTTGCCATGAGTTTGGGGCTTGCAGAGTCTTGCATCTAAATGGAGCCCCATAAACGTTAACACTCGGTTTACATGGTGCTTGTTGCAGGCTCGGGGCCTAAAAGACACACACAAAGAATATACAAATGAAAATTGGGATTCCAAGATCCAGCCCACAGGCCTTTGTTGTAAACATATGGAGCAGACAGAGGCTATAAGTGGCATGACCTGACTGGCGTCAGACCAGAGAATTTTCTGAACCACAGGAGGTCAATATTATAGTGAATGGGTGTCTCTTATTTCACCAAGGTGAATAAATGGAACAATGCTTGCCATGCTGCTTAGTAATGTCTGACTATACTATATAAGCCTATGCCTAGCCCAGGCCTATCATCTCTCTTCATAACAAAGTGTAAGTGTTACATAATTTTACTGTATTGGCACAAGAAAATAAGTAGCTAAAGCACATAAACCATAATTATGCTTAGCAGCATTGCCAGCACTTACACTGCTGCTTACGGGTCTCTTAGAAGACATTTAAGGGTAAAATAGAGCTAAATCACAGCACAGAACCACGAGAGCCAAGACTGGAGGCTGTAAACAAACTTTATGGGACCATGGGAACTTAGCCAGATTTTAGTTAGCCAGATATCCACTTATCATGGCTGTAGCTAACTAAAATCATGCCGGACCATGGATGTTGTCAGACCAGAGAGTGCCAGACGAGAGCGGTTCAATCTGTAGGAACCAAAGTTACTCATAGCGTTGCAGGGGGTGGAATTCTGTAGTGAGCCTCCTTGGCAAAATGCTTTAGTACTTGGAGCCAGGTCGGCAAGCCAGCAACACCTATCTGTACCGTTCTCAGCAACAAGTTCTGTGTGACTGCAAAAAGTCTCTTATGTTATAATAGCAAGTTGGCAGCAGCACTTGGTGTCAGAACAAAATTAAATGAAACAACAGAGAACCACCAATCTGGCAAAAAAATATGGACAGACTAAAGTCTCCAGCAAAGTTCCTGTTTGAAGGAAGTGCAGCAAGAAACTGGAGGCAATGGAAAAAGGGATTTTTTTTTTTGAAAGCTTAGGCTGCTTACCAGGTTAACTCACCAAAGGTGAATTCACAAGTACTACCTGTAACTTATGTACGTGATAAAGTACCAGCAGTATTAATGAATTAATTAGAGTAAAGAATAATAAAAGTGCAAGAACGCACTCAAATGGTTAATTCTTATGTCATAATTGCAAGTCGGTAACAGCTATTGCAATCGTGAAAAATATTGTCCTTTCCCCATGCTGGAACTTTTGAATGGAAGCTAATCTGCTGTTGGCATGACCATCCAGTTCTCAGATTCAGCAAATAATCTCACCTCTCTTTGCTATACAGGCAGTCCCCGGGTTACATGGATCCGACTTACATCGGATCCCTACTTACAAACGGGGTGAGGCAACCCTGCACTAGCTGCACCCTCCCCCCCCCCCCCCCAGCAGACTGCCAAGACGCACCGCGGTCCCGCCACCCACGTCCTCCGCGGCGAGAAAAGCCGTTCCACGTCTCCCTGGTCTGCTGGGCCCCTCCCCAGCAGACCAGGGAGACGCAGAGCGGCTTTTCTCAGCAGACACCTCAGCTTGAGAATAAAGGATTGAGGGAAGTGAGGTGTGGGAGAATAAAACTGAGCTCGGGAGAAATGTTTGGCTAGAGTTTCCCCTACAATATGTATGAGTTCTGACTTACATACAAATTCAACTTAAGAACAAACCTACAGTCCCTATCTTGTATGTAACCCAGGGACTTCCTGTAATTCATGAATTGCACCAATCATGAGCCTGGGTGCTAGCAGTGTGGTGGATTGCTTCATTTCTTAGCACACTGCTACTTATGTCAGTACCTATATATAATCAGTTATCTGAATTGCTGTCATATTGTACAATGACTGCACTACACTGCTTGATCATGCATGGCTAATTCAATCTTCTGTGAACAATCTCTCTTAAGTACCACTTATTTTGTTCTCAATAACTTTAATCTTGCAGACATTTGTGTATACATTTGAACTCTGATCAGTTTTCATTTTGCCAGAAAGTGATTTACAATATCCTGAAAGCTTACTCAGAATACTTATTTCTCAACACTTAGCTTTCAAAGGCTCCCAGTCTAATACACATTGCAAAAGACAAAGCTTTAATTGAAAAATATTACAGGTTGAACCTTTCTAGTCCAGCACATTCTGGTCCAGATCATCCGTGATACAGCATGATTTTAGTTACTGGGTGTCCACTTATGAGTGTGGCCAAGTTTCCTGCAGTCCCATAAAGTTGGTTTACAGCCACCAGTCCTGGCTCTGTGTGTTCTGTGCTGTTATTTATCTTTAATTTAACCCTAAATGCCTTCTAAGAGTCCAGTAAGCAGTAGAAGCTTTGACAATGCTTTTAGATAATATTGACCTTCCGTGGTTTGGCAAACTCTCTGGTTCAGCCCTGGTCAGGTCCCAAGGGTGCCAGACTAGAGAGGTCCAACCTGTACAACATCTCCTTTACCTTTATCTTCTCAATAACTGTGGTAAAGAGCTAAACTTAACAGTTAAGTTATATTAAAAGGCAACAGGTGCACACTATTTAACAAAGTAAGTGGGTTGGCAGGTCAAAGTTGCATGGATATCAAGGTTTAAAGGGAGAAATTATGACTACTGAGTCTGATTTCCAAGCCATACATTCATATTCAGTACCAAGCTTGATTTAAAGACTTGGAGCGATAGAATATTTGCCACAATTTTGGTAACAATCAATTTTATCTCCTCATTCAATGATGCGTTATTTATAGGAATAATACCCATGACCAAAGTATGAGCTTCTACTACTTGAGATAAAAGAGTAACTCCTCTCACTGGTAACAATACCTAGCTCTTAGCTTCTCTATGGATCAGCCATTAGAAAAAAGAAATGACATTTAAATTGTATTGCAACAATGGCTAAGCAGTGACTTGATTCATTTACCCTCTTGTACATTTCCATTTGTAAACAGATGGGTCAAATCTACCCCCCTGAATCCATCTGTCCATCTTAAGTGAATCCAAGGCTGTGTCTACATTGGCAAGATTTTGCGCAAAATCTTGCCACCTGTCTATACTGGCCGCAAGTACTTGCGGAAGAACACTGATGTTCTAATGTATAAAATCAGTGCTTCTTGTGCAAATACTCTGATGCTCTCGCTCGGGGATAAGCCCTCTTGTGTAACTGTTCTTGAGCAAGAGGCCAGCGTAGACAGGCAACGTTAATTTCTTGTGCAAGAAAGCCTGATGGCTAAAATGGCCATCGGAGCTTTCTTGCGCAAGAGAGCATCTACACTGGCATGGGTGCTTTTGAGCAAAAGCACATCTCTTGCGCAAAGGCACATGCCAGTGTAGACGCTCTCTTGTGCAAATACTTTAATGCAAAAACTCTTGTGTTAAAAGTATTTCCGCAAAATCATGCCAGGGTAGATGTAGCCCAACTGTAAGGGATACATAACAGTTGCCTAAGGGCAAGTCATGCCTGATCAACCTGATTGCCTTCTGTGGCCATGGAGAAAGTGTGATATACCATGACTTAAGCAAAGCTTTTGATACTGTCTCCCACAGTATTCTTGCCAGCAAGTTAAGGAAGTATGGATTGAATAAATTGACTGTAAAGTGGATAGAAAGCTGGCTAGATTGTTGGGCTCAATGGGTAGTGATAATATATGGAGATACACTATCTCATAGAGCTGAAAAGGACCTTGAGAGATCAAGTCCACTCCCCTGCCCTCACAGCAGGACCAAGTACCATCCCTGACAGATTTGCCCCAGATCCTTAACTGGCCCCCTCAGGGTTAGCAGGCCAATGCTCAAACCACTGAGCTATTCCTTCCCCCCAATGATCAGTTGGCGGTCGGCTTCTAACGGAGTGCCCCAAGGATCTGTTCTTGGACCGGTTTTGTTCAACATAGAATCATAGAATCACATCTTTATTAATGACTTGAATGAGGGGATGGATTGCACCCTCAGCAAGTTTGCAGATGACACTAAGCAAGGGAGAGAGGTCTATATGCTGGGGGAAGCGGGCTGGGATAGGGTCCATCAGTGGACAGATTAGTGGATTGGGCCAAAAGAAATCTGATGAGGTTCAACAAGGGCAAGTGTAGAGTCCTGCACTTGGGATGAAAGAATCCCAAGCATTGTTACAGGCTGGGGACTGTCTAAGTAGCAGTTCTGCAGAAAAGGACCTGGGGATTACAGTGGATGAGAAGCTGGATAGGAGTCAACAGCGTCCCCTTGTAGCCAAGAAGGCTAATGGTATAATAAGGTATATTAATGGTATATTAAGGAGGAGCATTGCTAACAGAACTAGAGAAGTGATTATTCCCCTTTACTTGGCACGGGTGAGGCCACATCTGGAGTATTATGTCCAATTCTGGGTACCCCATTACAGAAAGGATGTGGATGCATTGGAAAAGGTGCAGTGGAGGTCAACAAAATTATTAGGGGGCTGGAGCCCATGACTTACCAGGAGAGACTGAGGGATTTGCACTTGTTTAGTCTTCAGAAGAGAAGGGTGAGGGGGGATTTGATAGCAGCCTTCAACTACCTGAAAGGAGGTTCTAAAGAGAATGGAGAGAGGCTGTTCTCAATAGTGACAGATGGCAAAATGAGGAGCAATGGTCTTAAGTTTCAATAGGAGAGGTCTAGGTTGGATATTAGGAAAAACTATTTTACTAGGAGGGTGGGGAAACACTGGAATAGGTAGGGAAGTGGTAGAGTCTCCTTCTTTAGATGTTTTCAAGTCCCATCTTGACAAAGTCCTGGCCAGGATCATTTAGTTGGGGTTGGTCCTGCTTTGGGCAGGAAATTGGACTCAATGACGCCCTTAGGCTCTTCCAACCCTATGATTCTAGGATTCATCACTTCACTGTGAACAATCCTACATTCCCATCACCAACCAAATCCTGCAAGGGCCTCAAAGTTCTAGTGGGGAGAAAATGGTTTTGTTTTCAATCTCCTAGGCAACATCAGCTATGAAATGTGAGGACAAAAGTTCTGTCTGCAATTTTACATAGTTCTGTGAGTGTGCAGTGAGATATAGCTGTTTCCTGAAAAAGTTACTTACCCAACTTGAAATGTTACAATATTTAGCCCATTTCTCTTACCCTGTGTTCTATCTTGAGGGAATATTATTAGTAAGAACCATGTCCTGGTGCAATTTTGAGCTGTTTGACACTTGTCAAATTTAATTATTTTTTCCTGAACCTAGCTCTGCTCAGCTTTAAGTGTTATTACCTAGACATAAAACCATGCGTTTAGACTCAAGATATTTAATTTTTTTAAAACTCTGCAGGGCAAAATGACATTACAGTAAATTAAATTTGGATGTTATGATTCTGCACTTCAGCAGGTATTCAGAATGACCTATAAGCCCAAGAGAATCACTACTATTCTGTTCTTGCGACTTTTCTCAGGCATTCTGGAATTAATCCTTAGGATGCCCCTGTGAGATGGAGCACAGGGAGACAGAGAAATATGAAACTTAAAGGACCAAATCTGCAAAAGACGGAACACCTTCTGGGAACCTGGAGCTCTTTCTACCCTTATTGTAATCAACCATTCAGCACCGTATAGGATGTGATCAGCACCTGTCAAGACTGGGCCCTGTGTGACGTTCCCCAAAATTCAAGGGAAGCTGGTAGCAGAGCTGGGAATATAGATCAGATCACCTTTGTTTTGGACCCACAATTCTTGCTTCCTGTGACATACTCAAATCCAAACCCACAGAATTTTTAAACTTTTACCTAGTGACAATGTAAGTTCATATATATATGAAGGCCAAGATTTTCAATCAGTGAAGCCGAAAGTTAAGGCACTTAAATGAAAATTTAAGTACACAAATAACTGGCCAGATTTTCAGAGAGGAACATAAGAACGGCCACACCGGGTCAGACCAAAGGTCCATCTAGCTCATATCCTGTCTCTTGAAAATGACCAATACCAGGTGCCCCCAGAGAGAATGAACAGAACAGGCAATCATGAAGTGATTCCAGCCCTATTGCCTGATTTCATCTTCTGACAAACAGAGGGTAGAGACACCGTCCTTGCCATCCTGGCCAATAGCCATTGATAGACCTGTCCTCCATGAATTTATCTAGCTCTTTTTGGAACCCTGTTAAGGTCCTGGCCTTCACAGCATCCTCTGGCAAGGAGTTCCACAGGTTGGCTGTGTGTGTCATGAATTAATACTTCATTTTGTTCATTTTAAACCTGCTATTAGATGCTTCAAAGGGAACTGAGTGCACAGCCCTTGTGATGAGCAGGCCACTTAGGTTAGTTGCCCTCTGTGGTTCCTCCCTGCAGCTTCTACCCTGGGAAGAAGCAGAACCACACAGCTGGGAGCTCTGCTGGACAGGCAGCAGCAAAAACAACCTCTCTCCCTGCAGCTCCCTCCTAGCTCTTTGCCGCTACTTCTCCTTACGCCTCCAGCTCCAGCAGCTGCCATGCAGGGATAGGGCCTGGCAGCACCATGTAACCAAGCAGGGCCAGCAAACCCTGGCTAAAATCTGGGGAGAGGGAACATGACCCCACATGCTTCCACACATCCCCTCTGTTGTGCCCAGCAGCGCTCTAGCCAGGGAATGCTTGACCCTTCCTCTTTCCCCCTGGGCCCACCCCCACTTGACCCCTTTCTCCAAGCCCCAGCGTCTCTCACCTCTTCTTTCGTTTGCTCTGCTCTCACTCTGCCCCACAGAGGTATAGCGAGGGTGTTATGCACCCAGGGGCAAAAGCAAAATTCCTTCCCTCCCACCCCTGAACCTAGCAGGCAGCTGAGCCCAACCCTTGGAGAAGGAGGGGAGCTTGTAGATGTCTTCCCCCCCTCCAGTTTGGGGCCAGGTCCCCACATGCACTAATCCGCCGGTGGAGATTGAGGAGGATGGGGCTGAGGGTGGTGAGGCGGCGGCGGGCGGAGGAGGAGCAGGTGAGCCGAGGGATGACAGGAGGAGCTGAGGGGAACTTAATTGGCACCCCCCAAGTGTGGCATTCGGGGCAACTGCTCCCCCTGGCTACGCCCGTGGGCCCCCATTCTATTCTTTTTCCCCAGCCCTTCCCTGCCTCCTCCCCTGAGTGTGCCAAGTCCCTTCTCCTTCCCGTACTCTGTGGAACAGCTGTTTCATGGGGGGCAGGAGGCACTGGGAGGGAGGGAAGGGTCAGTGGACTTCCCAGTGGATAAGAGGGGACAGAACTCACCAGCAACCAAGCTCCACCTTCTGAGCACCTGCTAATTATTCCCCATGGGTGCTCCAGCCATGGAGTCGGCACCTATGGTTCTGTCCAGGAGGAGGAGATGCTTGGGGCTTTAGCCCTGCAGGGCACTCCTGCTGGGGCTCAAGGTTTTCAGCAGGAGCAGGGCAGATGCCCCAAGCCCTGGCAGGTGTACTCTCACTCCCAGATTTCTGAAGATTGTTGTATATGGCTCGGAGGGTCCGTAAGTCTGACCACCCTAGCTCTTTACACTTGTAATACAGAGCTCCCCAGAATGGTGCCATAATAAAAGCAGAGCCTACTTAAAAAATAAAAAAGCTCTAGCAGACATTACAAACTAATCACCCGACTGTCTGGTGAAGTGAACCCCATTCTAGCCAGGCCCAATCATTCAGAGAAGGGAGGGAGTTCAGTGTGTACATGATTTGATTGTTTTGTATTTACAGTACAGATGCCTTTACTCTCGCGGGCTGTATAGTGTTTGGAGTTAGACCCCATTATGTTATCGACAGCGGGCTGCTGAGGAATGATGCAGCCGTACAGAAACAGATAACTGGAGTATAAAAAGGACGACTGGATTCTGTCCTCATTAAATTGCCAATCAAACCCCTCATTATTATACAAGAATAGGATGTTGAATCCAGAGAGAAGCTTCCCTGTCAATCCAAAATGTTCTATGGAGATCAGACCTAGGTATAAAAATGGCTTGATTGACAACTGTAATCAGCAAAATTTCCATTCCCCCCATGTTAATTATAGGTCTTTCCAAAATGTATACTGTACATTAAAAATGCATTTTAGTTAATAGTCATGGTTAATGAGGGGTTTTCTTTCTATTCTTCATTATGGTTCATTAATGCTTCTGCCAGGTGCGGGAAGTTCTATATGATGTGCTAAGCATTATCACTCCAACTTAGAACTACATGATTCTGAAAGCACACTGAACAACGTATATTACAATCTCTGATGTGCAGAACTTTTAGGACAAATTTTCCTTTTGGCCTGAAATGCAGCATGGAGCACAAGTTACTGGTGGGACTGAATAGCAAATGATAGTTTCTCTGTCACTGAAAGTCATTAAATCAAGATTTGATGATCTTTGTCATGTGTGGACCAGTGTTTCTCAACCAGTGGTACTGAAATTTGGAGAAAACTGAATTTTTGTTTTAAAGTTGTACAGCATTTTATTATTTTTGTATTTTTTACATCCAGAAATTTTATTGCCCGCCTGGCTACGATTAAGTTGTTTAAACAAATGTGTTGCAACGGTAGAAAAAAACCTGTGTGTGTCTGAAAACTGTAGGTACTGGGGGTACTTATTTTTTTTTTAAAGGGGTATTTTATTAAAAAAATTGAGAAACGCTGCTGTGGACTGACTACAAAAGAGAGTGAGTGAAATTCCGTAGCCTGGGATGGACAGAAGGTCAGATGGGATATGCCCATGATGGTCCCTTCTCACCTTTAAGTCTCTGGAATTTTTCCTGCTTGGTGTCAGATGTCCTCCCAAAATACTTACCTTGGAGTTTGAACCATTTTTCCATTTGGCCAGGACGACCCTTCCATCCCAACACCCACACCCTCCCTTTCCTTTCCACACACACTATTGTCTCATGCTAAAAATGAAAAACATACTTTTACACACATGGAATCCTTCCACGTAATTACCCAGCATGCAGTACATGAAACACCATGGTACAGCAAGACTGGTTTCTCTCCAACTATACATACATGGTAGTATAACCCAGGAGGCCAGACTATGGCCATAAGGCATATTCTCTCTCTTCCAGTACATGGGCCAGATTTTGATATGCTTATGATCAGTGAGTCGTACCTTACTACTGAAATAATCTCAACTCATTTTGATGAGTGTGCTCCAAGGGAATTTGAATACCAAGCATTCCAGTGAGGTCTAGATGCCATAAAAAAGGGTAAGATAAAGGTAAAGCTATTTCCCAGCCTTGTTTATACAGTGGCAGCACCCCAAGGTACCAATCAGGATCAGGGACTTGTTAGCCTGAATGTGCATGTACACACAAACATGGGAAGAAAGAGTCCCTTCCCTGAGGAGTTAGCAGTCCAGTTAAAGGCTAGCTGCACCATAGGAGTGTAGTAAGAGAGGGGTGAGGATGAGCAGACAAAGGGACTATACATTCATATGGTTGCAGATGCTCTTAGCAGCAGAGAAAGAATTGCCCAGTGGTTAGAGAGATATGGGTGCAATTCCCTGGCCTGCAACAGATATCTGGTATCCCCTGGGGGCATTCACTTAGTCACTCTCTGGCCACGTCTACCCTACATGGAAGACTGACGTTGATTGATCTTCTGAGGCTTGATTTAGTGGATCTAGTGAAGACTACTAATTTGAACTGAGAGGGTGCCCCCCCCATCAGTGCCAGTAGTCTTGCTCCTCATGAGGAGTAAGAGAAGCTGATGGGAGCATCTTCTCTCATTGACCTCCTGCTGTGTGGATGCCACCAAACTCAGCTTAAGGTAAACCGTCTCCAGCTACATGAGCTACACAACTCCAGCTATGTAGCATAAGCTGGGTCCCGCATCCCCCACCATAAAAGGAGGAAAATAGCACTTCCCTGTCTCACAGGGGTGCTGAGAGGATAAAGCTACAAAAGAGAACCAGGTAGTTGGCTGCCACACCAATCAGGACTCATCCAAACAGCAGCATTTCTTTTGTGCTCATGTAACGTCTATAGGAGGAACCGAACCTAGGACCTCTGGGGCTTAGAAAAAGAATGAGTTTCTTCTGCAGCCTTAATTGAGAGCCCTCTGGCATTTAGCTCAAGGAGTAGAGGCTCGTGCAGGGTCTGTAAGTGCTCTAAATGCCACTATATGGGACAGTGAACCCAGGGCCTACCAAAGGGTTTGTGGGACCAAGGCAGGACGCTGGGAGCAGGGCCCGGGGCCCAGCCAGTGGATGGTGAATACTCAGCAGCACGGGGCCCCGAAAGTGCAAGGCCCAAGGCATTTGCCTTGCTCGCCTTGCCCTAGGGTCGGGCCTGAGTGAACCACACCCAGGTGGTGTGTGGGTTACACTCACATTAAAGATTCATCATCAAATCTTAAGTCCCTGTGCAATGCTAACATGTAGCATGCACACACACACACACACACACACACACACACACACACACACACACTAGAGGACCAAGAAGCTGCCTCCTGGTGCCCACAGAGCCCTGTCTGAGAGAATCTAGGGGGGAAGCTCAGCTAGCCTCCTCCCTCTGGGTCCACTTGAGGCTGTTTCCTGTAAAAGTCTGGAGCCTTCCTAAAAAGCCATGGTAAATCATATGGAATCTCTAGCCCACAGAGCTGCAGGAAGGGCAGGCGAGGAGCTCCAGCCTACACCCCTTGTTACTAGAGCAACAGCCGGAAATGAGAGCGACAGTGGACACAGAGGGATCTAGATGGATAGGTGAGAGCCTGTTCGGCCAGGATGCGAGGACACGGGTTGTGTCGAGCACAGCAGGACACCTCACTTTTCACTGACACTGCATGTTGGGAGAGGGGACCTGTCAATATTGCCCAATCTGCAGCTGGCATGGGGGCCCACCTCAGCAGCAGCTGGTGGACATGTGAGTGTTGGTTTTGCTACTCACGCTCCATAGTGCCACTTTATGGAGCTCTGTCAGCATGGAGCAGTTTCTGCTCCATAAAGGGAACAACAGGCGTCTCTTTCCTTTGAAGCTTAGAGGGGATACATTAGGTTCCCCGGAGAGGAATGCTTCCACCACTATTCCCTCAGTCCTTCCATAAACACACACCAGTCATGGACACATTCCCTCCCTTCTCCCCTGCCCTTGGTGCTATCTCCTCCAAGTCCTCCCATTGAAAGGGCAGAGCTATTTGGGTGTGAAGGGAAGGTATGGTAGGAAGAAAACACCACATGGTGAATATTGAGCTCTAAGCCAATCGAGGTGGGGGTGGCGTAGGGCAATCCCATTTCTTTCTCTCATTGCTAAACTCTCTCACCTGGAATGGCTTAAACAAGACCTTCCTTCCTTCAATAGGGCTGTCACTTCCTGTCCCAGGAAGCAAATCAGTTAGAGATTGGGCTGGGAGTTGAGGAACAGAGGTTGTGTCTTGCCCAGAGATACACTGGGCACTAGTGACAGAGGCAAGAATAGAACGTGTTTCTTATCTGTAAAATGAGGGTTAACATATCCGTTGTCTGTCTACCCTATTTAGATTGGAATTTCCTTTTACCATGTGTTTGTACAGTGCCTGGGGCAACAGAGTAACAGGCAGCTATGACCTCCATGCATTACCATACCAAAGAATCTAAAACTATTTCAAACTTACCAAGTCCTTTAGAGGATGCGTATTATCCACTATGTTGAATATAATAGAGCAGCAACTTTATAAACCAACTTTCTCTCATGTCAATCTGCGGGGCATTTCAGGGCACTGAGGGTCATTATAGATATGGTTTAATTAATTACCGCATTATGTCACAGCTTGACTGAGAAGCAATTATGCAATAAATAAAAAAAGTTTTGCCAGGCTTGCTTTATGTTTTCAAATAAAGACCCCCTCTAGATGCTATGAAACCATCCTGGAAATAAATGTTAAGCAGCAAAATTGTTTGTGCTCGTGAATTGTTCTGGAAGTTACAACAGCAAGCGGTTGATTTACTCAGATTGTAAACTCTTCTGGGCAGAGACCACCTAGCATATTGGGGTCCTGTTTTGTAATTAGGGATTCTTCGTGTTCACATGATGATAATAGATAATAAATAATAATAATAATAATAGGCATTGGTTAGGATAGGCACAGTAACATGAAGTATCTCCTCAGATAGCCAGACTATGATCAAGACATATCTGATATCTGTGACACAAGCATCATAAAAATTAGGGATGTTAAGTATTGGTTAATTGAATAGTCAATTAACCTCATGCATTCTTTCATCTGCAGAAGTGGGTTTTACCCATGAAAGCTGATGATACCACCTATATTTTTTGTTAGTGTCTAATGCAGGGCTACTCAACTTGGGAAGCCCCAGGGGCCACAATGATACTCACAGCACATGCCAAGGGCCGCAACTTAAGTGTGGTTGCATATACATGCGGATCAATATGCAAGTATATGCAAATTGTATTCATGCCCATCAGTGTGAAAAACTAAGATTAAGGCAAGACTACACAACACGTAGGCCCCATTTAAGTCAGTTCTCCGGTTATTAATAAAATGCAGCACTTACGTGATTTCCACCCCTATGACAGCACTTTTAATGAGCAATGACAGTCCAGGAATTTAACTACTAAAAAACATCTCAACAGAAGACCATTATATTGACTCGCCGTTGTGGAGCGTGTTCCAAGTAGAGGCCATGTTCAAAGGATTCCACCCGTGGGCCACCTGTTGGTGTAGTTTGGGTTTATGCGGTGCTCATGTGCCGCAAACAAACGGGCTGTGGGCCGCATGTTGAGTAGCCCCGCTCTAAGGTGCTGCAAGACTAGCCGTTATTTTTTGAATTCTTATTGGTTACTTGACTATTCTATAGTCCCCAGGGGCGGGGCCAACAACCAGTGTGCTCCAGCCCCAAGGAACCCCCTGCCACTCCGCGATGCTGCCTCTGTATCAGAGGCAGCTGTGTGGGGTGCCAGGCAGGGGCTGGTTCATGAGGGGAGACAGTTCTGGCTTGTGCAGGTCTGGGAGCTCAGGACTGACCCCGACAAGGACTGCTGCCACCCTGCCTTTGTATCAGAGGCAGCAGTGCGGGGTGACAGGCAGTCTGTCCGTAAGGGAAGCTGGTTTTTAAACTAAGCCGGCCTTGCCTGCCTGCCTAGCTCCCAATAGACTTTAAATGCAGAGCCATAGCAAGGCTATGTCTACACTCGCGGCTTCTTCCATGAGTAATATGCAAATGAGGCTAAGCCTGGAATATTGCCAAGCCTCATTTGCATACCTAATGAGCCACTTTTTTTTTCCAGAAGAGGCTCTTGCGCAAGAAGGAGCGTCTACACTGCCCCTTCTTGCGCAAGAAAAACCCTCTTGCGCAATGCCATTACACCTATTACTTGACAGGAAGAACGGCATTGCGCAAGAGGGTTTTTCTTGCGCAAGGAGGGGCAGTGTAGACGCTCCTTCTTGCGCAAGAGCCTCTTCTGAAAAAAATGGTGGCTCGTTAGGTATGCAAATGAGGCTCAGCGATATTCCACGCTTAGCCTCATTTGCATATTACTCGCGCAAGAAGCCGTGAGTGTAGATATAGCCCAAGGGTAGGTCCTGGATCTGACGCAAGCTGGGACTGAGCTGGGCTGCTGGCCAGCCTGCTAAAAAATGTTACTGGTGGGTGTGGGGGGAGGGAATGCATATAGTCTATAGCAGGGGTTCTTAACCTTTTTACCTTCACACCTCCCCTGAAAGTGAATTTTATGTTCACACCCCCCTGGGAGCCATTTTGTGCACAACCTTGCCCCACCCCCTCACCTGACAGGAAGATAAGGGGCGTGGCTAGGACTATAAGAACTGTGCCAGGGAGCTCAGTTGGGGCCCAGCCTCTGAGGGAGACAGAGGGCTGCCCAGCACTCCTGGCTGACGAGGCTGAGGCCTGGCCCGGGCCTCCCACAGTCGCCTTCCCTCAGGCTAGTGAAGGCTTCCCTGGGATAAATTTTCTGGGAGCCAAGGTGACTCCACAACATGAAATTAAGCTCTTCTTAATCAGAGTGCTCCATCAGTGCAGTGTCCTTATGCAGCACGGTACCAAGTGCCATCCCTTCCCATTGACATGAACACCTTTCATCTGTAGATCTCAGAGCACTCTACACCAGTGGGAAGGTGTCATGTTCCAGATGGGGAAATGGAGGCACACAGGGATGAAATGATGTGCACAAGGCCACACAATAAGGTCAGTGGCAAAGGCAGGACTAGAAAGGCAGGTTCATTATAAGGACAGAAGTCTCCACCTGTGATCATTCAGCCTTACCACCTGCATCGCACAAGCCATAGGACTTCCCTGAATGAATTCCTGTTTGAGCCGAAGCAGATTTTTAGGCAAACATCCAGTCTTAATTTAAAAATTGCCAGAGATAGAGCATCCTCCACAACCCCTTTAAATTGTTGCAAAGGTTAATTTCTCTCATTGTTTAAAAATGTATGCTTTACCACCAGTCGGATTTTGTCTACCTCATCTGCTAGACTGAAGAGCCTATTATCCAATTTTTGTTCCCTGTGGGTACTTCTAGACTCCTCAAGTCACCCTTTCACCTTCTGTTTCTTAAACTAAATAGATAGAGCTCCTTCAGTCTACCACTGAGAGGCAGGTTTTATAACCTGTCAGCCATTCCCAAGCTTCTTCTCTGAACCCTCTCCAATTTACCAATGTCCTTCCTGAGTTGGGGACACAAGAACTGGACACAGTATTCCAAGCACACACAAGCCAAATACTGAGGTGAAATAACCTCTCCTCTCCTACCACCTGTTTATGAAGTCAAAACTCTGAGAGACACTGGCATAAGGCAAGGGATGAAGAGTCGACAAAGTGTTCTGTTGGCCCACTTGAGGAAAGCCACTAGGGAGCTCATGCCAGCTTGTTTACCTAAAGGCTCCATAGCCATGAAGCAGTGCCTTGGAATTTTATATGGTAGGGAGCCCAGATGTCCTGATTTTATTGCGACAGTCCCGATAGTCAAGGCCTTGTCTTATATAGGCACTTATAACTCTCCACCCCCATCCCAATTGGTCACCTTGCATGGTGGGGGAGAAATTCTGGTCCTGAAGCACACAGGCTGCAGATAGCAGAGGAAAAAGGCCCTTGCCTTGCAGAAGCAGAGTATGGAGATATCTTCCCATGATCCCTGCAGCTCTTGGACTCAATCCTGCAGATGGTCTGCAGGCAGCAGGAGGCAGTATGCTGTCCATTTGCAACTACAGTAGAATGTCTGGTAGGCAGCTGACATATAGCCAAGATATTGGAGACTACACAAATCTCATTAGGAACATCACAACTAGACCTATTAGGGAGAACAAGGCACCAAGCGAAGAGAGTTTTCTAACTGCCAGCTAGGCTCTTTTCTTCTCATATACCATGGCCACCGACACACATCAGTAAATATTTCCCAGGCCAAGTTTTGCCTTCATTTGCACCTGTAATTGTTTTGAGGCTCTAGTGCTGAGTTTTAAAACTAATTTTTTTAGGTGAAATTTTGTTCCCATTGAAATCGATGGGATCAAGAGCACAACCTATTCCTTATAAGTTAATTAAATGTAGAGAAAGTAAACTCAAGAGGCCCTCAATTATTTCCATACTGTAGTGAATCGCTTAAGTTCTCACCTCAAGATCAGAATAAGTGTACATTCAGCTACATTATTAAGCAAGTTATCACTACTGAATTTAGCCCGTGTGTTACAATAAATAGTCCTGTAGAAAGCAAAGGGACTATTCAAAGTATTAAGCACTATTCCCAGAGGTAAATACTTGAAGGATTGGGACTCTTAACTTAGTTTTGAACTGTCATATCCTGGTCAATTTCAAAGAATATCTTTTGGTGCCCCAGTGCTCCATCTGTAAAACAAGGATAACAACATTTCCTTTCTTCTGCCTTGATTATCTAGACTACACGGTTTGAAGCAGGGACTGTGTGATTATAAACAGTACCCAGACAGATTTTTTCCAAATAAACTTTGTTTGAAGTCTGACACAGATACACATAAAGAACCCCCAGGATCAAACTTCCTTTTGAATTTAAGGTTTGTTTGCCTTCGCGGTTGTCCTTTCACCTCTGTGTTGGGCTGGAATTCTAAGGGCCTGCAGCAAAGAGTTAACAATAGATGATCATTAAAGCCTGATCCTCTTCTATCCAAATAGAAGCATCCTAGGCAAAAAGCTAGTTTCCACCTAGGATAACTGGTTTATGAGGGGAAAGATCACCTGTTGAAACTGATCAGGAAGTTGCCTTGTGGTTATAAATGAGGTCTCAGCGGCCTTGGAAGAGAGAAACAGGTAAAAAACAGCAGTGTAGATGCAGTTTCTCTCTTTTAGTCACCATGGTATTTTTTCACTCCTATTTTCCTGTGATAAGCACATCTTGATCATACCAAGTGTTAAAGTCAAGACATATGTAAGGGAATACACACAACAGAGTGGCTACGTCTAGACTGGCATGATTTTCTGCAAATGCTTTTAACGGAAAAGTTTTTCCTTTAAAAGCATTCGTGGAAAAGAGCGTCTAAATTGGCACGGATGCTTTTGCGCAAAAGCACTTTTTGCGGAAAAGCATCTATGCCAAGCTAGACGCGGTTTTGCACAAGAAAACCCCGGTTGTCATTTTCGCCTTCGGGGCTTTTTTGCGCAAAACCGTTCTCAGCTGTCTACACTGGCCCTCTTGCGCAAAAGCATTTGCGCAAGAGAGCTTTTTCCCTGAACGGGAGAGTCATTGTATTTGCGGAAGAACACTGACAATCTTACATTAGATCGTCACTGTTCTTGCGCAAATTCAAAGCGGCCAGTGTAGACAGCTGGCAAGTTTTTCCGCAAAAGCATGTGCTTTTGCAGAAAAACTTGCCAGTCTAGACGCAGCCAGTGTGTATTGTGTTGCAATAACATACATCAGTAGTTGGGTTGGACACCACAGAAAGCAATGCTGAGTGCCTTCAACCAACAAACTGTAAGAACTCTGCAGTGTATGATCCCACTTATAAATGGATACTATATAACTAAAACCAAACCAGTTAGTTTTTTATTAATTTTTTTTATAACATATCCTTCTACTTTGGAGAAAAAAAAAAAGTCACTGTAGTAATCATTTAAACTAGAGGTTTTCAGCATCTCCATTTATTGTAAAATGTTCTGTTAAACATAGAAAACATGATAACTTAATGAAACGAGGTTCATTAACTTTTTATAACAACTTTGATCTTTTCAGAGGCATGAACTCTCATAACAGACCATTTAAATGTTCAATAAAAATGATTTAAGTCAATTACCTTCTCTTTCTTTTGGCCAATCAATAAAAACACCAGCTGCTAAACAACTTGCATTTTGTATTTGTTTCATTCCTATTTTATTCTGATTCTTTAAGTTGTTCACTTGTTAGATCCTGGCTTTCTTGCTTATTTTTAATGGCATTTTTTTCCTTGTGCTTTTAGTCACTAGTCCAATATCATGCCTTCAAAAAGATCAATGCCACTCAGAGAGATGTCACTTGTTTGGAAAACAATATGACATTCAACTCACATCAAATTCACACATTTTTGTTAGAAGTTAATTTTTGTTGTGTTTTTTAAAGACAAAGTGAAAATACATTACAAATACTGCGGGGCATGGTGGTCCAATTTCCAGTGCTCACTGTGTGGCTCTAAGTTTTTTTAAAACCATATAACCTTACACCATCATTTTGTACAATTGTCTTATGCATTATCTAGCAGCTGGTTAATCTGACCCACAGAACATTCATGACAATTATGGCCCTTAAACATTTGGTAATGAGCCATCCAATGTTACTCAACATGTGTGTGGACTGACTGGAAACTTTTGCTGAACAGTAAAGGCATACCTTTGTTTTCTGTGTTTGTTTTACAACTTTAGTTGATTTACTTTTAGTTTGTACAAAATGAAGTGTCAGAAAATATTATTTTGGAGAAGAAGCTAAATGTTTCCCTGGCAAGTTGGAGTCTGCTTTCTGAAGCTGAACAGTTTCCAGCTGTAGAAAATTCTGAAAACCATAGTAATTCAACTTATGCTGCTGGAAATAACCAGATTTCATTGTCCTGGGTGTATAAAATTCCTGATCTAAACTTTTGGCCTAATATCCTTAACTAACAAGAGTGAGAGAAATTTGAAGAGATGTACCTTGAAGATAGAAAGCTTAGCAAGTATAGTTCAATATTGTGAATTCACAAGATTGAGTTAATAAATGAAACCTAACATATTCTTCACATATTTATTAAACTAAGTTATATATGTAGGCATACACTTCTTAATAGGGAAGGTTCCGTATACATGGTAGCTTGTCTTCATGTATTATTGTTACTAGTAATTCAAAGAATGGCTTACCATATTCTATATCCTAAAACAAAAATATTTGATTTTCTGTGTGTCAATTATAAGAGTAATTTGTAACTGGTGCATCTATCAATCTGCAGTCTGTTCTCTCTGACTGTTGTTAATGTTAGCAATACTGTGACGGGTCGAAGGCGGCCCGTACGGAGGAGCATGGAGGGGGGCTGGGTGAGCCAGCGACCCCGGCCACAGAACCCGGATATCGGGAGCCGGCGCGCAGCAGACATCGGCCACAGGGCCTTCCCCCGCGGCTGAGAAACCTCACCGTGCCCAGCTCGGCTCCCGGCGTGCACCTGCCGAGGGCGGGCATGGGGATTGCTAGGCCAGACGGGGCGGGGGAATGCACGACGGCACAGGAGGGGCAGCGCGCCGGGAGCCCGCCACTTCCGGCAGGCCTTTTGAAAAGGGCCCGCCGGCAGCACGGAGGACAGCGGATCTGGAGGCCGGCTCCAGGGGGGCTTGGAGCCGGGAGCAGGGTGACACCGCCCGCCTGGGAGTCCAGTGCCCAGGCACAAACACCCGGAGACCGAGGACCCCCACAGATGCGGGCTCTCGTCGATCCCTGAACCTGCTGCGGAGAACAGATGCCTCTGGCGCCAGGTAACCGAATCACGGTAGGCTCCGGGGCCCCACGGGAAGGACAACGGGATATGCGGGGGGAGGAAGCAGCCTGGGGCGGGGCCCTTGTGGTGACCGTGGGTAGACGTGTTTCGGGAGTGCATCCCACGTCTACCGCACAGGGAGCAAGCAGACCCCTGTGCTTAGGGCTCTGGGCTGGGACCCAGCGGAGCGGGTGGGCCCGGGTCCCCCTCCCCTCCCACCACCGTAGGGAGCCGATAGTCACTCTAGCGCTGGTGAGCGGGAACTTCCAGTTGAGACTGTGGGGAAAAGCCCCACGCAAAGGGACAGGCGACCCCTGGGTTCGCAGATTCCTCAGACTCAGCTGAGCGGGGTGATCGCACCCAAAGACGCTAATCCAGACTAGACTCCGGGACCAGCAGACCAGAATCCGGTGACGGGGTTCGCCGACCCCCCCTTCCTGGTGGGAGGGGGTGATCGCACCCCGCGACGCGGTCACACGTGGAGGAGAATGTGGGTGGGGACCCACTAGGAAGAGGGCCAGGGGACGGCCCTTTAGACATTGGCGACAGAGGATAACGTGTCTTAACCCTGGCACGAAGTATGGATCCGAAACAGTTACTGGACTAGGCGAGCGAGACCCAGAGACAGCAGCAGCAGCAGCAGCAAGCGCAAATGCTGCAACAACTAGCCTCCCAGTTTCAGGACCAGCAGCGGCAGCTGGTCCAGGAATTGGCAGTGCAACATGAGAAGTGGCTCCAGACTGCGGGCGGCGGGAGCTCCAGTTTGCCAGAAGAGGACGACGAAGGGAAGCGGTTGGGTTCTCTTCCCATACGGTTGACGAAGATGGGGCGAGAGGACGATCCGGAGGCGTACCTCACAACCTTCGAGAGGGTAGCCACGGCTGCACGATGGCCTGAGGAGCATTGGGCCACATTGCTTGCTCCCTATTTGACCGGATCCGCTCAGATGGCCTATCGGGGCCTGGCCGCCAAGGATGCGCTACACTATTTTAAGGTTAAGGAGGCGAGCCTCGACCAACTGGGCGTCACCCCCGAGACCTACCGCCAACGCTTTCGGCAGGAGCGGCTCCAGAGCGGAGAACGACACCGGGCTTTTGCCCAGCGACTACGAGATTGGGCCTGAAGGTGGTTGGAGCCAGAGCAGCGGACCAGGGCCCAGGTGGCAGAGGACATAGTAATGGAACAATTTATCCACGCCATCCCTCGGGAGGCCCAAGGCTGGATGCGGAGACATCAACCCACAACGGTGGCGGAGGCCATTGCCCTCACCGAGGCCCACCTCGCAGCCAAAGGCGGGAAAGGGAGTAGTCTCCGAGAGAAGCCGCCAGGTATGCCAGGGAGCGAGCACCCACCCCGGTGCGGGGGCGGGCCACCGGGAAAAAGGGGGGGGCACAGATGGAGGGCCCTAGAGGACGACGTCCGCCCCTAGGCCCCGTTTGGCCCGGACGGCCGAGAGGGGGCCCGACGAGGACAAAGGGGGGGTGGAGGAGAAGATAGACGAAGGCAGGAAAGGACCGCCACACAATGCATGCTTTCAGTGCGGCCAAGAGGGCCACTTCAAGAGAGACTGCCCCATGATGGACTGTACCCTTAGCCAAACGCTGCCACCCCGGACCCTGAGGGGATCACAGCCGCTGATCACTCTGTGGCTAGAAGGGCGAGCAGTGCAGGCGCTGGTGGATTCAGGGTCAGCCCTCACGCTGGTGAGAGAGGATCTCCTCCCGCAGGCTCCAACGACAGGGGAGGTGGTCTGGAGGAAATGCGTCCACGGGGATGTCAGGGCCTACCCCACGGTATGGGCCCACCTCTTGGACGGACAGCAGAGAAGGAGGTGGCAGGTGGGCAAGGCACCAGTACTGCCCTGCCCCGTGGTTCTGGGCAGAGATTGGCCCGGGTTCCACCAGTTGTTCCAGGTGAGGAACCCTCCAGAATGACAGGCCAGAGGAGGTGACAAGCCCAGGGAGATGGAGGGCTACGTCCACCCCGAAGCCCCGGTCACGGACAGCGGGGGACCGCGGCCCCCGAGGAACCCGGGAACGGGCCCAGAGATGGCAGTCGAGCAGGGAGATCCAAGGGACTTCCTGGAGGAACAGCGAGGGGACCCCACACTGAAATACGCCTGGGAACAAGCAAAGGCCCCCAGCCCAGGAGAGGAAACCATCAGCCGGAGGGGACAAGAACCCTGCTTTCAGGTACATGAGGGGCGCCTGTATCGGGTGGTGAGTGCCCCCGAGGGGGAGGGGGATAGACGCCAGTTGGTTGTTCCCCAAAGCCACGGAGGAGAGGTGCTGGAATTAGCCCACGCCAATCCGTGGGCGGGCCACCTGGGGCGAGAAAAGACGCTGGCCCGGGTCATACAACGATTTTATTGGCCAGGGGGCATCATGGCCCGACTGTCAGAGGGTCTCCTCGGCAGGGGTTCCCCGGGACCCTCTAGTACCCTTGCCGGTCGTCGGCGTGCCCTTTGAAAGGATCGCGCTGGATTTAGTGGGACCCCTTGAACCGTCCCGGAGAGGGCACCGGTTCATTATGGTAGTGATTGATTATGCTACCCGATACTCCGAGGCTATCCCCTTGCGAAAAACGCAGGCCCCGACCCTCGCAAACGAGCTATTGGAACTGTTTTCCTGAGTCGGCTTCCCAAAGGCAATCCTGACGGATCAAGGCACCAACGTCATGTCCCGACTGCTGAGGGAGTTGTGCACTCTCCTCAGGATAAAGACATTGAGGACCTCGGTGTACCACCCGCAGACTGAGGGTTTGGTCGAGAGGTTTAACCGCACCTTAAAGGACATGTTAAGATGAGTGGTACAGGATGACCCTCGGGAATGGGACCTCCTATTCGCAATCCGTGAGGTGCCCCAAGCCTCCACGGAATACTCCCCTTTTGAACTGTTGTACGGGCGCCAGCCCCGGGTGATATTGGACATCCTGAGGGAGGATTGGGAGGCACAGACGACAAGATGCCAGGGTACTGTCCAGTATGTGTTACAGCTCCGGGAGAAGCTCCAGCAACTAGGGGGTTATGCGAAGCTAAACCTTCTGAAGGCCCAGACCCGCCAGGCCCACTACAACCACCGCTTGGCCAAGATCTGCCAGTTTGAACCCGGAGACCGTGTCCTGCTACTCCTGCCCACGAAGGAGTCCAAACTCCTGGCAAAGTGGCAAGGGCCCTATGAAATACTCTGTAGGGCGGGGGACGTCGACTACGAGGTTGGACTCTCCGGACGCCTGCAAGATACCCAAATATTTCACGTCAACCTCCTTAAGAAATGGGTGGCTCGCGAAGGCTTCCTCCTGGCACCCGAGGGGCAGCCAGAAGATGACCTGAGGCCCTCGCGGGAGAACTGCATGACCGAGGGCACCGTATCCGTAGGGGCTGACCTGAGGGAGGACCAATGGCAGCAAGTGGAAGCCCTGCTAGGGAGATCCTGACACGTTCTGACAGCCATCCCGGGACAGGCAAAGGTAGGGAAACATCATATCATCACGGAAGTAGGACGAGTCATCCGGGAACCTCATAGACTCTTGTCACGGAAGCTATGGGAGACCATCCGACAGGAGATCTTCCATATGCTGCAATGGGGAGTTATCGAGGAGTTGCAGAGCGACTGGCGGAGTCCTATCGTGTTGGTCCCCAAGAGTGATGAATCGATGCAATTCTGTATTGACTTCCGTCGAGTGAATGCCATTTTACAGTTTGATGCTTACCCGATGCCCCGGGTGGATGAGTTATTGGAGCACCTGGGAACAGCTAGGTATATATCCACCCTTGACCTGTCAAAAGGGTACTGGTAGATCCCCTTGGAACCTGCAGATCGGGAGAAGACAGCGTTCATGACGCCCTTTGGGCTGCACGGGGCGGTGGCCACCTTCCAGCGGGTAATGGACAAAGTATTGGCCCCTCATAACCGGTATGCCGCTGCGTATATTGACAACATTATCATTTACAGTCTAACGTGGCAAGAACACCTCGCCCAGCTGGAGGCGGTACTCCGGTCGTTTCAGGAAGCCAGCCTGACAGCCAATCCCAAAAAGCGTCACATCGCCCAGAAGGAAGTGTCATACTTGGGATACACGGTAGGAGGGGGCAAGCTGAAGCCGTTAATAGACAAGGTAGGAGCCTTGCGGGATTACCCCAAGCCCACAACAAAGCGACAGGTTCACCAATTTCTGGGATTAGCCAGGTATTATAGGAGGTTTGTCCCAAATTTCACAACAATCGCGAAGCCTCTAACAGAATTGACAAGGAACGCAAGACCCACTAAAGTGCAATGGACCTCCCAGGCTGAATGGGCCTTTCAGGAGCTGAAGCAGAAACTGACCCAGGCCCCAATCCTAGCCCAGCCCGATTTTGAAAAGCCGTTTCTTTTATACACAGATGCCTCCGAGTGTGGTTTAGGAGCAGTACTGGCACAAGAATAAGGAGAGGACACCTGGTGCTGTACCTAAGCCGAAAATTCCTGCCACGCAAAAAGAACTATGTGACTGTCAAAAAGGAAGCCCTGGCTGTCAAGTGGGTGATAGATAGAAGTATTGAGGTATTATTTGTGGGGCAATAAATTTAAATTGATCACCGACCATGGTCCCTTTGTCTGGCTAAATTCTATGAAGAATACCAACCTCGCCTTATGCGGTGGTATATGACGTTGCACCCCTATCGGTTTGGCGTAGCGTATCGGGCAGAGACCAAAAACCAGAACGCGGACTTCTTCTCGAGGGTGTACGAACCAGGGGAAGTAGTACCCGCTTCCGCTTTAAGGGGGGGGAGGTGTGACAGGCCAAAGGCGGCCCGCACGGAGGAGCACGGAGGGGGGCTGGGTGAGCCAGCAACCCCGGCCGCAGCGCCTGGCTATCGGGAGCCGGCACACAGCAGACATCGGCCGCGGGGCCTTCCCCCGCGGCTGAGAAACCGCGCTGCGGCCAGCTCGGCTCCCGGCGTGCACCCGCCAAGGGCGGGCACGGAGATAGCTGGGCCGGACAGGGCAGGGGAGCGCGTGCCGGCGCAGAAGGAGCGGCGTGCTGGGAGCCCGTCACTTCCGGCGGGCCTTTTGAAAAGGGCCCGCCGGCAGCGTGGAGGATAGCGGATCCAGAGGCCGGCTCCAGGGGGGCCGTAACTGTGGTATTATTAATATACTAGGCTATTTCATTCTAAACTTTTTAAAATTCATCCCATTTGTCTCTTAAAAGTGTATGCTTTATTTCCAGTCTGAATTTGTCTAGCTTCCACTTATAACCATGGGACAGTATTACACCTTTCTCTGCTAGGTTGAAGAGCTCTTCATTCAATATTTGATCTTCATGTAGATACTTATATATTAATCAAATACCTTTAATTTTGAGACCTATCAGTTAGTCAACTCTTAATCCATTTCATGGTTGCCATATTCATTGTGTATCACTGTATATCATTTCAGTTTTTTTAATCAAAACATCAGGCAGAAACAAGTCAAACATCTTACAGACGTCTAAGTATATTACATCTACATTATTTCCTTAATCAGCCACACTTGTAATCTCATCAGCTCTCAAATTAGTTTGACAGGATCCATTTTCCATAAGCCCGTGTTGATTTTCATTACCGTATTTTAGCGAATATACCCCGCACATGAATATACCCTGCAGTTTTTGCTATTTGAGTAAAAAAAACCTGTATACCCTGTGCATGAGTATAGCCTGCAGAAGAAACTCCATGCATAATGGTAGTACAAAGCACCTGTAATCACCTGTTAATGACCCACAGCTGATAATGCCAAGCAGTAAGGGGTATATAACCACTTTGAATACCGCTTTTCCATTCATTTGTTCCTTCATTGGTTTTAACTTGTATTTTAGACATTTAAACCATTACACTTTTTAAACTTTTCAAGCTTTTTAAAGCTTTTAGAAATGCCTAAGTGCAAATCATACACAATTTAAAATTGGCAGTGTATAGTAGCTTTTGCAAAGGACAATGGAAACAGAGCCTCAGGGAGAAAGTATTCAGTGAACGAAAAGTCTGTTCAGGAGTGGAGAAAGGAAGAAGCAGAGCTTGAAAAAATACACCTGAGGAAAAGCGCACGACATGGACAGCAAGCTAAGTGGCCAAACCTGAAAGAAAACTTGTTGCATTGGGTCCGTACACAAAGAGAGAGAGCAATAGTTCAGTGTCAACAGTTGCCATACAACTCAAGGCCCGAGTAATGGCCATGGAACAGAAAATCTATGATTTTAAGGGGAAAGGGTCGGCAAATTGGGTTTACAAATTCATGCGGAGAAATAATTTGTCAGTTCACGCATGGACATCTGCTGGCCAGAGGCTTCCCGATGAATGGGAGAAGAAAATGCATGATTTTAAAATTTTTGTACATAAAGAAATTCAGCAGCTGGGCTTGAAACCAAGCAACATTTTTAACATGGATGAGCTGCCCAAGTCTTTTGATATTCCAGCTATGCAGTCTGTTGCAGAAACGGGAATGAAAAGAGTATGTGTGGCAACTACTGGCCATGAGTGGACGTGTTTTACTGTAGTTTTGGCATGCACGACAAATGGTGAAAAATTAACACCTACGGTTATTTTCAAGAGGGTTACGATGCCAAGAGAGAAAATGCTGGCTGGAGTTTGTGTTGTTTGTAACAGAAAGGGCTGGATGAATACTGATGTAATTAAGACGTGGTCAGACAGCTGCTTTAGAGCACGAAAAGGTGGGTTTTTTAATCCTAAATCTCTCCTAGTTTTAGATTCTTTGGCCGCCCACAAAGAATCTTCAGTGCAGAAACTTTTAAACTCTGTGGGTGCACATATTGCCATCATTCCAGGAGGGCTGACCAGCAAGTTGCAGCCACTTGACGTGGCTGTGAACCACCCTTTCAAGTGCTTCATCAGAAAGGAATGGGACAATTGGATGAGAAATGGGGAATACATATTCACTGCGGCAGGACAACAGCGGCGTGCTACTTACTTGGAAGTATGCAAATAGGTATTGGCAATTTGGGACAGAGTAAAACTGGCTACTATTCGCAATGGGTTCTGCAAATGTGAAATTTGAGTACCTGACAATGACTCTTCAAGCTCTGATTCCGAATACGATAGCGTTTCTGATTCAGCACCACAGACCTCAAATGCCTTAACGTCCTTTAGGATTACCAACTCTCCAGGATTGGCCTGGAATTTCCCTTAAATGCTATTTCGGAATAAGAACTCCCAAAATAACTATTTCAAAATAGCACATCCACACTAGAGAGAAGCCTCAAAGTTCATCCAAGGTGGGCTCCCCGAATGTGGATGCATTACCTCAATTTAGAGCCCCAGGAAGCACAGGGGAGTAATTATTATGAATGGCCTTGGGAAAGAGCTATTTCAAAATAGTAGCAATGAAACTACCTCTATTTCAAAATAGCAATGTCAAAATTGGCATTATTCCTTGTGAAATGAGGGTTTATTATTCTGGAATAAGAAGCTTGTTATTTCGAAATATTTCAAAACAACAAGATGAACGTCCACACAGCAAACCCGTTATTTTGAAATTAAGGTTGCAGTGTAGATGTGCACTTGGAGAATTGGGATTAAGCAATCCCCTATGGGAGCTACTCATCTATTGGCTGAGGACAGCAAGAGTATGGGGAAAAGCTGGTGGACCATAAGGGGTGGCAGAAGTAGAGGCCTGACTGCTTACCTGGTGTCTCTTGTATCTTTCCCATTTCAACACGTAGCTATTAATTACAGTTTACTGCACCAGGGATGCTAATTTTCTTCATTCGGTGCCAAATAAAGACTTTATCTTTGGAAAATTGTACTAAATACTTTTTAACACTTAGAATCATGCTGGAAAAGTTTCCAGCTCCTACAATGCAAGTTGACAAGAAAAAAAAACCCATATTCGAAGTGTTACTGCCTTGGAGATTTATAAAGTTTATAAAGACATGGTCTTTAATAAAGCAGAGTTGATTCTTTTTTTATTGGTTTCATTTTGCTGAGGAGTCCATTTGCCCCTTTGCTGTCTCTTCTGCAGAAGTACTGTACAAGTATGAAAAACACTACATTTAATTGTCTTCATTGTGCAACGTGGAACAAAGTTGGTGTGGGCAGCACTTGCCACAGACAAAACATCTCTCTAAAAAAGGTTTCTGCATTACCTCATGGTCCATGTCTTCTCTCCACATGTCATTTGTCTTTATGGGACTCCTGGAATGCAACGTTTCCGTATAATGAAAAAGTACACAACTTTCAAGACTACCTGCTTTTAGTTTTATAAGGTTGTTTGATTTACTGGCCAGATTCCTTTTAGATTAGATGAAGTTCTCTGAAACACATAAGTCAATGTTAATCTGCTAATATACCCGGAAGAAATTGGAGCCACTGTAATTATGGCATACTTGTTCGTTAGGCTTGCAGAAGCATAGCGGGTGAATTGTTATGCAAAACTTCTGATGGCCCAGCAGGATTTTTAACCATTTTGCTATTAGAATTCCTGCCCCAATCCCTTCTCTTATGTATCCATAATAATAAATATATATAGTAGCCCAATGTCTGAGTCTATAAAGCTGAAATGCTGGCTGTTCCCTCTGGGCGGTGCTGTTGCTGAAATGCTGGCTGTTCCCTCTGGGCAGCCCATGCTGCATGGGGAGAGCGGGGCCCAAATGGCCGCTTGCGCCTCTTGCTCCCCCACAGCGGCCCGGCTGAGCAGGGCAAAAGTCGGCCAAGCGCCACGGCAGGAGGTGAAGGGGGGCGGGGTGGTGATGTTCACGGCCAGGGAGCAGGGCCTGGAGCCGCTGTCATGCCGCACGTCATCATCCCGCCCCCTTTCGCCTCCCGCCAAGGCACTCAGCTGACTTCTGCGCTGCTCAGCCGGGCCGCCGCGGGGGAGCAAGCGGCCATTTGGGCTCTCCGTGGCGGCCCGGATGAGTGGCACAGAAGTCAGCCGAGCACAACAGCGGGAGGCGAAGAGGGGCGGGGTGGTGACGTGCGGCGTGACAGTGGCTCCAGGCTCCGCCCCCTGGCCGTGAATGTCACTGCCTCGCCCCCCTGCGCCTCCTGCTATGGCGCTCAGCTGACTTCTGCACCGCTCAACCAGGCTGCCGCGTGGGAGCAAGTGGTGCAAGCGACTGTTTGGGCTCCGCGCCCCCCATGCAGCACAGGGAGTGCGGAGCTGGGCTCCGTGGTCCCCCGAGAGGCAGGAGGGGGAGGAGAAGAGAAAGAGAGACAGAGAGAGAGAGGCAGGAGGTGGAGGAGAGCTGAGAGAGAGAGAGAGAGAGACCGGAGGCTCAGAAGAGAAGACCAACGTGGAGGAGAGACCTGAAAATCCCATCTTATGATGGGCTAATTGGCTAGTGTATCCATAATTGCTCAGGGTCCTTTGCTCATTTAGCAGTCTGGGTGGTTGTGGCCTCATGTTTCCCATGTGCCAGATGATCCTAAATATTCTCCTACTATGTTTGTGACTCACATTCCTGTCTTTCTTCTTCCTGTTGAGATTATACCTGTCTGTAAAAGCTCCAGCAGAATTAAATGAGACAAACACCCACAATAGAGAAAGTCATGAACTGATACCCTGGACTTCACCCACCTCAGCCTCTGGAAAACTTCAGAACCGGATGCAGCACTTGTATGCCCTCTTTCCTTCAAAGGCTTCATCCAAAGCTTGAAATGGGAACCTTTCCATTGACCTCAAAGAGCTTTGGACCAGCTCAACTTATTAAGTGCCAATTCAGCAAAGCATGTAGCCACCCCATTCCTACTGAGAAAAGCATGTAAGCCTCGCTTTACACTTGTCCTTCATTCATATGAAATTCAGCACGTCTAGTGTGGTTGTAGCCATGTTGGTCCTAGGATGTGAGAGAGAAATGACAGATCAGCTAGTAGGATTTATTGGATGGTGAGAGAGGCAAACTTTCAAGCTTATATGGAGCTCTGTTATAGTCTGGGATGTAGACAGGCTTCCCTACTGGTCAGAGTAGAAGTCAGGGCTTGTGGGTGGAGGCATCCAAGTTGGGCAATGAAGCTGAGAGTCAATACTAGAGTCTGCTGCCAATTACCAGAGCCAAGGGTCAAGTTAGAGACAGGGTTTTCCAAGCCAAGGTTTGACTTGGCCCATCCTTCTGGATTTGGTGTCGGAGTCAGAAGACAGAGGCCAGTATCACAATCAGGACTGGTCACTGAGTGTAGAATTGAGATAAGGGCAGGAACAGGAGAAGAGGCAAGAACCGATCATGGAGTAGGGGCATGGTGGGAACAGGCACAAAGGCAGGGGCGAGGCAGGAACCCAGAGTGGAGCAGGAATCAGGAACAGGTTTGGGTCCGGGATGCAGCAAAAGCAGGGGCCAGTACAGCCACAACAACAAAAAAACCCAACAGCTTCCTGTGCCTCCCTCTGGCTTAGAGTGGTTGGACTAGTCGGTGGAGCCTGAAGATCCTCCAGTCCAGGCTCCCAGAGGTGGTGCTCGGAGGAGGCTATAATCTCATTAGCTTCTCGCCTTGGGCACATGTCAGTAGATATTGAGTGGAGGCCACAATGCAGCAGCTGTCTGAGAACCCCAAGGCCTGGATTCAAGTTCTGGGCCACCCTAAGTTAATCTTCAGAGGTGCAGATGATTAAGATCTCTCTTTCACCAACAGAAGTCGTTACCTTACCTACCTTGTCTCTCTAGTTAACTTCAGAGACATTTAAGCAAGTTTTTTTGCTACACGAGGAGAGCAGCACTCAAGGGCTAAGCCATGCTTATGTATTCTTCTGAACCGGCACTTAAACATTAAGGACTCAGGGATGGAATCCTGCTGCTACTGAGAGTAGTGGCAAGATTCCCATTGACTTGCACAAGGTCATATAGTAAGTCAGTAGCAGGATTAGAATTCTGGACTCCTGATTCCTTTACCTTGTTGTACAGTCAACTCTTAGATAAAGGGCCAGATGTTGGACTTGTATTAATAGAAGTAGCTCTATCTAACCAAAAGATTTGGCTTTTAAACAATGAATGTATTTAATAATTTGTAAGTCTTGCCATATGTCCCATAACTGGTTGTAACTATAAACATTTGTTTCCACGAAACGTCTGTATTCTGCTCTGGAAAGCCACGTGCTCTGAGCATTCTTGCTCTTTGTTGCCATGAGACTGCCAAACTGATTTCCAACGCAAATTCCAGGCACTTTTATTTAAATCTCTCCTTTCAACGCATGTATCTAAAAGGCAGTCCTTACGCTTTCGTAATGCATTTGCTGTGTACCTTGCTTTAATTAGACCTGCTACTTGGTCAGTTTTAGTAAATGGCACAAGGAAAGTTGCCTAGGATGATGTCAACTTACTTTGGAGAGCAGTTCCAATATTTAATATTATAATTGGATTGGCCCAAGATGAATCATGTGTAATAGGACGCAAGGAGTAAACATTTGATTCTGTCTTATTTGGCAGAAAATATAGATTTCTATCCCCATGGCCAATCTTAGTCAGTGATTATGTGTTGTACCCTTCTGTTTTTACATATTTTCTATTATTTGTTTTATATAATGGGATTATATACAGCAATAAAAGGAAAACAGTTTTTATGATCTTGGAGGTGGTTTGTGTTTTTGTTTTTTAATTTCTAAGATCAAAACCAAAAATAGCTAGTTTCCAAATCATATTCAATTTGATGCTAGTTTAACACATTATTACAGCTAACTTGACCTTCATGTGTTATGGAGAATAATGACACAGTAAAATACAAGTCCCTATTTAGTACCAAGCAAATACCGATAACGAAAGATTCGAAGAGAAGGATATTGGCATTCTAGAAGAGTCGTTATAGAAAGAGCCTGAGAATAGGATGGTTGAAAAGATCACCAACAAGGAATTATATAGGAAGATACAGCTGAAAGAGAAACTACTGCAGAAGGTTATACAATGGAAGTTAAAGCTATTCGGACATATCTGCAGAATGAATGAAGTTAAAACCCTGGTATTCGGCATAATGGATGGTCCGAATAGGAGAGGCAGACCTCACAGAGAATGGGTAGATAATATAGTAGTTTCTGTAGACTAGCTCTGCACCAATCTAAGCCACTCCGCACTGAACAGGGAAAGATGGAAGGAAATAGTGAAGGACACCAATGGGTGTTGAGCCCATGGTTGTTGTTGATGACGACGACGATGATGATGATGATGATGAAATACCATAGGCGGTAATGGATAGAAGATGCCTCCTTTAACAACAGGGCTATGTCTAGACTGCAAGCCTCTTTCAAAAAAGAGCGTCTAGACTGCAAGCAGTACTTTCGAAAAAGCAAGACGCTTTTTCAAAAGAAAGCAGCGAGTGAGTCTGGATGCTCTCTTTCTAAAAAGCCCTGTTGGCATTCAAAAATGCCTTTTTTCGGAAGAGCACTTTCGAAAAAAGGCGTTCTTCCTCGTGAAATGAGGTTTACCACCCTCGAAAGAAAAGCCGCGTTCTTTCGATTTAATTTTGAAAGAACGCGGCTGCAGTCTAGACGCAGGTGAAGTTTTTTTGAAAAAAGGCTACTTTTTTCGAAAAAACCCAAGTCTGGACACAGCCCAGGAGGAGAGCTTCCAAGAAGGAATTTGAGAAAAGAGTATACACAAAAGTTCTGTCCCAGAGATATAAGACAT
Source organism: Pelodiscus sinensis (assembly GCF_049634645.1). Lineage (NCBI taxonomy): Eukaryota > Metazoa > Chordata > Testudines > Trionychidae > Pelodiscus > Pelodiscus sinensis. The sequence continues at coordinate 127,530,453 of NC_134715.1, forward strand.
GGACCATGCTAAACAACTGTAACACACACATATACAGGCGAACCAGAAGGGATAGAACAGAAAATTACACTTTAAATTCTATGGCTCTCTGAAGAGAAAGGCACCTAACCCATGGCCGGCTGCTTTCAGCTGACTAGGCATTTTTAAAGTGCATCCGTTTATATGATTTTCATTTCTAATTTAAATTCCAGTCATCCAATCTGGCCTTCTGCAAATCACAGACCGCTGAGCTCAGTTACTTCTGTACTGAGCCTGTAACCTGGATTGTTAGAGACCTCAAGGAGACTAAAGCAATGTTATGCCACAGGCAGAGAATAGGAGGGACAAAAATGCAGCAATGCTCATGCTGTGTAGGCAGCATGCAGGTGTTTCAGGTCACTGATACAGAGATCTGGATCCCTGGGCATGAACATAAAAACAGCCATACTGGGTCAGACGAAAGGTCCATCTGCCTCAATATCCTATCTTCCCACAGTGGTCAATGCCTCAGAGGGAGTGAACAGAACAGGGAATCATCACGCAATCCCAACCCGTCACCCATTCCCCATCTCTGACAGAGGTTAGGGACACTATCCCTGCCCACCCTGGCTAATAGCTATTGATGGTTCTATCCTCCATGAATTTATCTAGCTCTGTTTTGAATTCTGTGAAAGTCCTGGACTTCACAATATCCTCTGGCAAGGAGTTCCACAGGTGGATTGTGTGATGGATAATCAGCTGACCATGAGCTCCCCATGTGATGCTGTAGCCAAAAGGGCTAATGCAATCCGTGGAGGCATCAACAGGGGACCCTCAAAGAGGAAGAGAGAGTATTTGGCACTGGTGTGACCACTGCTGGAACTCTCCAGTTCTAGTGCCCACAATTCGAGAAGTGTGTTGCTGAAGGGGAGAGGGTTCAGAGAAGGGCCATGAGAATGGTGACAGGATTTCAAAACCTGCCTTTCAGAGAAAGTCTCCAGGAGCTCAATCTGTTAATTTTAATAAAGAGAATGTTGAGGAGTCACTTGGTTACAGACTATTAAATACCTCCGCATGGAACAAATATTTAATCATGGACTTTTTAGTCCAGCAGAGAGGAGTATAACTTGATCCAATGGTACAAGATGAAGCGCAACACATTCAGGCTGGATATAAGGCATAACATTTTAACAGTGGAAGTAATTAACCATTGGAGCCATCGACCAAGGGCCAGAGTGGATTTTCTGTCAGCGATAATTCTTAAATCAAGATTAGTTATGTTATTTTTCTGACAGATACGAACTAGGCATTATTTTTGGGAAGTTCTTTGCCAGGAACCAGCCCTCACGGCTCAGGGATCCCCCCCAAACGTTCCAGCCTCCCCTCCCCCACTGTGGGGAGATAGAGTACGGGTTTGGGCACTCCTAGGCTTTGGTGAATGTGGGGGAGTATTGTTGTATATTGGGTTGTAGATATAGATCTTGTTGTTATGGTAACTGAGTAGGTCACTGGGGTCAGCCCAGCTAGTCTGGGCTTGTTCTGGTGAGTTCTGTGCTATGCAATAAAATGGACACTTGCACCTACTCCAGCTCTCTGCCTTTCCACTGATTTCTTCCTAAGCTCTGAAATTCCCCACGACATAACAAGTATCTTTCTCCTTCTCAGTTGGGGGCCACATCAGTGAGAGTTTGTTTTTTAGTTTTTGGTAGATTTTTCTGTGGGTAAGCAGCCCCCGACTCAAAAAAGGTTCCCTGCCCCTGGCCTACAAGACCACAATGATTATCATGGGTTCACTCAGTAGTACAGTACCTCCTGCTGGCCTCTATGAGGATTAGCTCTGCCAGCCAGTCCACCGTCACCTGGTGGTACATCACCCTGCATCACCATCTGCAGGCCCACCTCAGTCCAACTACGACAACGTCCTCTTTGTGACTCCGCCCTCCTGAGGCATCACTGTCCACGTTTTCCCCCTTCTAGAGGGAAGGTGATCTCAGTTCTCAGGCTAGCCTCATCCCCTTTACTAACTGCAAGGAAGAGCTTGTGAAGCAGACGCTGTCTTGATGTTGTTGTAATCTAACCTGGTTATATCCCCTGCAGCTGGTTACTGACTCTCTTTGTATGCGAGATAACAGGAAGCATGGCCTGCTAATGTTCTGGAGGCAGTAGAGCAACTTTAAACAATCTGCAGAAGAATAACTCTTTAGAGCCCCTGGCCCTTCTATGATGTGATCTTTATGGGGCATGATACTGAAACACTCCCTGTGTTGCTCAGGGTGAATCCAGAGCTTCCTCATATTACTCAGCAGACATACATTTTTATGTTAAAATGTTTGTTGAACTCTAATGCTTACACTAATTAGCTTTTATGTTACTTTGAGATATATTGTGCAATGGAAAATTAAAAACACAACACTGAGCAGTGAGATGCTTGAATATTCAAAGTACTTTTAACTAACAATAAATGAATATACCCCTCTGATACTTAATACATTAATATACAATTTACACACAGGGTTCATTCTTTTCCACCTTGAAAATGCGGCCAGATCTGAAATATAACACAGCAACTAGGGATGTAAAATCCTGTTTAATTAATTCCACAGGGTGGAACCTCAAGCAGCAACTGACAACATACTAGTACTGTTTTGGTCAATATCGATTCCAATGAGTTTCACCTATGATTCATCAGCACTTCTTCCTGCACAACTTGAATGGGAGATCTCCAAAGACTAAGTATTACTCCCGCCCTAACCCTCTCTGATAAGATCAAATCTCATGTTGTTATCTAAGCACAATGTGGTATGTTAGCAGCTAAGTCGCTTCTCATTTTCTTTCCATTCTCAGTTTAATCCTTTGCCTTTCCTAGTGTGTGAAACGGACTCTGAAAGCCAACTTCTATATTAAAAGGAGCAGTTCTATCAGCCGTTCATTTGTTTTTCATATTAACTACTGGAAACATTTCCCACACTGCTAGAAAAGCAAGTGGTGCAAAGCTTTGATATTTCCCTGTGATCAAGACAAAATACAGGAAACAAGTGCTCAGGCTGGCTGCAGTTACAGTTCTGCAGTGAAAACTTTCTTCTAGGCCAAGCTTGTAATGAATGGCACTTTGCATTGATGTATGAATGAGAGAAAAATGGTATCTTCAGTGACTTACAGGAGAGATAAAAGCTCTGTTAATACCTTGATCACAGGAGCTCTTATTTGAGGGTGACGGTGTGCTTGGTAGTGGAAAAGATACCGTCCCTGCCTTGAGTTGCTTATGATGTAAATAAACTGATAAATCAGGGTACGTCTCCACAACAGAGGAAGATCGAAGCTGCCACTGTCGATTTCCAGGGTTTGAATTAGCGTGTCTAGTTGAGACATCTAATTTGAAGTAAGAGGGGTGCTCAGGTCAATGCTGGTAGCCCTGCTTTCACGAGGAGTATAGATAGTGGATGTGCCTTATAGTGTAGGGAGTTTTGGGAGGGGGGGTTGAGTATACTGGCTTTACTGACAGGATATTTGCTGTCCAAGAATCCTTGTAAAATGCCCACTGATTGGGCTGATTTCTATTTAAACAGAAGCTGAGCAAAGTGAGTTGGCAAATAATGTGCACGTGTCCGATCCGGGTAACACAGCGAAGTAAAAGGAAATTCCTCACAGCGATGCATTAGGAATCCAGCTGAGGTCTGAGTTTTTAAAGCTGCGGAGTCGTCATCATTCCTTTTAGCATCAGCCTGGTGCTCACACACAGAGCAGCCTCTGCAATTAAGGAGATGCCTGCCCCACTCCACCATTACGACCCATTTGTAGAGCCCACAGATAGCAAGAGGGACTGAACCTATACCCTTAGGAGCTGAAGTCATGTACTTCTATAGCATGAGCTGAAACCCGACTGGCTCTCAGCTAAGGCTGTAGAGCAAACTTCACTCTGCCTTATCCGGGGTCTTAGTACCTCTGGGTTACACATTTAAACAGGAAGAGTAACTTGGAAGCTGAGCAGGGGGTGGAGATTAGGAACCGAACAGCCTGCAAGAAGTGTGGGTCTCCCACCAGCTGAGGAAGGCTAGCCTGGCTGGTCACAGACACACTGGTATGGACGTTCACTGTGGGCAATCCAGATGTGTGTTCTGAGGGAAGGGCCTTTGATTTGTTATTACTCAGGAGGGCTCCTTGCCTGAGGTTTCCTGAAAGGCGACACTTCTCTTTGGACTAGTTTGGCTTCTCATTGCCTTGCTCTGTGCAGGTCAATTGTCTGACCCCAGCTAGGGGAAGGTCAGATGGGGCTCACCGGCTGTCACACCTGTGGGGTGGCCTATCCCTTTACAGGATGTAAGAACCAGGGTTCTAATTCAAGCTCCTGTCTGTGTGCATATGATTGTGCCAGACACCAAGAAGCAGTTGCAGGACAAGAGTCAGAGACTGGCACTTACCATTGGGACAAGAACACCTTTGCACACACCTGCATGCTTGAGGCCAGAGGCACCAACTTTCCTTCTAGCCTAAGCCTACTCAATGCTCCCTCTGCCCCAGAAACTGCCCCCACTCCACTAAGGTCCCCACCCTGGTCCCTGCTCTTCCCACCCGTGCTCTCCTTCTATCCCTGTCATGCTCCACAGTTATAAAGTGGATCCCTGTGGATTTGCTGGGCTCTACTTACATTGAAGGTTCATGCCCAAACTGCTCCAGGGGTGAACATGTGTGATGGAGATGACCGACGTGTGTGTTGCGTGGGAGCCAGGGACATATTCCCGACTATGTGCAAAGGCACGTCCTGTGTGATTATTCCTTGCTGGAAAGTATTCTGTGCCATGCGCAAAAAGGCTTATTCCTTGTAAACTTTCTTGCACAAGAACGGGCTCGTAATGTGGACGCTCGGCAAGTTTTTGCTGTTGAAGTGTAGACATAGCCTTAGAGGATCATAAACCTCTTTCGGGAACTTGTTTCCATCACCCAAATCATTATCGCCAGCACATCACCATAGGGATTGGACTGAGCCCTTCATCTCATTCCATGCAAGCCACCAAAGGTCTGTCGCGTGGCACTAGCTTTACGTCAATAACAAATGGAGCCCTCTGCTGGAGTCTCCAAGTCTGTTTCTCGGTCTGTTACCCCGCTCTGGACAAGAATGGTGCCTCCAGGGCTTCCCCTCCTGGAAATACTCCATTTCCCTTAGCTCAGGGCTTTGTCTTCCAGTTCGTATTCCAAGCAGTTCTCCCCATGGAGCCACTCCCGGTCCCCTCTCCCTCAAGTCTGGGCTGCAACTGAGCTGCCTCCAGTCCTGCAGCTCCTCATATATAGTTCCTCCTGGTCCTTGATAGGCTGGTTTCCTCCTAACCGTTCTAGCCACTTGGAGGACTTCTCTATGGCCCTTTTGGCCTCAGAACCTAGCCCCATTACACCCTTCTATACAGAAAAAGGGAAGGTGACAGATCACTTTTTATTATCTCACCCTCAAAATGAGTGACCATGTAAGACACTTACTTGCTGATGTGATTGTCCAGATACGTCCATCCAAATCATGTGCCTGTGTGAATAGTTTAGGCGCATGCCTATCTTTGAAATATCTGGCACTGAGAGTATTGTAGCAATGTCTTAATGTTGTTTGCTAGAGCTCTAAAGCTCCTCTATTTCTCCAAAGTTAATCAACTACAGGATTCCAATTATTTCTTACCGTGGATTATGCAGCCCCCAGTTCTGCCTGGTGCTGCATTGTACTAGGCACTGGACGGACATATAGCAAGCGGCAAGACCAGTTCGATACTACTTTCACCTATGCTTGAGGGTGTGCATGATACTAATACAACTTGAACAAGTTTGATGGATACTTTTGGACAACGAAATTATCCTCAAGACAGACAATTAGCCTTAAGCTACTTCAAGAAGGGCTTGAATTATCCTCAGAGAGCTCAATAGGCAGATTGCCACTGACATCAATGGAAACAATTCCTTGTAGGTTAGGGATAAGACACTTCAAAGGGAGAGTATTTTACAAGGACTCTTGGACAGAAAACACTGTCAGTAAATCCAGTACAGCCAGCTCTTCTGCCCAAAAACATCTCCACTCCACAGTACACCCATTATCTAGGTCTCGCTGGGTGCTTTGAGTTGTCTGTTTATTTACAACGTGAGCAACTAAAGCTAAGGGCTGTGTCTTCTACAGCTGTGTTTCTCAAGAATCAGTACATGGACTGGCCCCGGAACCTGAGATTTCCCTGACACAGTTTAGGAAGGCAGGAAGTCAGTCCCTGGTATCAAAAAGTTTGAGAAACACTGTTCTACAACACCAGACTGGCCCCAGAACCTGAGATTTCCCTGACAGTTTAAGAAGGCAGGAAGTCAGTCCCTGGTATCAAAAAGTTTGAGAAACACTGTTCTACAACACCAGACTATCCCATCAATAGAATATAGGATGGTTTCAGTGTGATGATCCCTACTGCATAAGAGACCACTAAAAAGTGTTTATTAGAAAATGTAGAAATACTTAAAACAATGGGTTTTTTTGTTTGGGAAAACTTTTTGATATGCTAAGAAACGAATAATTCAGCTGATCTCAACAGTTGTGAAATCAACTGAAGTAATTCTCAGAATTGAAGGTCAGTGGCACGCTACACCTATGGGGAAAACGTTGAGAATACCAAGAATGTCTAGTCTGATATGGAGTCATCGACAGATGCTGCAGGTGACAGCCATTCAGAAAGCAGGATAACTGTCTGCTGAGTACCCTCGCTTCACCACACAACAATGCAAAAGTGGAACATGTGTCCAGTCTGCTGAATTTAATAAAGAATACACTAAAGAAAGAATACACTAAAACCAGCTTTCCCTTTCTACAGCATATGCTGGCAGCAACAGCAGCAGCAGACGGCCCTCTTACAACAACTAGCCGCCCAACAGCAGGACCAGCAAAGGCAGCTCCTGAAGGACGTGGCGGAACAATACCAGGTGCAGCAAGAACGATGGGTGAGACAATGGGGGAGCCTGGGACGGGGGCAACCCCTAATACAAGGTGGGGAAATGGCGGAAGGGGGAGCTCTGGCTCAATTGCCGGTGAGGATGGCCAAGATGGGGCCCTCAGACGATCCCGAGGCGTTTCTAGTCACTTTTGAAAGGTGGCCACCGCTGCCAGGTGGCCAGAGCAACACTGGGCCACGATTCTGGCTCCGTACCTCACGGGACAAGTCCAGCTGGCCTATTGGAGCTTAGATCTGCGGGATGCCCTACATTACTTCAAAGTAAAGGAGGCCATATTGGACCAATTAGGGATCACCCCTGAGACATATCGTCAGCGGTTTCGGCAGGAGAACTACCTTCCCGGAGCATGGCCCCGGGTGGTAGCCCAATGGTTGAGGGAGACCGGCTGGCGCTGGCTGGAGCCAGACCAGCAGACGGGGCCCCAGGTGGCAGAAAACATGGTATTAGAACAGTCCGTCCACATTCTGCCAGGGGATGGACAGCGTTGGGTCCGTCGACACCACCCCTCATCGCTTAGCGAAGCGGACACACTAATGGAGAACTACTTAGTAGTGGAGGGGGCGAAGGAGGGAGCATAGGCTGGAGGGAGCACATCCCTGGAGTAGGAGGGGGGCCCACCCTCCCCTGCGGCAGGGGGAGGGGCGAGTAACGGGGGGGCCACCCAGTCTGGGCAAGGGGGGCACGAGGCGTTTGGCCCCCGTGTGGAGCAGACCCATGAAGGAGGAACCCGCGCTCCAGCCACCACCCCGGGAGATCCGTAAGCAAAGTCCGCCCCCACCATGGACCCCGACCGGAGGGTGCTACCAATGCGGCCAGGAGGGGCACTTCAAGCAGGATTGCCCGTACATGGACTGCTCGTATGGCCAGGTAATAGTGGGGCAGTGCGAGTCAGGGCCCCGAGTCACCGGAAGGATATTAAGGGAAGTGGAGGTGGAAGGGCGGGTGGCCACCGCCTTGGTAGACTGCAGGTGCGGCTAGACACTGGTACGTGCTGACCTCGTGAAGGCGGAGGGTCCCCGGGGTCCCCCAGTACTCATCCAATGTGTGCACGGGCGGGTGGAATCGTACCCCATGGCTTGGGTATGCCTAAAGGACGGGGACCAGGAGGGGTGGGCGTATGTAGCCCTTGTCCCAGGACTGGTGTACCCAGTTCTCTTTGGGCGGGATTGGAAGGGCTTCGAGCAGGCCCTTCGCGAGTGGCCAGGGCGGGAGCCGAGAGAGGGAGAACCAGCCCTAGCCGTGGACCCCGGGGAAGCCCGGGGGGAGGGAGCCAATAGGACGGATGGGATAGGCGGCGATATTGAGGGGGGGTGGTCCACAGACTTTGTGCGAGACCAGAGAGAAGACCCCCTTCTGCAGCAAGCTTGGGAGCATGCCGCCACGAATATGGAAACAGAAGATACTCCGAAGGAGGCCTTGGCCTACCCGCGCTTCGAGATCCAAGGCAATCGTCTGTACCGGATCACCGAGGGAAGGGAGGACGGAGAAGTGATCTCCCAACTGTTGGTGCCAAGCAAGTATCACCAGCAGCTACTGGAACTAGCACATAGCAAACCCTGGGAGGGACACCTAGGGTACGAGAAGACTATACGTCGCTTGCTCCAACAGTTTTATTGGCCAGGTATTTATCGCGCCACACGGGACTTTTATGACTCCTGTCCCGAGTGCCAGAAGACGGGACCCGGGTGGGTGCCCAAGGCTCCACTCATCCCGTTACCGGTGGTAGAGACCCCATTCCAGAGGATAGCGATGGATCTGGTGAATCCTTATATTTGACTGTATGTAACAGAAATGGGGAAGCCTGCAGGAAAAAGTCTTATAGATTTATGGTCTAATCATTTTTGTTTAAAAGTTATCAATAGTATTCCTAATTCTATACACAGTTTTATTCTGCGTACATTAAAATCTTTATTACGAAAGTACTCTCTGAAATTGAGTAGGAATCATTAACTTCTCTCTTTCAGGGTTTCTCATACAATAGGCAGGAGGTCTAACTCTGTTGAAGTGGAGCCCAGAGATCTGCTTTTCCAAAAGCATTACACAGAGTTAAGCTAAGGTGTTGGATGAAGGAGAGTGCAATACTTCTATAATGTCTTGCCTTAGCATCCCCCTCCTCTGCTACACACACATGCAGCACATGTAGGAAGAAATTGTACAGCAGGGAGTAATTGAGAAAAGTCCCTTCCCTTGGTGGCCATTATAGACCTTGCTGCAGAAAGCAGCTACCAGTGCTTTTGGTCGTGTCAGTAGAAGCCTGGCAGTATCAAGAGGTCTCAGCCAAGCATCCGCACAGAATTGATAAAGAAGGCGGCATGTGATAAAATGCTCCAGGCTGGTCTAGGATGTAGACACATTTACCCCTGCAGTGATGAAGCAAAAGATGCAGACTGGTGCACAGCCACTCCACTCCACAGTCACCTTGCACCAGAGTGAAACCAAGCTCTCCCACAGAACCCAGTGCATTCCTGGCTGGAAGAAACCCTGCACCTTTCCCGGGCCCTGGAACTGAGGGTTGAGCTCAGAGCCATCCCCTAGGGGGCAACACCCTGCCACAGGCTCTGCCCTGTCTCTGGCTCCACCCTTTCCCCAAACCTTACTGCTGGTTCGCCTTCACCCTGCCCTTGCTCCGCCCCTTTGCTCAAAGCCCCCTCTCCTGAGTGGCACAAGCTCCTCCCACCCTTGGACTCAATGAAGTGGAGCACAGCAAGCTGGGAAAGGACAGCGGAATGGAGCAGGCTGCTGAGTTGTTCTAGCTCCCGCCGCTGCCGTGTGTGTGTGTGTGTGTGTGTTGGGGGGGGGACCTGACTTCCCCACATCAGGCACCCTAGTGGATCCCATCCATAGGACAATTGAGACAGCAGCTGTGGAGGCCCCCCCAAGACATGGAGAGAAGCCACCCTGGACCATCCTATGGACAGGATAACTCTGGTTGGGCTCTCTGGGTGCTGTTCCATCTGCAGCACGGCCAGGACAGTTCAGGACTAAGTGCTCGTATCCCCTCCCGAAAGAATTTTGTAGGATAAAAATTTCTGAGGCAGGCTATGATATTCTGTTTAGAACCCCCTATTCTAAATTTGGAGTCCGGGACTGGCACACAAACACAGTAGATGATTGTTACCTACCCACACACCCACCCCAGGGTAGGAGACAGGACATGACACATTCAATGGTGCTAGGAACAAATGCACAATTGTCAGGTACTCCTAATGTCTCTGCTTTAATCCCCAGATGGACCACATCCCGCAGAGATACCTTCTTGAAACTGATGGACATATCACCACTTAACACATAATTGATAATTGATGTCTGCTTTGTTTAAATACTTGTTTTACTTGAAACACTATGTAGCTTTATATGATTGCTCTTATTCTGCCTCACAATTAGAACCTAGCCAGGGGCCCAGGATCTTAGCCCCTCCCCTCAATCACTTTGATCCTCCCATTGAGCATCCTACATAATTAGTTGTACCCTATTGTTCGGCAGTGTTCACTGAGCTCTAATAAGTGATGTGACACTCCGACAGCGCTGTGTGTAATAAACTCTCTTGCTTGCTTCACAGTGTCCAGATTCTGTTCCTTCAATTTTTAAGAGGAAGACTGATTAAACATGGGAACTGCTTACCGCAGGCTGTAAGGCGCCATCTTTTTGAAGTCTATTTCTAAGCAAGCTCTCTGGTTCAACCACAATTTGGACTTATAGCAAGAACTATTAGATGAAATGTAATGGTTTGTATTATGAGAGTCAAAGTACATGACCCTTCTGGCCTGGAAATCCATTAAATCCTAGCACTGCGCAATCAATATCACATTTTAAAAAAAATTATTGGTTGCTATTTAATTAGCTTAATCTTCATCTTAAACTCTCAACTATTGTGCAGGCAAAGGATAATGAAAGTTGCCTGATGCTGCCTTCTGCTGACGCCTCTGTACTACTCTGGGCAGCAGTAGCATTTTTTCCAGGCCAACATTTGCAGGAATGTTGATATTTTTGTAGAGGCATAATGCATGACTACAGAAAGCAATGCTGCAGAAATCTTTCAGCCCACATACCTGGCATGTTACGTACCAGTGAAGCTCATAAAATACTGAATGAAAATGAAGTCTCAGAAGGATAGCCCTGTTAGTCTGTAACTTTAAAAACAACTTGTAGTCCTGTGTCACTTTAGAGATTAACAAACATATAGGAACATGGGTGGATAAAACTCACTTCATCAGATGAGTTGGAGTGGAAATACAGAATCCAAGATAGATTTTATATTTATACACACACACACACACACACACACACACACACACACACACACACACACACACACACACACACATATATATATAATGGCAAAAACAGTTAGCTTCATTAACAAGGGTCCTACAATGGATAGGTAATAAAGTAGGCTAGATGTGTCCCATTCATACCTATTGATGAGAAATGTGAATGTCAAAGGCTGGGGAAATTGCCTTTGTAGTGTGTTAACCAGTTAATATCTTTATTCAGTTCAACAATTTTCTGTGCCTTTCACATAAATAGCTATGAATGGGACACATCCAGCCTACTTAATTAGCTTCGTTAATAAGGGTCCTACAATTGACAGGTAAGTGTTTTTGCTGTTACAGATATATATCTTGGATTCTGTGTTTCCAATCCAACTCATCTGATGGAGTGGGTTGAAACCACAAAAGCTCATGATCCTATACCTTCGTTAGTCACTCAGGGTATGTCTACACAGCAGCATTATTTTGGAGTAACTGGCGTTATTTCAAAATCATGTCAAGATGGAAGACGTCTTGCTACCACTTTTGCAACCCTCATTTCACAAGGAGTAAGGGAAGTCAAATGAAGGGTGTTCTTCCTTTGACTTCCTGTTGCGTAGACAGCACCAAAACCCAAATTATGCTATTTCAACTTCAGCTATGCAACTGACGTAGCTGAAATTGCGTATCTTAATTCTACTTTTGTCCTGCAGCGTAGACGTGCCCTCAAGTGCCACAGGACTGTTCATAGTTTCTAAATGAAAGTGTTTTGGTCATTCGTAAATTAACTCTGGTCTAGATTCTTTTTGTTTCCATATAAAATGGCAGGACCATATTTTATATTTCGTACATGAATTGTGGGGAAAAAATAATATGTAATTGTGCAATTAAAGTCTATATCATAATTTATACATAAGTAAGGTGAAGTAAGGTTGCACAGTCAAGTTAAATACTAACATTTCCTAATATTTCACTTCATGACTTTACTACATTCATAATGTTCCTTAAAGTACATGGATGTTATATGCATCATAGTTAATCTCAATTCTACCATCCACCAGCTGGCTTGTGCTCTTGGCATTTCTGGGATCTTGTCTTTTTCTAAGACTGAGAAATGTTTGATTATGTTTATTCACACACGAGCACGCAAAAATTGTTGAAGTAAGGTGAGGGCCTAAAACATAAGCCCATGAAGCGCAGGCCTGGTTTGAAGCCTTACATCTAGTTAACAATGGGCAAAACATGGCTAACATAAAGCAAAGCTAAGCTGTGAGCAAAAGGCAGGCCCCAACTCACAGAACTTGGCACGAACAGGGCTGAGTGCGCAAGACTAATTGGTAATAGGCCCAGGTGCAGAACAATAATTGGTACTGGTCATAAGGAGAAAGCACATCACGAGCTCATTTAAAAAGACCTTGGTACCCACTCCTCACAGATACAGACCCAGGTTCAGGAAAGGGTCTAGAATGACAGCATGAAGGATAGAGATGATCTAAGCAAACCACAAGGTACAGGGTGATGTGTTGATATCTAAGTAGTGTCAGAGGGTGGTAACCTGACAATGTGGCAACCTGATACATCCACAGTGAGGTGTGACTTGTTGTACCTGTATATAAGGTGGTGTCTTGGGGGGCAGACTTTGAATGACCTAGGGGGCAGTGGGACCTCGCACTGATTGAGTCATTCTATTGTTATGGGGTACATATGTGTAGTGGTTCACTAGAGTCTACTGACAAGTCTTCCTGTACTTCGCTCTACAATAAACCTCGCCTGGAACCTTCAATCCTTATCTGGTTTGTGGTCTTTGGGGGCTCTCTTGGGGTCTGATGTGGAGACTAAGTGCACAAGATGCCACGGTCCACATCACTGAGCAGCCTTCTGGTTATCATCCACGAAGCCAGAGACCTTGAGGACTCCTTGGCAGTAAATCCTGACCGGCCCTCCCTGAAGAACTACAACTGTGCGTTTGTATGTTAATTCTGAAATATTCATGCTGTTCCTCTGCATCATTTTAATATGATTCTCTTTGTGGATTTTTTCTGGACTTTGAATGTTTCACGCTGGGAGTGAATTGTCTGTTAGGGTATGTCTACACTACCCTCCTAGTTCGAACTAGGAGGGTAATGTAGGCATACCGCACTTGCAAATGAAGCCCGGGATTTGAATTTCCCGGGCTTCATTTGCATAAGCGGGGAGCCGCCATTTTTAAAACCCCACTGGTTCGAACCCCGTGCAGCGCGGCTACACGGGGCACGAACTAGGTAGTTCGAACTAGGCTTCCTAGTTCGAACTACCGTCACTCCTCATTTCACGAGGAGTAACGGTAGTTCGAACTACCTAGTTTGTGCCCCGTGTAGCCGCGCTGCACGGGGTTCGAACGAGCGGGGTTTTAAAAATGGCGGCTCCCCGCTTATGCAAATGAAGCCCGGGAAATTCAAATCCCGGGCTTCATTTGCAAGTGCGGTATGCCTACATTACCCCGCTAGTTCGAACTAGCGGGGTAGTGTAGACATACCCTTACTGTCTGTGTATGTGTGGTCGGAAGAGTTGTCCCACCTTTTGGATGGGATGTTGAACATCTCCCTCGCGTTGCATTGCATGATTTGCAAGTCGAGGCTATTGCAGTCCTCAGTGGAATTACTTTGTCTCCCTGTGATGAGGGTGGAATTCACTTGGAGGAATGAGGACATGACTCACTCTCCAATTGAACAAGAGGCACATTCAGACAGGTCTGATGCACATCTAAGCAAAACCATTTTCTTCCAAGTGCCTCAGCTCACCTACTTGAAATATATTTAGAGCTACATTGTTAATGGGCTGGTTAAATGAAAAGTGAGACATGCTCTAACAGTGTTTCTTACAAATAAAAGCCCCCTCCCAGATCATACACCCTGTAATTTTGTTGTGTCTGCCTGTTAGTGCTGACTATATTAAGAACATATTAAGTGTATAAATATTACACTTGGCATTATAAAGAAACCTGTCATTTTGAAATGTTTTTCTCCTGTGTACAGAAATGTCTGAAAAAACACATCAAATATGCAAAGGAGAGGGGAGGTAAGGTTTAAATTTTACCTTGCATTTGATTGCTAGTGAACTGATGTGCCCCTTTGAGGCAACCATAGATGTTTTTACTTTGGTTCCTTCTTGGTGGCTGGTGTACTCAAGCCTGATAAAGTGCTGGGGGTAGTTGTACAGCTTCTCAGCAGATTAATACATGCCTGTTCATCGCCATTTGCTTCCTAAAACACAGCTTTATAGACTCCTTTCACTGACATGCCTTTTTGTAATTCTGATGTAGAATAGATTGTCTTAATCCCCGGGCAGTATGGAAGCTTTGGAGGAATGAGCTATTTCCTTTATGAAACAAACAAGAGGGCTTAGATTTCATTTGCAATATGCAGTGTGCCTGCAGTGCACTGAGCAGAGGCAGATAATAAATACCCCACATAGCATAGTTTCAATCTGTTTTCCCAAGGGTGCTTCAGAATCTCTCAGCCAGCACGGTTCCATGCAACACCATGTATTAACCGCGTACGCATCTGGTGCTGAGTAACTTCTGCAGTGACATCAAAGCGCCTTGCTTTAGGGTTCATGAATTTGGAAGCATTAGGGGACATTTTCCCACCATGCATTAATAAAAACACAGTTAGACCAGGCAACAGTCCCAGCTTGACAAAGCCCGGGCTGGGATGAGTGGGTTGGGGTTGGTCCTGCTTTGGGTAGGGGGCTGGATTTGATGACTTCCCAAGGTCTCTTCTAGCCCTAGGATTCTATGACCAGGAGCACACCCACTGCTGTCTAATGAAAAAATTTCTGCCTAGCCACCATTCCATAGGGGCTGACTTTTGTTGTTGCTTGTGGGTGCTTTTGAAGAGATGTGTGTTCCAGGAGGCGGGCTCTGCCAGTTTGGGGGAGGCTCTTTTTAGCCTATTTATACACTTTTCCCCATATTCTAGTGGAATAGGTGTCCATCATTGGTATCTGAGTGAGTGGGGATGGCCTCCGGGGAGGGGATAGAGCGGCATGGGCAGAGGCACCTCAGGAAAGGGGCTGGAGAGGAGAGAGCAATGGGAGACAGAGCCGAGGGGGAGGGGCTGAGAACACTGGGTGGGGGAGCGACTGGGAGAAGGAGCTTTGAGGGAAGGGGCAGTGAGAAGCAGGGCCTCAGGGCAAAGGAGGGAGTGAAGTGCAGCGGGGCCTTGAGGGGAGGAGGCTGAATGGGAGCAGAGCCACAATCCAGGTGCTGGTGACTCCCCCACACTTCTAGGGAGCTTCCAGTGCTCCTGACCAGCCTTCCCACATACAAGGGTCATGTGACACCTCTGACTCCGGGGGGGGGGGGTGTCTTGAGCCCTAGAATGCCCCCAGAGTCGGCACCTATGCACCATTCAGCCCTGTTGGTTTGTGACAGGGTCAGGTAGCAGTGGATGTTTTGGGAGAAGGATGTGCCACCAGGACCGCATTATGACTTTCGTGGGCCCTAGGCACTTTTGCCTTCGTGGGCCCCGTCCTCAATAAATAAATAAATAAATAATATTTTTGATATAACTTTAAATACTTCCACATTTTATGTTTTTTCTGCTTTAGGCAAAATTTAATAGATTTTCGTGGGCCCTAAAAGTTTCATGTTTTTCTGATGTGAGAAAAAAATTAAAACATTTTCTTCGCCCCTAAAAGTTCTTTTTTTCCCCCCTTCTGATTTTAAAAGAAATTAAAACATTTTCGTGGGCCCCTAAAAGTATCGTGGGCCCTAGGCACCGTGCCTAATGGATAAGTCGGCCGCGTTTGCCACACCTCTCGGTATGAGGCAGGGTCTTGGGGATAGCGGTGCTTCAGGGCTATGAGAGAGTGCGAGGCAGCCGAGCAAACAGCACCCTGAGCAAATATCTGCTGTCAATTCCTTCTCCACCTTGTAAAGACGGAGCTATAGAGTCCGCCATCCTTCCAACAGCTCCATCTGAGGATGGGAGCCCCAGTATAGCCAACTGTTTGGGGGAGCAAACTGGATGGCTGCTACTGACTGGGCATAGGGGAAGGAGAATCCAGCCAGAGCCTTCTGGTCTGAAGAGCTCTGAGGGGTAGCCGACTACCCCTACCTTACAGCCTTACAGAGAAGCGTTTTTAGAATGCCCAGAGCAACTCTGAGCTAGATCGGCTGCCGGGCCCTGTCACCTTTCCCAGGTGCGGCTGAATCTGTTTTGCCACATTGCACCCTGCTTCTGAAGTCAGAGGAAAGGGGCGGGTAAGAGGAAGAACACAGTCGCTGCTTCTGGGGGTAAGGCAGCAGCCAATTACCTGCTCCTATTCTGCACCTGTTCTGCCACCATCACTCACTGTGCCCTAGCAAAAATGTAACACCCCAGAGATGGGACCGTACGTTTATATGAAGCCCTGAGCATGCTTTGGGGTGCTATAAAACTAGAGCAACACTAATCACAACATCTTCGCTATGTGATACAATGGGACTTCAAGCCACATCTATTTAACCAAAGCCTTGTTAAGATACCTGAAGCTATACAGGATTTAATAAAGTTCTCTGTATCTTAAACAGTAAAAATCACTTTTACAAGTGTCAGACAGGCTATAAACCATTAGCTCCTTATTACCATCTGTATTCCCTAGGCCCTTACATTATCATTATTCACCTGTAAAATCCACTTGGAAAAGTTGTCGTCTTTATATGCAAAAGTGGCAACTACTTATCTGGCTGATTTTTGAGAGCCCTTGGGAGAGCTTTTTGCCTTGATGGTTACACTTTTCACAGGCAGCGGCTCTGGGCATTATATACCAACTTAACAGTCAGCACGTGGCCCATGGCCCATTTGTTTGCAGCCCACTGTAGGATTTGCATTTACGGGGGGCTCAATACATGACCCTTTGAACATGGGAACATGTTCCACAACAGCAAGTCAATATAATGGTCTTCTGCTGGTACACGTTTTAGTAGTTAAATTCCTGGACTGTCATTGCTCATTAAAAGTGCTGTCATGTGGGTGGAAATCAGGTACATATTACATGTTATTAACATCAGCAGAACTGACTGAAATGGGGCCTGCATGTTGTGTAGTCTTGCCTTAATCTTTGTATTCATGCCTGTCAGTGTGACAGAAGCTATTTGCATATAGATTTTCGTGTATCTGCAACCACACTTTAGTTGCGGCCCTCAGCATGTGCTGTGAGTATCATTGTAGCCACACTCGGTGGCCCCCCCATAGAGATTCAAATGCTGCCTAGCTCATTAGTAGCATGCTCACAGCTGGCAGCATGTGTTTCTACTGGGGGTGCACATCTGCATATGCCTTGGTGCTTTTGGCAAAATGTATTCTGCACATGGGTGGAAAAAAATTAGAGGGAATATTGATCCTCAGGTTTGTAGCCGTTATGCTCCTGTTGTTGTGCAAAGCAGTTCAAACCTACTAGCCAAATATCCATCCCAATATGGTTACTCAAAGTTCATCTGTGCACAAAGCTTATTTGGTGCCCAGTTTAAATGCTTTTGATCAATAGTGGTTCACTAATTCTTGTATTTTTTAATCCATGTCTACAAATGACCATGGTGCATTGTAAACTTAAAATCAACAATTACATTATTTTAATACTTGCTACAATCAATCCCCAATACGTGCCCATAGTTTGTGTAGCACAAAGAAAACTTGAGGCATAAGGCCCTATCTCGGAGGCCTGGTGTAAAGCCTGAGGCCTGACCTGTAGTAGCGGTCAAGCTTGACTGATATAAAGTATGAAACAAATTTAGTAGAAGTCAGAGTCTGCCTGCTTAAGCTCCCAGAAGCTGGCAAGAACAGGGCTGGCATTGCAGAAACATGCACATTTCAAAGACAGACTAGGCATGGGACACTCATGCAAACACATTCCAGATGGGTGGTACCAAGCATGGTACAAGCATATGCGCTCAAGGTAACAAGAACACACTGACTTCTAAAGATAAGGTCAGGATTGCCAGTGTGATGCAGACACATGTTTTGTTCAAACCAACATGCACAAGGTAATGGGTGGTAGCAACCCATGCCAGGGGGCTGTAACGAACCACATCAGAGAGGCAATACATAACTTGTTTGTATCAGTGTATAAAATGGAGCCTCAAAGGGACTGTTTGTGGCCCATCTAGGGGGAAGTGGAAAGTTTCACTATTCACTGAGCTGTGTCCGATTTCATGGGCATACATGTGCGGAGTGGAAATGTGGCAGAGCTAGAGCACCGTACATGCTTCGTTGACAATAAACTTGACCGAGGTTTGGGTTTTTTACTATGAACAGGTTACTAGGGAACTAGTCACCCTAACTAGGGAACTGGTGAAAATCTTTTCGATGGTGGAACTGCCAAAGGAGATCCTGATGGATCAAGGGACCAATGTCACCTCTTGAGTAATGAAAAAGCTATGTGAGATACTGAAAATTAAGCGGATCAGGACCTCAGTTTACCACCCGCAAGCTGATGGGTTAGTGAAGTGGTTTAACAAAATATTAAAAGAGATGCTAAGACGGTTCATGCAAGATGACCCCCAGGGGTGGGACCAAATGCTCCCTGCCCTATTGTTCGCCATCCATGAGGTACCCCACTCCTCGACAGGGTTTTCCCCTTTCGAGCTGCTATATGGCCAACGGACACGGGGGATTCTAGACCTCCTAAAGGAAGATTGGAAGGAGCAACCCTTGGCGAGCCAAGGAACGGCCCAATATATATTACAGTTGTAAGGGAAGTTAAAGAAATTGGGAGAGTACGCCTGAGCCAATATGATAAGGAGCCAAGAATGGCAAGCCTGAAGTTACAACAAATCAGCACAGACCAGGGAATTCCAACCCGGGGAGTGGGTGCTGCTCCTACTACCAACCCACAGCTCTAAGCTTATGGCCCAGTGGCAAAGGCCTTACGAAGTAACTTGGAAGGTGGGGGCAGTGGACTATGAGGTCCATCTGTTCGGGCGAAGGAAGGACACCCAGATCTTCCATGTGAATCTCCTAAAGAAATGGGTCGCCCGAGAGAGTCTGTTGATAAACCCCGTGACCCTCCGTGGATTACTTGGGGCCCGGGGTGAGTGACTGTCAAGAGGAGACTGAAGCCGAGGTGGGAGAAGAACTAACGTCCATCCAACGGCAACAACTCCAGAACCTCTTACAACGATACAAAGTGATGCTCACGGCATGGCCAAGCCGCACCTCGCTGGGGTGCCACCGGATAATTACCGAGGTGGGCCGGACGGTACGAGAGCCACTCCAACCATTGCTGCGCAAAGTTTGGAAAACGGTATGGGAGGAGCTGCAGCAGATGCAACAATGGGGCATCATTGAAGAATCACAAAGTGAGTGGTGCAGCCCCATCATCTTGGTGCCCATCTTGGGACCATCTGGTTTTGTATCGACTTTCGGTGGGTTAATGCCATCTCCCGCTTCAACGCCTACCCGATGCCATGGGTTGACGAACTCCTAGAACGGTTGGGACACACCAGGTGTATATCCACCCTGGACTTAACGAAGGGATACTGGCAAATTCCCCTGGATCCAGACGCCAGAGAAAAAACGGCTTTTTCTACACCGTTCGGTCTATTCCAGTTTGTGACGATGCCCTTTGGTCTACATGGGGCGGTGGCCACGTTTCAGCGGGTGATGGACCAACTGCTAGCCCCCCATCGAGCCTATGCCACCGCCTATATAGAGGACATTGTCATATACAGTACCAATTGGAACAACCACCTACACCACCTAGAAGCAATATTGATGGCCCTCGGGAAAGTGGGTCTGGCGGCGAACCCAGAGAAGTGCCACCTGGCTAAAACAGAGGTATCCTATTCGGGGTATGCTGTGGGGAGGGGCATCTTAAAGCCTCTGGTGGATAAAATACAGGCTCGAGGGACAACCCATCCCCTAAATCAAAAAAACAGGAGAGACAGTTTTAGGGCAGGTGGGGTATTATAGGTTTGTCCCAGCCTTTGCCACAATAGCCGTGCCCCTGAAAGAACTTACGAAAAACGCAAAACCCTCGCAGGTGCAATGGACCCCCCAAGCGGAACGGGCCTTTGAGACACTAAAAAGGCTCTTATCTAGCACACCGGTACTGATATAGCCAGACTTTCAGAAACCTTTTAGTCTTTATACAGATGCTTCCGAAGTGGGCTTAGGAGCAGTGCTGGCATAGGACCAACAAGGAGCTGAGTGCCCAGTACTATATCTCAGCCGGAAACTCCTACCCCGGGAGAAAAATTACGCAATGGTTGAAAAAGAAGCCCTGGCAGTAAAATGGGCAGTGGAGTCCTTACGGTACTGTTTATGGGGAAATAAATTCCGATTGATTACCAATCATGCCCCATTAGTCTGGCTTAATTCAATGAAAGACATGAACACTTGTATTATGCGGTGGTATTTGGCATTACAGCCATACGACTTTGAGGTGAACCAGCGCCCGGGCAGTAGTCACCAGAACTTCAATTTCTTTTCAAGAATATGGGACAGCGATGCAGAGGAGCACCTCAAGCCTCCAAGGGGGGAGGTGTGTAACAGGCAAGCCATGGCCCGCACTAAACATGGCAAGACACCAGCCCAGACGGAGGGAGAGGAGGTGCACCGCAGGAAGCGCGTGGCTGTAATGTTGGGCCTGCCGATCCCCACACTGGACGGTGTGAGCCGGCACTGGGAATAGACACCGGCTCACGGTAAGTGGCGGACTACTGCCCATCCCCCGATGCTTTGTGCAAGGGGACGCCAGAGGAGGGGCGAGAGGGGGCGGAGCAGGTCCCAGCAGGGACTTAAGATGACGCTGGGAGAGCAGGAAAGGTGGGGAGAACTGTGGGGTGGTGGTTCCTTCCCCCGAGTCTGAGACAGGAGGAGTGGACCCCGGAAAGCTGCAAGCCAGGAGCTCGGGATCTCTGTTGGAGTGGTAGGTCCCTGGGTACTAGGGCAGGAGGTCTTCAGACCGAGGGAGGCTAGGAAGCAGCCTGGGGCAGAGCGCTTATGGCACCCATGGGCTGACGTGTTACGAAGTGGGACCCCGTTAGCCGGGTAAGGGTTGTTCCAAGCCCCACAGAGACCTGGGCTGGGATCTGGTGGAGAGGGAGGGCCCAGGTCCCTCTAGCCCCCCTCCCTCATTGCCTCTCAACCACATATTGACATGACCAACTAACCAAAAGGAATTCTAAGACGAGAATAGTCCCCAGTGTTTTATGGGAAACTAGTACGGACCCTGGTAAAGGGCAGAAGGGTCCCAAGGTAACCCGGATGCTGGGCTCACTGAGCCCCGCTCAACCCGTGAAAGGGTGGGGGGGCAGTTGGGAGCTTGAGCCCTTACGACCGCTGTGACCTGGACCCCAAGACGGTGGGCTCGCTGGGCCCCACCCAAGACAGGGAATGAGAGCTCACACCCGGACTAACTCCGTCACACCCCTATTTTGGGGTGAACCGCACCAATTATCAACGAGGAGTCTTGCGGCACCTTAGAGACTAACAAATGTATTCAGTAATGAGTTTTTGTGGGTAAAACCCACTTCATCAGATGTGTTGGAATGGAAATTAGAGAATTCAGGCCATATATTACAGCAAAAGAAGTTACCTGTCAATTGTAGGAGGAGTTTTAATGAAGCTAATTAAGTCAGGTTCACTAATTAAGTTAGCTTCATCAACACACTTCTTACAATTGACAAGTAATGTTTTTTGCTCTTATACATGCCCCGAATTCTGTAATTTCCACTCCAAGTCACCTGATGAAGTGGGTTTCACCCATGCAAACTCATGACTGAATAAATTGGTTAGTCTATGAGGGTATGTTTACACTACCACCCTAGTTCGAACTAGGGTGGTTAATGTAGGCATTCGAAGTTGCAAATGAAGCCCGGGATTTAAATATCCTGGGCTTCATTTGTATCTTGCCGGGCGCCACCATTTTTAAATGCCCGTTAGTGCGGACTCCGTGCCCGCGGCTACACGCGGCACGGAGTAGGTAGTTCGAATTAGGCTTTCTGATTCGAACTACCGGTACACCTCGTTCCATGAAGAGTAACGGTAGTTCGAATCAGAAAGCCTAATCGAACTAGGGTGGTAGTGTAGACATACCCTGAGAGTACATCTATACTGCACCATTATTTCAAGATAACTAGCGTCATTTCGAAATAACAATGTGAGCGTCTGCACAGCCATTCCATTATTTCAAAATTATTTTGAAATAAGACGGCTTATTCTGAAATCTGTAAACTTTATTCTACAAGGAATAATGCCTATTCCAAAGCAGCTATTTTGAAATAAGGCATGTGTAGATACTCCACTGCTGCTATTTTGAAATAGCCTCTCACCAGGGCCATTCTAAATTATTCTTCCCCAGTGCCTCCTGGGGCTCTAAATCGAGATAGCACATGTACATTAGGGAAGCCTGCCTTGGACTAATTTTGAGGCTTCCCTGCAGTGTAGATGTGCTATTTTGAAATAAGCTATCTTGGAGTAACTATTCTGGACTAGCTTATTTTGAAATATGCGTGCAGTGTAGATGTACCGTAGGGTGGCGCCGTGATACGACTGCTCATTGTTTTTACAATTACAGACTAACAAGGCTGCCCCCTTGAGACTTTTTACCACACTAATTATCATCCATCACAGCACTGACCGTCAACATGCTGATGCCAAATTGATTTGTTTACCATTCTGTAGCAGTTTCAAAGAGCCAGCTTCCAGGGAGCAAGAGCGCCTCTGTGTGTCTTAGTGCTAAAGAATTGACACAAGCTTAGTGCCTAGTCCCTCCCGTGGAAACTCAGCGCGCGCTGCTCCTCACTCCAGGCCTGCACGACAATGTAGTTCCACCACTCAGTGCTTGTGTCCTAGTCCTGAACCCGCATGTGGCACAGGGAAGCCACACAGCTATGAAGGTCTGAATTAGATAGCTCCACTCTTTCCACCATGGGCACAAGCAATGTGTGTGATCTCAGCACAAAAGCCTCTGAACAGGTTGCCTTTGTGAAATCACAGCGGCATCAGGATGCCACATATGTTCGGAGTGGGACCGAGGGTTTTCCAACAATCCAGACAAGCACACGAGGACACAGTCGGCAGCAAAAATGTCCATAGCAAACAAGCCTTCTGCCTATAAATACTGTGGCAGAGGAGTACAGGTAGTTCGGAATAGGAGGAGTACAGGTAGTTCGGAATAGGAAGCCTAATCCGAACTACCTAGTTCGTGTCGCGTGTAGCCGCGGGCACGGAGTCCAAACTAGCGGACATTTAAAAATGGCGGTTCCCGGCAACATGCAAATGAAGCCCGGGAAATTCAAATCCTAGGCTTCATTTGCAACTCCGGTTGACTTCATTAACCACCCTAGTTCGAACTAGGGTGGTAGTGTAGACATACCCATGGTTATTTGGGTGTGGCCATGGCTCCTTGGAGAAGGTTAGTATCCTCAAGATACTGTACTCAAGCTCTCTTGGGGGAGCAACGCAGTGATGACGTGCGCTAGGACAGGTCGCCTATATGGAAAATGTGCCAAGTAGCGTGATGGGGAGATTGCCTTGCACTGAAATGAAAAGGATTAAACCAGCCCTGGGAAAGAGTTGAGGCTGGAAGCTAACTGGGAGAGGGCTTGTAGCAGCTGGAAGCCCAACAGGGCTGTATCAACAGATGTCTAGTCAGGAAGTGCTCACTGAAGGGAGAGGGACCCAGCTGCCTGCTAGCAGGATCTCTTTGACAGAGCCGCGCTAGGGGAGGGCAGGGTGAGCCAAGGGAGCTCATGTCTGAATAAATCCCAGGCCAAGGCCCAGCAACCATGGCTCAGAGTGGTACTAGGGCTGCTGAGGAGCGGCCAGGGCAGGCGAAGGCTGCAGGTCTGCATCTTCTTGCCAATGATGAGTGGCCATTTCAGACTGAAATTTGCCTGAGGCAGGGGCTAGCTGATGACTGGCAGTGGGTCATTGAGGCAAGGTGGGGATCGGAGGTTGGGGGTTCCCTGAGAGGGGAAGACCCCAGAGCATAGATCACTTCCACGGGCGGTACTGAGGTCTGGGTGTGATGCAGGGCCGGATGAGTTTGGACAACAGACAGAAAGGTAATAATTGGCAAAACAGCATGAAGAGAGGGTGTGTTCTGAGGCTGGACTAAGCCAATTCACCAGCAGGAGGTGCTATGGTGGTGAGTCATGGACCACTACAGTAGCCATGAAGAATTGGTGGATATCTCCACTAAGCATGATACATTAGACCAGTGGTCCCCAATGTGGTGCCTGCAGGTGCCATGGCACCCGCCGGGGCATTTATGTGCACCCACCTAGTGCTACCCCTGGGCGCATGGCGCATGCACGGCCCCCCAAAAAATGTTGGGGACCACTGCATTAGACCTTGTCTCTCTAATAAGCTAGCTATGGCCATTCAGTGTTTTGTTCCTTGTTAAATTAAAGAACTCCTCGACCTGCCTTCCACTGCAGGTGGCCCTGCACAATATTCTCTCCCAGGCACAAAGTCTTGAAGAACAGACAAAGGCTGTTCACTGTACCTGATGTTCTTCAGAGTCACCTCAGTGCATTCCCTCTTCCTACCCACCTTACCTTCTATCTCAGAGGGCTCGCCTCACCTTTGGGATTCATGACTCTGGAGAGAGAGCAGAGGTGGGTAGGAGCTGCAGGTCTGCAATTTTATACACACTTGCATGTTAAGTGTCCTCTAGAAGACAATCACACAGCCCCAATAAGGCACAGTTTAGATAGAAGTTCTGTGACTCAGTGCTTTATCCCACACATGGATATACAATTCCCATAGGAATTGTATATCCATGTAACCTCGTAGTAACCTTGATTTACAGGTGTCCCACAATTCTTTGGTGTTATTAAAAAGCATCAAGATATCCTCTCTTTCTCCAACAGATGTAAAAAATGTGTAAAATAGACAATAAAATTGGTGATTCCAATACATTAAGAAAGGAAAAATTGTCAAAGATGACATACTGGCTGTTTCCCAGGTAACTACTGGCTTAGCTTTCCTCAGATTTCACTGGAGTTCAGTTAATTTACGCATTGCCTGACTGCTGGCCTGGAGTTAATAAAGTCTGTTGGAGAGGAGGAAGACCTACGGTCAAACATCCACGTTAAATGCATTGGATGACCCATTAGATCAAATCAGAGGTGATGCACCTTTTGGTCAGTCTCCATGCCGACAATAAGAGTACAATGGTGACACAATAGTTCCAATAATAGTTCCAATGATGACTAAACCCTCTAGCTAATTAGCTGTACAAGTCTGCTTTGGAAATAAAAGATAGTGGCCTCTTTATATAAATAAGTGATCTTTATAAGAATGAAAATGATATCATCAGATTGGAGCCAACTCATATAGAGCAGATGTGCGTCATTTGCTGACCCAGCAGTAACCCTCATGATGAGTCACACAGCAGTCTCTCTACTGGCAGAGTGCTCCCGTGGATGCAGACCCTGGTAACCTGCATTGATACAGTTTAAAGACACTGCCTAATCCAGTAATAACAGTGCCATTAATGTGTGTTCCTGGACAAGACCTATGTCTGAAAGTCTGTACATGCTCTTGTTGTGAGCACCTTGGTGAATGTCTGTATCTAAGATATCTAAAATGGTGTTATAAGGAGGAGGGAAAAAACGTGTTCATCTTGGCCTCTGAGGATAGAACAAGAAGCATGAGCTTAAACTGCAGCAAGAGAGGTTTAGGTTGGACATTAGGAAAAAGTTCCTAGCTGTCAGGGTAGTCAGACACTGGAATAAATTGCCCAGGAAGGTTGTGGAATCTCCATCTCTGGAGATATTTAAGAGTAGGTGAGATAAATGTGTATCAGGAATGGTCTAGACAGTTTTTGGTCCTGCCATGAGGGCAGGGGACTGGACTCGATCTCTCGAGGTCTCTTCCAGTCCTAGTATTCTATGATTCTATGATCTGCTCACATTGTGTTGCCTTAAGTTGGTGTAAGCATTGCGAATCATAGAATCATAGGACTGGAAGGGACCTCAAGAGGTCATCGAGTCCAGACCCCCGCCCTCAAGGCAGGACCAAGCTCCGTCTACACCATCCCTGACAGATGTCTATCTAACCTGTTCTTAAATATCTCCAGAGGGAGAGATTCCGCCACCTCCCTTGTCAATTTATTCAAATATTTGACCACCCTGACAGTTAGGAATTTTTTCCTAATGTCCAATCTAAACCTCCCCTGCTGCACTTTAAGCCCATTACTCCTTGTCCTGTCCTCAGAAACCAAGGGGAACAAATATTCTCCTTCCTCCTTGTGACACCCTTTTAGATATTTGAGATATCTAAAATATTTGAGATATCTAAAATATCTGAGACTGTTTGCTTTTAGGTAACAAAGGAGAAGTTTAAAGGTCTAGAAGATATGACCTATGCAGGAAAACTGAAAGAATTGGGTGTATTTAGTTTGGAAAAGGGTAGACAGAGGGGACATGTTTTCAAGTGCCTAAAAGAGTGTGTCAAGAAGGAGGGAGAGAAATTGTTCTGCTTGACTGCTGAGCACAGAACACAAAGCAACGGGATTAAATTGCAGCAAGGGAGGTTTGGGTTGGACATTAGGAAAAAAACTTTCTAAGGGTATGTCTACACTACCCCGCTAGTTCGAACTAGGAGGGTAATGTAGGCATACCGCACTTGCAAATGAAGCCCGGGATTTGAATTTCCCAGGCTTCATTTGCATAAGCGGGGAGCCGCCATTTTTAAAACCCCGCTGGTTCGAACCCCGTGCAGCGCGGCTACACGGGGCACGAACTAGGTAGTTCGAACTAGGCTTCCTAGTTCGAACTACCGTTACTCCTCGTGAAAAAAGCGGCAGCCATGTTTATGCAAATGAAGCGGGCGGGGATTTAAATCCCCGCTTCATTTGCAATTGCGATGTGTCTAATTTGCATCCCTTTTACGGAAAAGAGATGCAGTCTAGACACAGCCATGGAGTTCTGACTGCCTCTGTTGTGTGCATAATAAAACGTGGGTTTATGGGGACATTTATTTGCTTGTTTTATTGTTTGAAATAAAAGTATAAAACAAGATTGAGAGACTTCTTTGGAACCTTCCCAGTTCAGCTTTTGTCAGTGAGACATGTACTTTTCCACCCTCAAGCTATAACTGAAAATGAGAGTTGACAGATGCAAGCCAGAAAGTGCCATGTCTTCACTAGTGTTTTTACACAGTCTCCCTTCTGGTACGTTAAAATTATACTTTAAACTGTTCCATGCTGCTATTCTCTCAGACTAGGCTCACAGCTCAAAGCTTGTGTCTTTGGTGCTACAGAACTTTAATGCCAGACAGGCTTAGGCACAACAGCTGTCAACGCTAACTCCTTTTCATACTAAGTTGGTGTACGCATTGCAAATATCCTGGAGACTGTTTGCTTTCGGGAAACAAAGAAGTTTAAAGGTCTAGAACACACAATTAAACGTCTAGAAGATATGACCTATGCAGGAAGACTGAAAGAATTGGGTGTGTTTAGTTTGGAAAAGAAAAGACTGAGAAGAGATATGATAGCAGTTGTCGAATTCCTAAAAGAGAGTGTTCTAGTGAGGAGGCTTAAACAATGGGCTTAAATTGCAGCATGGAAAGTTTAGGTTGGACATTAGGAAAAACTTCCTGTCAGAGTGGTTAAACACTGGAATATATTGCCTAGGGAGGTTGTGGAAGCTCCTTCACTGGAGATAGGCATCTATCTAACCTGCTATTAACTATCAGGGATGATCTAGATGGTGCTTGGTCCTGCCGTGAGGGCAGGGGACTGGACTTGATGACCCCCTTGAGGTCCCTTCCAGTTCAAGTGTTCTATGGTTCTATAAGTTATGCAAATCCTACAGCTGAGCGTGTGTGTGTGTGTGTGTGTGTGTGTGTGTGTGTGTGTGTGTGTGTGAGTGTGTGTGAGTGTGAGTGTGAGTGTGAGAGAGAGAGAGAGATGCTGTTTTAACATGCTGTCAGGAAACTTGTCATGCTGTTTTAACCCACCCTTCTGATCTGTACCCTGTGACTAACTTATCCAGACAGAGAAAACATTTAAAAAGAAATCTGTTTCATTTCCCTAAGTTATCAATTCTTTGGAGCCAAGACCATCTCTTTCACATGTGTTCAGTGCCCAGTTCCAAACTAGGCCCTTGTCTTGTCATTAAATCCCTTCCACCTGCTGCAGAAATCTGCCCATGACCAGCATGGGGATCCCTACAGCTGCAAAGAAGAATGAACAGAAGCAGTTGGGAAGGGACGGCCCTTCTGTACCATTGATTCCTACTGTTCCATGGCAGAAGGCGGCTCTCATGCAGATCTAAGGTAAGATGTTTCTGAGTAGGTTCTGCAATCAAATAGGCCACCAGTTAGAATTGCCAGAGGCCTGTTAGGGGGACTCTAATGTTATAATGTTGACCTGTTCATAATGGTTACAGTGCAATTGCTGTGTACAAAATTTGGGTAAGGTGCACACTTAAAATGGCGATTATCATCAGTGACTGGAAAACAAAATAGATTACCATCAGAACTCTGTGGAAAGATCTGGACTTGTTTCCCACCAGAAGTCTTTGTGCTCATTACCAACTTATGCACATGCATGCAAAAGCTGTGCACAAGGCATGAAGAGGCTTGCACCAGGCACGCCGATCCTTTGCACCCAGCCCGAAATTGTGCACACCATCCTACACAAGTTTTCCCGCCAAAGATTCTACAAAAGCACTGCACCCCAAAGGAGGGTGTGGTCAGTGTTCCGTCTGTGTCGGTGAGGACAGCGTGTGTCAGAGAGGCAGCGTCTAACGCCATTGAGGGCCCACTTCTGTATCGAGGGATCAGGATCCAGTGATGGTTACCCTTCAAGAGTAGTATTCCAGCCTGACAGCGCCACCAAGGGAAAAGGCATCATTCACAACTGCGGTGGGTTACCACACCATGCTGTGGTGAAGGCAGAGATGTTTAATCTCTACCCGTTTCGGACCATAGCATTGTCATCGTCCTTGAAACACTCCGTTGTAGTGAAGGCCCAACGAGAATCATACCAGAACTGTACCACCGTTCATCATCCGCCTTGGCTCCTGTGGTAACAGTCTAGGATTCCACCGAGGGCAATTGATACATCTGCGAGGGATCACTTGCGTTTCCTCCCTGAGGGCTAACCTGAGCCCAAAGGTAGAAGGTCGCAAGCACCAGTACCACCATTGGCGACACAGACACTTTTGTATCATATAAATATCTTGCCTGCATTGGGGATCTTTGTCTTTCTTTCTGTTTTGGGGTGGGGGTTGGATTTGTTGATTGTTGCTCTTGTTCATGCACTTGTCAATTTAAATTCTTATACTGTATCAGTGAACTTTAATCTAGACTCTAAGGCTGTGTCTACACTGGGCCACTTATTCTGGAAAATCAGCCGCTTTTCCGGAATAAGCTGCGAGCTGTCTACACTGGCCCTTGAATTTCCGGAAAAGCAACGATGCTCTACTGTACAAAATCAGCCGCTATTCCGGAAAAACTATTCTGCTCCCACTCGGGCATAAGTCCTTATTTCGGAACACTGTTCCGGAAAAGGGCCAGTGTAGACAGCCCAGTAGTCTTTTCCAGGAAAAAGCCCCGATCGCGAAAATGACACTCGGGGCTCTTTTCCGGAAAAGCGCGTCTACATTGGCCACGGACGCTTCTCCGGAAAAAGGGCTTTTCCGGAAAAGCAGCCTGCCAATGTAGACGCTCCTTTTCCAGAAATACTTATAACAAAAACTATTCTGTTTTAAGCATTTCCGGAAATTCATGCCAGTGTAGACACAGCCCAAGTGTTTCTCTTTTGGGGAGAAATCACCAGTGATCAGATACGGTGTCAGGGGGCTCCCTTCTGATAACCAGAGCATTTAACATCATCAGTGAGATCCCTTATCCTAAATTCTAAATTAATTCAAAAGATTCGGCTTGTTACTGAGACTCTGGGGTATCAGGCCACCCCAAAATAGCAATAAAAGACTAACAAGATCTCTATCCACTGCATTACAGACTTCTAAGAGGAAACTGGCCATAATAGGCAACACCAGTTTGGATTGCCCAGATTGGATATTTGAAGTAAGAACATTGCTGGTGTTTCACAGATTCATTAGTTACTGGGGCTGGTGGACAGTTTATTTACTGCTCTGGATGCAGGGCTGGATTAACCAGTGTGTGTTTGGTGCACTTGCATGGCTGGGTCCCGTCTCCCACCTCAAACACCAGGAGCAACTCCCCACCACAAACACATACACAATCTTACACCGACCTCGGCCATCCCAAATCAACACGACTTATAAACATCATGTGTACACAGTGTTGCATAAAACCACCACCCAGGACATGCTGCTGCATTGGTTTTTGTCGCAAAGCCCCCGTCTTCTCTCCCTAGGAAGCTGGTATGACTCAGTTAACCGGACACCCAAGGCACAAGCTACAGATACATAACATTAGTAGAGCAATTTAAGTAATAGCATGTCAGGAATACAAGGGAGGATTCTCTACATGAAAAGTAATTAATGAAAAGAGACTGTGGTACAAAGAGTTACAGGGGCTCCCCAATGCACGTCTGGGTTGCATTCCTGGAAAGGGCGATGGATACCAAAACCATTTATAGCAGAGAATTTTTCTCCATATGGTACAGTGGCCCAGCCTGCCTCTTCAGACAAGACGCATGCTCTGCAATGGATTGATGGGTTGAGCTCATTCTATTTTTTGAAGTACAGAGCATGAGAGTAGCTTGGACTCTTGATCTGCAGGGATCATTTGTATAGCTCAGGTTAATCTGCATGACAACTCTGGGTTGTCACTCCAGTTTCCAAGTGAGACGCAGTCCTGGCAAGTATTAAAGTGAGTCGTGGAGATCACCACATTGCTTGCTGAAAGAGGGTTCCCATTGCTCCGGGGTGATGAAAAAACGTCTCGTCTTCTCAATGGACATGTCTGGGGAGTATAACAGGGTTGCAAGTCACTGCTGTGGTGCCTCCTGCTGGTCACATGAGGAATTAGCTCTCAGCAGGTCACACCTTCCTGGCTGTTGTCTCACCCTGCATCCCTCTGCGTTCTCCCCATGTTCTGCTATGGGCCTGCATCACTCCCAGGACCACAGTGGCCTCGTTAGGACACAGCCCTCCTCCACTCATCTTCAGCCCCCTTTCTGGGAGTATCCAGCAGTCCTGAGTCTCACCTGCCACTGTTGCCATCTGAAGCCCCAGCCTAGCCCCTCTGCCTCAGGGGCAAACCACAGTCTGTCCATGCCACCTTCTCTGGTGTCAAGGTGCGGTATAATGGGAAGGGAGTAGGGACTCAGGCCCACCCCGTACTCTGGGTCCTGGCCCAGGGACCCTCCGGTGGCAGCCTTGTCCTGGCCTATTACTCTCCCTCTACTGTTTCCCGTTCCCTGGGCCACTTCCACTGTGAGACTTGCACCATCCTGGTTGCGTATCCTGACCTGCAGCCTGGCAGGAATCAAGCTGGAGCCTCTCTCCCACTCCCCCGTGCCTGCCCAGCACTACTCCCTCTAAAGTGCTTCCTTTTGAGAACCAATCCTACACCCTCCCTGGTCCGGACCCAACTGCTCATTGCTCTGCTGAGCAGCTCCTTATAAGTAGGGCTGCCTTCATAAGCCACCCTCTGATTGGTTTTTTACAAGCCTCCCCTTGATTGGCTAGGGCTCCCTCCAGCCTGCTTTAACCCCTTTCCAGATGCAGTGGGGTAGCCATCCCATTACAGGGAGTTTTAGTGCTATTATCCAAATTTGATCACTTCCTCACACATCATACTGAGGTCAGTAAGCCAGCTGTGGAAAACAATGAGATCTTTCCTCCACTATCTGTGATGAGATTTTGCATCTGGGGGCCAGCTGCATACAGGGCAAAAATTGCACCTGGAAGTACTCCACATACTGATCATGTTGATCAGCTGGCATTCACGATTCATTTTGTTAACAAAAGGAGAAAGCCCGCTAAACGTTTTCTGAAATTTGTGCCTATTTCCTGTCACTCTGTCAAAACTCTCAAAGAGAATGCAGTGACTATATTAAACAAATTGCGTGTTAATATTTTGAGTTGCTGCAGTCAGACCTCTGGCAATGCTGCCAAAATGTCAGAAATTATGCCTGGCTTCAGACCAGTATTAGGCAAACTAATTCATTAGCAAATTATGTCCATTGTGCTGCGTATTCTCTGAATCTAGCCAACAACCACTCTGTTCACTGCTGCTGCAAAACAATGAATTGTTTTTGGTTTCTTCTACCCACACTATTCCTACTCTGCTGTCTCTGAAAACTTCTGCAACATATTCATTCTGCTGATACCATTATTGGACCTAACCAAGTGAGTTATAAGATCAAGAACACATATTCCTGTGCATCCAGAAATATAATCTATGCTATCATGTGCCGAAAGTGTCCATCTGCTATGTACATTGGACAAACATCTCAGACACTTCGCCAAAGGATTAATGCCCACAAAACAGATATCAGACAAGATCACAAAGAGAAAACAGTTTCTTGTCATTTCAACCAGAAAGGACACAGTCTTAATGACCTGCTAACCTGCATCCTACTTCAGAAGACATTCAAATCTGCACTTGAAAGGGAATCCTCTGAACTGGCATTCATGCTAAAATTCGACACCCTCCGCACCGGACTTAATAAAGACCCCAACTATCTTACACATTACAAAGATAGCTTCCCCAATTATCACCTCTAATACTATTAACTCACAGACATTTCCCCTTCCCCACCTCTAATATCATTAACTCACTGGCATTCACCTTCCTTCCCCCCCCCCCCCCCCACATCCCCCTTCTGTTCTGTAATGTGATTTGTCCTTTTCATGTGTGTTCATTTTTTTTAAATTGTATCCTTTGGTATATATGGTTGTGACTGTTTTCTTCCATTATTTGATCTGAGGAAGTGGGTCTGGCCCACGAAAGCTCATCATCTAATAAACCATCTTGTTAGTCTTTAAAGTGCTACATTGTCCTGCATTTTGCTTCATCTTTCCAAAGAGACTTTAAGGAAATTAAAATAATCCCATTTTGGTTCTAAAATCTCTGTCCAACACCTAGGGCTGCTGTAGAGTGTGCTATGTTGACTCCACAACAGCCGTATGCCACAATTATATAAACAGTCCTGGAGAAAGTCAAAGACTTCAGTGAATATTGGTTTACATAAACAGTTTCTGGGAGACAAGATGGACCTTTTTGAAACCACAGAAATGGCAGAGCTATGGGCTTGTATATACTTACCAGAGGGTTGACACTTTGTTAATCAGTCTTTCAGGGTTCAATTTAGTGAGTCTAGTAAAGACCCACTAAATCAAATGCTGAGGGACTGCTACTCACGGTTTTGGTTATGAACTCTGTCTGTGGTGTCTTCCCAAATTAATGCCGCGTTATTTCCCTCCCCTTTTATTAAAAGTTTCTTTACTACACTCAGACTCTGGGCTTCCAAGTGGGGAAGCATTGCCTCTCAAAGGTCCCCAAACGTGTTGAATGAATTTCCTAGGTTACTGGGTGGAGGCTCAAGCCAGTTCTGTGTTGGATGGATGGAGAGGAACCCCTAGATATTGAACCCTGCCCTGGCTGCTGCTGGCTCACCTGGCAGAAGGGTTACAAAAGCAGCTGTGAGTCTGCTGTCCAATACCTGAAGTCCAGGATACTTGTTTTTTATTGCACCAGAGGGATCAGTTTGAACAGAAGCACTTACAGTGAGTGGCTTGGACTTTGCATCTAAAGCCCTGCTACATAGAAACCAGTGCATCATGGCCCACCACAGACTTTGGAATCCAATACAGTGAACGTGGCACTGTGGGTACTGGAAAAAGATGTAGAGTAGAAACTGAATTTCACAACTGATCGTTTAATAATGTCCCTGCAAAATCATCTGGACGATTATATTCATTGATGTGTGACTTCTGGCGTCCTAACCTGGTCAAGATTAGTTCCACAGCTGCAGTGATATAATATCCGTCTGCTTTCAAAGCTATTTTGAAGATCTTTGAAGAGTTTTGATCCTTTGTAAAAAATGAAGATTGTAGAATCACTAGTTCACCTGTGAAAGCAACAAAAGGCTCCCTGCCAAGAATCCATTTTTCCAAATGTGGCCCTCGCTCTTAGTACTCACTTCATGTTGCCAGTTACAAATGCTGAGAATTAAGCAGAACTATAAGCTGTGATGACTCTATGGTGTAAGAGCCTTGAACACTTGCCTTAAAGTCCATTGAGCGTGACTTGACACAGAACCTGTATTCCAGTGGTATAAGCAAAGATTTTGCTTTCTTCTGACCTCAGAAGAAGCCCCTGTAATACTGTAGTTAAGGCCATATTTTTGTTGTGTACTTATATATCAGCCAGGTTTCATTGTTTGCATTTAATAGATTTATTGGAGAATTGAATAAACCAAATTAAGTCTATCAGACCCACATTGTATTCTGAAGCTACATGTTTTATTAAAAAATAGATGTGTTGAAAAGAAAGAATTTGAAGTGAACCAATTAATAGGTAACAATACTGAATTGTGGGCATCACTTGAACAAAAAAACCCCCTCAAAACAAACAAATTTTGCTAAAATATATTAAGCATCCATATATTCTTCCCTTTCATGAAATACACAGCATAACACATTGTCATGGGTTTTCTCAGTGGGGCTCTGAAGATGTTCCATTCTTATATTGACTTTTTTCCTAATATTATTTCTGATAGTCAAAACACAGTAATATACACATTAACTTAAGAACACAACTTTTCACTGCCCAGGATGCTCCTGTGTTTTCTGCTGAGACAGATATAACTCTTATCATAATACTTGGAGATGTTCTCCTATTCACAGACTGATTATCACATGCTTTGTCTAGTTTAAGGAAGGGGAGTGTAGTGATGGAGACAATTCCATAGTTCACAGCATCCCACAATTTAATTCAACGCTGTTTCATGGTTCAGGCCCGATTCATGTGTAACTCACATAACTAAAGAAATGTTTCTTTCCTGTAAACAAGTCAGATCAAGAAACATCTCATGTAAGGATGATGCATCGGTTATTTGGAGGATGGTGCTATCGGCTATTTTGTAGGGAAAATGTTTAGGTCTGTACAGAGTTGAAGCCTGTAGCTAGACGGAATCCATGACAGTTTTCAGCTGTGAAGGCTAGGACTATATCAGGGTTTAAAAGAGAACTAGATACATTCATGGAAGTTAAGTCCATTAATGGCTATTAGCCAGGATGGGTAAGGAATGGTATCCTTAGTGTGGCGAGATGGAGCAACCCCGCCACTATCCCCCACAAGGGGACAGGGACGCTGCGGGAGCCCGTACGGACATGGCCCAGGCGGCGGCGAGGCAGACGCCGCCAGTTGCTGACGGGGAAGTGGCAGAGGCACTTTGGCAGCACCCGGGACCGGCTGCGGGGAATGTTGTCACCGGTGTGATGGGTGCTGGAGACAAAAGTGGGACAGAGGAGGCACAAGAGGAAAAAGGTGGATGAAGAGGAAGTACAAGGGGGGCGAGGGTGATGGAGGGGTGGTAAGGACTGCTCCGGAAAGGGGGAAGCTCGGTGGCAGGGTTGAGTGATGGCCCAGGGTAGGGTCGTGGAGCCCGAGAGTGGGCGCATTTAGGGGTACGCCCCTGCCTACTACCATTGGGAGTTCTGTTCCCAGTGTCAGGGCCCTGGGCCGGGGTCTGTGAGAGAGGGTGGGCCCGGACCCCCTCCCTGCTACCGGCAGGCACTTAGGTCAGGCATAGCCCAAGAAGGCAAAGACTTGCCCCTTGGGGGCCTTCACAGTTGGCTCAGGGGTAAGGCACGTTACGCATCAGTCGGGGTGTGCTAGACACTGTAAATTACCGGGGTGTGGGACCCGAATAAAGTGAACGTGTGACACTTAGCCTCTGTCAGAGGGTGGAGATGGATGGCAGGAGAGAGATCACTTATGTCTTTTAAGCACACCTCTTGTACAATCACTTTTGCAAGTATTAAATTAATCTAAAAGCCATGCTCCCATCAGAACTGAGCATGGAAGACCTGGTGAAAGGCAAAGCTTCTGATGAAGGTCCAAGACAGCATCAATATTACAGCTTTACAGACGAAGGTAATATTTAGGCTTGGGAGGATTCAATTTTTATCAGTAAATGTCAATAAGTCAATTTCACTGTACACACATGCACAAGTTGATGAAGCAATTATTTCCACAGATAACTGATATTTACAGACAGGCAAAATAGGAAAAATGCTGCTTTAGAACATATGGAGTTGGATTTAAGGATATTTACTTTGTCTATGTTGACAATTTGGCATTTTAATTATTATAAACCTTTAACTTTTTGAAGGTCAATATCTACTGTAATTAATTATCTGACCGCCCCCATAATTTCTAGCAACTCTGAAAATGTGAACAGATTTAAAAAAAAAGCTTAAAAATCAACATTGAAGTTATCCCTCAAAATTATATATAAAAAAGTCACATTCTACTAATCCTAATTATATTGTTATATGCATGGGTGTATGCATGACAGTTGTTGTATGAGAAGGGATTTATGTAAGACAAACTGCCTCCCTTAGTGATAAGTATGATATACAATTCTGAGATCAGCTTGACAGAGTATAAACTCTTTGTTTCTTAAATGATAAATATATCAGTTGAAAGGGAGTAGGTTTTGTGCTTAATGCCCTCATATAAAATTACAGTCCAGACATTCTACATTTATTACATGCTATAAATATCTGTATTTATGAAATGCATGTGTTATTTCAATACAATCTGAAGCCTGTGTAACTTCCAACATTGGACCAGTCAGGGTGTAAATGTAACTCCGGCAGGTGGAACAAAACCTGGAATCTCTGGAGCTTAGTGCCCGAGTCTCTACAGCCTGAGGTAAAAGCCAGTTGGCTCTCAGTTAAGACTGTAGCGCATGCTCATTCTCTCTCTCTAAAACTTGTCTTGAGTGCCACTACACCACACTCAGCAGGTGTGTGGATTACATAAACAAATAA
This sequence comes from Pelodiscus sinensis, assembly GCF_049634645.1. Classification (NCBI taxonomy): domain Eukaryota; kingdom Metazoa; phylum Chordata; order Testudines; family Trionychidae; genus Pelodiscus; species Pelodiscus sinensis. Next base: position 127,567,545 of record NC_134715.1, read on the forward strand.
AGCACACTGAACTCCTGTACACTAGCTATCCCCATGTTCCCTTGTCGACTGCGCCGTGTCAGATCAGCTGATTGTTGGCACAGCGCAGCGGCCATTTTTATTTTAATGAAGCGGGGATTATTTAAAGAATCCCCCGCTTCTTTGACTATGCCGAGTAAACTACTTTACATGGCTCCATCGATGGAGCCATGTATTCTAGATGCACCCTGGAAGTGCTGTGGTGTGTTTTGAGTTACCCGTTTCAAAAGAGAGAAGATCAAAGCTAGTTGTGGACTAACTGATAGTGTTGACCAGCTCTTGAATTTAAGGCCAAAAGGGTCCATTCAATTATCTATTCTATCATCTATTCTGAGCTTCTAAAATACAGGTCACAGAATGTCACCCAGTTAGCTCTGTATGGAGCCCACCAGCTTCTGTCTGAGTAAATAATACCTTTCAGAAAGGCACCACGGTTTGATGTCAAGAGATGGAGATTCTACCATGTCCTTTGGCAATTTGTTCCAGTGGTTAATCGCCCTCATTGTTAAAACTTTGTGCCTTATTTGAAATTAGAATTTGTCTGGCTTGTTTCCAACTAGTCCAACTTGTTTCTTGCTATGCCTTTTTCTGCTACATTAAAGAACCCATTATTATCAGATATTTTCTTCCCATCAAGGCATTTATCCACTGCAATCAAATCATCCCTCAATCTTCTTTTTGGTAAGATAGACTGCCCAAGCTTTTCAAGTCTGTTGGGCATTTTCCCCAACTGTCAAATCATTTTGATGGGTCTTTGCAACCTCATCTACTTTTCAATATTCTTACACAGGGCCACCAGAATTGGAAAGGTTTAATTGGCATTTGGTTAGAATCTGGATGAGCCCAGATAAGCCATGGCTGTCTAACAATTCCACCGGGAGCTGCTTATCTGTACTATGTCTAAACTCCAGCACTATTGATAGAGTAGAACTGCTTGTCCTCATTTGAGTTTACGTGCCCTCTTGGAATTTGGATAAATAGCTACTTTTGTACTGTGACTTATTTAATTGTGGTCCCACATGCTTACTTAAGATAATCAGGTCAAGCCAAATTCTTGACCTGGTTCAGAAGATGTGACTTATCTAATCTAGGTAACTTTTTATATCCTACTCATCACATTGGTATCTAAAGTGACTTCAACACTGCTAAATGCTCATCATTGTAATAGCTTGCTGGTTTCCATATTTCTCAAATGTGCAAGTTCATAACCTAGACCTCGGAGTTTTGCTATGCTACTTTGAATTTATTTCTCTTTGTAGTTTTAAAGTCACAACCTTCACATGAGTTTCTTTTTTTCAAACACTTCTGTGTCAAGAAATAAGATTAAAAGACTATAACTTTTAAACCAGTAAAAGAAACTTTTTTCCCCAGGATCTAACAATTAATAAATGAACAGTAGAGAACACAGCCGTGTGTCACTTTTTAACAGTTCATAGTTTATGTGCTGGAAGAATTCCTAGCGGCTTCCAGCAATTTTAATTCCCTGCTGTCTGTTCCAGGGCTTATTTGTGAAGACTGTATTCTAGCGGAGGCGCAAAATTAATGAAGTGTGAGGTCTAAATTTACACAGTGCCACACTAAGTAGAAGTTTCATTTTACAAAGAGTTAGCCCAAAGTAGAAGTTAAAACTGGATGGTTTCAAACCACCTCCTACTGGCTCATGGAAGTCGCCTCTGGCCATGTTAATGTTTGGTTCTCCTCCATGCACAAGATGAATTCAAACCAGGATTTATAAGGTACTTTTTACAAATGAGACATATTTTGAGTTGAATAAGGAGCTTATCCAGGAAAGACTGAACAGAGTATGAATGATTTTTCATAATCTTTGATCATTTTACTCCCATAAATAAATAAATAGCAAACATCACTTTCAGGAAGCACACAACAGTCAGATGCACACAGATTAGATGAGGGCAGTTTTCCTGAGGATTTAGAAAAGGTGACAGCTAGACAGATACAACATTGTATTATTATGATATTTTACTGAGCCCAGAATCTGAGCACACTAGGGGTAATGCAAAGGCGGTCCTTCTAATAAGCCACCTGTAGCAGACTGTGGCCACAGTGGATACATCTTCACAGCAATTCAACACCCTCAGCTGGCCTGGAGTCAGCTGTCTTGGGCTCACAGGACTGTAAAATTGCTAAGTCAAGGTCTCAGAGCCTGGGCTTTCACCTGAACATCTATATTGTAATTTGTAGCCCTGTGAGTCAAGTTGCTGCTTCCGGCCAGTGTCAGACATCTGGACACTCCCAGTGTAACCGGTCTTGCCCCCAAAGCTCCTGAACAGGAAACCCTGGGGGTGGAGGGACTCATGGACAGAACAGGAAAGAGCCCCATAGCTCACTGGAAAGGTGACCTTAACTTTAGGCAAGGGGAGTCAGTAAATGAAAGGTGGAGGATGGCTAGCAATAGGTGCCCTATCATCCTGCAGAAGGCTTGGAGAAAGTGAGAGAAGAAGGCGTCATGGAATACGAATTCCTCTCTCCCATTCTTGTGCTCAGCCCTTTTACTTTGATGCTGCTGCAGCCCATTTCATCCTGATGTACCTCAAAGCAGAATGCGGATTTGCAAATGTAAGACCAGACGAAGCTGGGGAAGGCACTCTGGTGATCTTTAGTGAGGCCACATCTGGTGCATTGTGACCACTTTGGTTTGCATTGGTGAGGCCACATCTGGAGTATTGCATCCAGTTCTGGGCCTCCCACTATAGAAAGGATGTGGATGCACTGGAGAGGGTCCAGTGGAAGGCAATTAAAATCATTAGGAGACTGGAGCACATGACCTATGAGGAGAGGCTGAGGGATTTAGTCTGCAGAAGAGAAGAGTGAGGGGGGATTTGATAGCAGCCTTCAGCTACCTGAAGGGAGGTTCCAGAAAGAATGGAGAGGAGCTGTTCTCAATGGTGACAAATGGCAGAACAAAGAGCAATGGTCTCAAGTTGCAGTGAGAGTGGTCTAGGTTGGATAGGAGGAAAAACAATTTCCCCAGGAGGGTGGTGAAGCACTGGAATGGGGTACCCTACGGAGGGGGTGGAATCCCTAGAGTTTTTTAAGTCCCAGCTTGACAAAGCCCTGGCTGGGATGATTGAGTTGGGGTTGGTCCTGCTTTGGGCAGGGGGCTGGACTCAACCCCCTGAGGTCTCTTCCAGTCCTAAGAGTCTACGATTCCAACCACTAGGGATGGACCGAGGAGGTGTTTTTCATCTCCGTATCATACAGATTAAACTATATTGTACATTTATATCCTTTCACGGGCTGCTGAAATGGCATTACTTTACAGGAGAAAATCAGCAGCTGATACGCAACCACTCTATACAATTCTTTACAACTCCCCTGAGTCTCCAGCCCCATTCCATTTTTACCCAAATCCTAATCCAGCTGTAGATCCACAAAATGTCTTTTGGCTCATATCTGTAACAAACTAGGTCTCTTTCTTACATACCCAAAAGGCATAGTGGACTTGGGAATTATGTACCTTAGAATAAATACTGCCTCCCGAGTGGAGGGAAGTGACATCAGATGCTACCAGCCAATGAACAGGAACAATTCTGCAGTATCATTCCTTGGAGCAGGTCATTCTCATGGACATGACCTTGAGGGTAGTTGATGGACACGACAGCAGCCATGAAGGCAGATAACAAGTGGAATGGTTGGTAAAACACTCACCTTGCTCGGAAGCCGCTGATGGATCTTTCATTTGTTTGTGTGTATGCTCTCTCTCTAATTATAGCAAAACTGTACAAACACGTCAAAACTGCCCAAAATTATTCAAGTTGCAGCAACTACAGCTGACAACACATTCAAATCTTCATAATAAAGTAAAATCCCTTTAAAATGGACTTCTTTAAACTAAAGGTACCTTTTCTCCCTCTGCCCCATTTTCACTTCTGACAATTTAGTTAGAGGTTTTAAAAGCCAGTGTAACAATTAGTGTCAATCTTTTTACCTAAGAGAGGTTTGTCTCACAACAGCAAGGGCAGGAGAGGGAGAGGAACAAATGTTTTAAGCCTCGTTTTTACTCGTTGTAAGATGCAAACATTGTAGTCAAAAATAAAACCCTGGGTCTGACAGACTGCAGGGAAGAGCATAAAACAAGACTGCATTGTGTTCCCAAGACCTGGAGTACAAAATGTAATGGAAAGTGTGCTGACGCTTTAAATACATTATTATTTTAAAGATCTCGAAATGTTTGGACATTTGGGGTGATAACTTAATTCATCCCCCCATTTAGCTAATGGACATGTTTTTGTTGCTGAAACCTTGTGTGATAGAACGGAATGCATCTGGGTTAATGGCAGGAAAAAGACATCTAAATTGGTTTTCCAGTGCGCTAGGAACACAGTGTGACTGTGCCCAGCAATCAGATTGCATATCACCTTTTAATTTAATACTGGATTCCTCCTCCGCTTAGGAAAAACGTCTAGCTACAGATCTTCCAAGATGGGAGCTCCCCAGATGAGAGCAACTATCCCAGCCAGGGGGTTCTCATTGCCACCATGTCTTACAGATACGTCCAGAACATGGTCTCTGTGCCATGAACAATGGGGACTTAGTCCCACGCACTGGTGAGCATTCTAATCTGCAAAGGAGATTCCAAATCCCAGTCACTCTGGAGCCATGGGACTGAGCCATGCGAGTCATAAGAATGGCCACACTGGGTCAGATCAAAGATCCATTTATCCCAGTATCCTGTCTGCCATCAGTGGCCAGTACAGATGCCCCAGAGGGAGTGAACACAACAGGTAGTCCTCACAAGATCCCTCCCCTGTCTCCCTCTTCCAGAGAAACAAAGGCTAGGAACACCATTCCCACCTATCCTGGCTAATAGCCATTGATGGACCTAACCTCCATGTATTGATCTAGCTCTTTTTTGACCCCTGTTAAGGTTCTAGCCTTCACCGTATCCTCCGGCAAATTCCCATTTACACCAGTGGGATCACACAGCTAGGCTGTGTCTAGATTACATGCCTCTGTCGGCAGAGGCATGTAGATTAGACACATAGGCAAAGGCAAATGAAGCCGCGATTTAAATGATCGTGGCTTCATTTACATTTACATGGCTGCCGTGCTGAGCCGACTAACAGCTGATCAGCTGTTTGTCGGCTCGCGCGCTAGTCTGGACGTTCCCCCTGTCGACATCAAAGCCCTTTGTTGGCAGCCCCGTTATTCCTCGTGGAATGAGGTTTACCAGGGCTGCCGACAAAGGGCTTTGATGTCGACAGGGGAAACGTCCAGACTAGCGCGCAAGCCGACAAACAGCTGATCAGCTGTTTGTCGGCTCAGCGCAGCAGCCATGTAAATGTAAATGAAGCCGCGATCATTTAAATTGCGGCTTCATTTGCCTTTGCCAAAAAAACAAATCTACATGCCTCTGCCAACAGAGGCATGTAGTTTAGACATACCCCTAGAGCCTGCAGTATCAGGGTTTGTCTATATATGTGGGAGGGAGAGAGGGAGGGAGGGAGGGAGGGAGGGAGGGAATGGGGCAGGACGACAAAGAGTGGCAGAGAAGCATAGTGAGAGACCCCCTTTCTCTCGTAGAAGAGGGAGGAGTAATTTAGCCCTTCTTTCCTCACCATTCACTTGTCCTCTTTGGTTAGCATTTGGAGGAAACTTCCTTTCTCCAATGCAGGACCCCCTCCATGACCGGCCATGGAAGAGTGACTTGCACACTATGCCGTCCCTGGTGAAACCAGCTGCACAGCACCGCTACAGATCTTTGGGAGGAGGAAAGAGTACAAACATCCCACGCTTGACCTGCAACCTATCTATGCCTCCAGCTGCTGGTAGAAGCATCTGAAGAAGCAGCCAAAGCAACGATTGCAACATTGGCGAGAGGTGCGGGAGGCTAAAAAGAGGCTCAGATAGAGCCACCCTTCCTGCCAGCAGATGTCTGGACCCAGAAGAGTGTGATACCCCTAGCCTCCCGCCCCTGACATACACATTTTGTGGAAACCATGTTGATAATGTATGTATTATATATATTGCTCCATATGATTTGACATTGTGCCTCTCCATATAACGTTGTAACTTTGTATTAGAACCTGAATCCATATAACCTTGTAACTTTGTGAACTAGACACCATCAGGATAGAGGGACACGTGTGGTTCACAGATGGGAGCTCTGTGGTAATTTAAAGGTATAAGGAAAATTAAATATGCAGCCATTAACTTAGAAGAGGAAATACTACAGGGATATTTGGATCATGGGTCAGCCCAGCATGCTGAACTCCATGCCATATATCAGGTACTACAGCAATATAAGAATAACCCCAGACCTGTGTTTATCTATGCAGATAGTGAGTTCTGTGTCAAGGGAATACACTACTGGATGCATGACTGGGAAAGAAATGGGTGGAAGGCAGCAGATGGGAAAAGTGTGGCATATGTAGAGGAATGGAAATGGATTTACCAATGGGTAATACAACACCCTGGCTGCTTAAAGGTCAGAGATGTAAAGGCACACAGCAGACAGGACACTCCAGAGGCTTTCTGGAACAACAAAGTAGATGGTATAGCACGGCAGTATGATATAGCTGCAGTAGTAACCAGAAGTCAGGCAGGGAAGGTAATGGGGGATCCACAGTCAATTGATGAAACTATTAATGACAATAACTGTCCAAACTCCCCAAACAGGACCCCAGGAAAGATAGAAAAGCAGGAACTGGTTAATGTTGCACATCAGTTCATGCGTGAGGGAGTGGAAGGGACACTGAGGAGGTTAAGAGAGGTAGCCCAGTGGAAAGGTATGGAAGATGATGTTAAAACTTGGCTTCAAAATTGCATTAGATGTGCTCAGGATAAAGCCCGGCCACCACATTACCAGCCCCTTATGGACATTGTGCCTCTCCATATAACCTTGTAACTTTGTATTAGAACCTAAATCCATATAACCTTGTAACTTTGTATTAGAACCCTATATAGAAAACGTGTAGAAAACTGAATATATAGTTAAAGTGGTAAAAATGTCTTTTGCTAGGAGTAGAATAAGATTTTCCCCCCACTCTCTTCCCCCCACTCTGTAATCAATTGCCCTGTTGAATGAATGAGGTGTGAATGAGTAAGACTTGGGAGCCAAGCACCTCCAGACAGCTACAACAGTTGAAGAGGGGGTGGAAGCCAGACCCAAGGTGTGAAGTGGGCTCAAGAAAGAAGAGCAGACATATTGATGGCCTTGGGGATTAGAAGCAGGCACCTTCTTTGGAAAACACCCTCTCTGCAGCAAAAAGGGACCAACGGACACAGACCCAGATTTTGAATCTGTGATATATTTGCATATGAGAGGGCTGCTATAAAAGTGAGGTGTCTTGCAGAGGACCCCGGGTTTCGTCTTGTCACCATCGGAGCATCGATCCGGATCGGCAGAAGCCCGGCTCCACCCCTCCCCCATCTAACTCACCTGGCCAGTGAAGTTAAGGGGAGCAACTCGTTGGTAACAACAGCAAGACGGTGTGTGTGTGTGTGTGTGTGTGTGTGTGACATATTATATATATCATATGCATATGATAAGTGTTGATTATTCTATGTGTGATCAATAAATGTGGCGTGTTGCCTTATCCCCCCTGAAAAAGATCCCGAGTACTTCTTTTAAGTACAACCAGAAGCCAGAGTTCAATGCTGTAGCAACCCACCTTGCAAATCTTCAGATCCAGTCTATTAGCATCAAGGCAATTTCCACTGATGCAGAACAGACTAACTGTGGTGCAATGTGGGAGGCCTGTGTCACCGATAGGGCCCTTTGCACACGGAAAGTAACCAAAATTTGAGAGGATACACAGTGGGTAGCCTTAGACACACATCGTGTTCTCCGCAGAGCTGAGACATTCTGAGACATGAGCCATGACTGATTGGAACTCCTTCCTCTAACGTACACAGTCCCATTTCTTCGAGATGACAAATTACCCATTGGAAGCGGACCTTTGCTTTTCTGCATTACAGTTTCAGGCACCTGTTACATGTTGTGAGGCTGTTTAAATTAGTGCTCATGACACGCTTTGATTGTAAAGACTAACAAACTTAGAATCATAGAATGCTAGAATGGGAAGTGACCTCAAGAGGTCATCAGATCCAGGTCTCCTGCCCTCACTTTGTTCTCCTTGACCTCTGAGGATAGGACAGGAAACAATGGGCTTAGACTGAAACAAGGGCGGTTTAGTTTGGACATTATGGAAAACTTCCTGTCAGGGTGGTTAAGCACTGGAATAAGTTGCCTAAGGAGGTTGTGGAATCTCCATCATTGGAGATATTTAAGAACAGGCTAGACAAACATCTATCAGGGATGATCTTGATTGTGCTTGGTCCTGCTTGAGGACAGAGGACTGGATTTAATGACTGAGGTCCCTTCCAGTTCTAGTATTCTATGATTCAAGGTGAGGATGCTCACATTATTCAAATGAAAAGAATGTTTGTTGTTGTTGTTCCTTGTGGATTTCATTCCGTAATTTTAGTGCTGAGTAAAAAAGGCAAATTCCTCCAACTTGACAAATTCTTTTTTTAGGTCTTCAATGAATGGTACGTGATTATTTACAGCTTCAACAAGTAGGTGGACAGTTTTGAAATCCTGTGTGAAAATAACATTAAAGCCTGAGATGAGATGGGAGAGCAAACTTGACAGTTTCAAAGCTCTGTGGTTCCAACCACAGAAGATGCAATCAGCACTGCTGAAATGGAGAGAAACAATGAAAAATAATGGATTATATGCCGAAGCTGGATCACTGGCATACGAACACTCCTCATTTTGGTAAAATGTCTCACTTGCGGTTTGGCACAACTTACACTTTAAAAATAAATTTTGTAAGCAAAAAACTGCATTGCTCAATGCTTGCTCTTGATATTAGCAAATTAACTAAAGCTACTTAGAGAGCACTATAGAATGATCCCGAAAATGGATTTGAAAAGGTGCTATTGTAACTCACACATAGGGCACGTCTACACTGCTCACGGCTTTCAAAAGATGATATGCAAATTTGGCACAAATCCCTCTTCTTCAGATCCCATTTTTGGAAGAGATTTTTCCAAAAAAGCCATCTAGAGGGTTTTTTCCCCAAAAGAACCCTTCTTCCTAAAAAAAACGAGGTGTACAGGGTTCTTTTGAAAAAGGGGTTCCCCCCCAAAAAAAACCAATCGCGTCTAGACTGCTTTTTTTTTTTTTTTTTGAAAAAAACTCTTCCAAAAACAGGAGCAGAAGAAGATATGCACATTTGTGCCAAATGTGCACATCTTCTTTTGAAAGCCATGGGCAGTCTAAATGTGTCCATAGAGGAAGCATGTCCCTAGTTGAGATCCTGGACCAGCCCCTACTTGTAACTGTCTGCACGCAGATTTGAACTTGGCACTTCTGGATCTTAGGATAGGAGCCTCAACAGTTTGAACTATAAAACCAGCTGGATCTCAGCTTATGCTGTAGAGCACACTCATTCTTATCTCTCACTATAAGTGGTCTAAGTGCCAGAACATGGGACAGTGACCCACACTTATTTGGTGTGTGGGTTACACGATTAATTGTTAAACAGACAAAATGTGAGTTCCTGGGGAACTAGCTGAAATATAAATCTACAGAAAGAAGAAATTGTTGCGCTATGAATCAGAGGATCAACGTTAGTCATGCAGAAGACATTTCAATTTTATGTCTGTAGTATGGACATAGATGTTACTCACACAAAACTGAGAGCATGTGTATCGTGAGAGCACACAAATGTGAAAAACACAATTTTATCCCCAACAGGTGAATTGGAAAACTTGGAGCAGAAACGATGAAATGATGGTGTGGAGTGAGGAATCTCTCTCAGGACGGGGGTCGGGAGTGAAGGGACAGTCTGTGAGTTTGGAAATGAGAATCTGCGGGTGCAGAAACAGGGAGGTTGGGGGGATGTTTCTGAATCCCTGGGGCCCATGCTAGGGCAGCTGTCCAGGGGTGTTGCTACAGGTAGCAGCCAGGTCCCCCTAATTCTGAGCATGGGTGTAGTGCTCCCACAGTGTCCCAGAATGTCACTCAGCCACCAGAAATCCAAGATGGAGTGATGTGCCCAACCCTCAGAAACCTGTGCTCTAGCACCGCCCCCTTCCCATTTTTTTGGAGCTATGGGCTAAGGGTCCCTATGGCCCTTGCCTCTCAGGGCTGCCTGGCTGAAGGAGCATGCACCAGCCTGCAGCGGTCACTCGCAACGCAGCGGCAAAGGACAGAACTGCAGACACGCTCCCTTCCCCCCTCTGTCCAGTCGCACCATTGGGCTGCTACAGAGGGTGGGTGTGTGGGGGAACAATTGGAAAGGAGTCAACAGAAACCACCACTTCACAGTGGGCCTGCTTCCCCACCAGAATACAGCATGAGCCATTTGGGCTGGGAGATCAACCTCATGAGTTGTTACTGCCACGTCACCTCCTTCCCTCCCCGATACTGCTGAAGGGGGAAGAGCTGGGCCCCTATCGCTGGCTGCCCCCCACCTCCAGAGCCCTGTCTGTGCCCCTCGCTGCTCCTAAGAGCTGGCCCCAGTGCATGCAGGGTGAGGACGAGGTGCCATGCCCCCCCGCCCCCGGAGAGGTGAGTGGAGCCTGTGGGAGTTTATTTCTTAGCTTTGATCAAACTAAATGGCTCTCTCACAAACATTACACACCCCTCAGTAATGTGCAGAGAAATAAACTTGCGTAAGTAATCTAATACCACTCCCTAATTCATAAAATGAAGAAAAGTAAATAGGGAAATCATTTAAGTATAAGGCCAAATCATGTCCTATGACTTTTTGGTTAAGGCTTAAAGTGATCCAAAAAAGATTTCAGTAATACGTTTCTGTATACTTGAATAAGTGTATATGCTTATGAAACTATCTTTTTAAAAGCAATACAAAGATTTTGGCATCCAGAACTAGGGTATGTCTACACTACTCCTCTAGTTCGAACTAGGAGGGTAATGTAGGCATACCGCACTTGCAAATGAAGCCCGGGATTTGAATTTCCCGGGCTTCATTTGCATAAGCGGGGCTCTGCCATTTTTAAAACCCCGCTCGTTCGAACCCTGTGCCGCGCGGCTACACGGGGCATGAACTAGGTAGTTCGAACTACCGTTACTCCTCATTCCACGAGGAGTAACGGTAGTTCGAACTAGGAAGCCTAGTTCGAACTACCTAGTTCGTGCCCCGTGTAGCCGCGTGGCACAGGGTTCGAATGAGCGGGGTTTTAAAAATGGCGGAGCCCCGCTTATGAAAATGAAGCCAGGGAAATTCAAATCCCGGGCTTCATTTGCAAGTGCGGTATGCCTACATTACCCCGCTAGTTCGAACTAGCGGGGTAGTGTAGACATACCCCTATAGTGCAAGCTTGCATATTAGTAAATCTAGAAATGGTGTATAAAAATTAAGTGTAGCAATTGTGAAGATACATTAGAAATCATTAGTAAGAATTAGCACTACGTCTACACTCGCAGCTTCTTGCGCAAGAAATATGCAAATGAGGCTGTGTGGACTATTGCTGAGCCTCATTTGCATGCCTAATGAGCCAGCATTTTTGCAGAAGAGGCTCTTGCACCAGAAGGAGCTGTCTACACTACCCCTTCTTGCACAATAAAAACCCTCTTGCGCAATGCCGTTATTCCTGGAAATAATCAGCGTAGTGGCATTGCGCAAGAGGGTTTCTCTTGCGCAAGAAGGGGTAGTGTACACAGTGCCTTCTGGTGCAAGAGCCTCTTCTGCAAAAAATGCCGGCGCATTAGGTATGCAAATGAGGCTCGGCGATATTCCATGCTTAGCCTCATTTGCATATTTCTCACGCAAGAAGCCGCGAGTGTAGACATAGCCTTGTAGTCTTGCCAATGCTTTGGCGTATCTAGGACACTGCTTAAAATCAAGTAAATTGTTTGGACCATTTGGAGTTAGGACACTGATTTTATAATGAACTGGAAGTTACTTAAAATTAGAATCAAATTGGTTATCAATTTCTTCCTGCGTTTATCAGTGGATTGGAATAAAACTCTTCAAATTAAAGCTCAGAGTAAGAGGAAATAAGAAGAAAGCTTCCAGAAGGTAAGTACCAAGTTACAATAACATGAGAGAACATTATCCTGTTCTTAAATGTTTCGAGAACTAGAGAGCGAGCCAAAAGACTCTTTAAACAATTCTGGAAATGTATATTTTAACCAACCATGCTAAAAAAAATAATTCAGGATTACAAGGAAAGATGAAACCCTTGAAAAGGCACTTTGTGTGATGTTTGAATGCTATTGATTAGATGGGCAGGAAACGTGCCATTATACTTTGACCTGTCCAATTAATGAATGACCATCTCTCCAAAAGAAAGAGGCCAATGGTAAAACGCCATATATGTACTTTTCTACCCCAAAATTCAAGCCCCACAATGCTGCCAAATGGTTGAATAATATAGAAAAAGGGTTGCCTAGCCCAATATCTTTGTCTAGTAGATCAGCACCTAATCCAAAAAATCAGTTCCATTCCATGTAAGATGTGTTTAATACTCCCTAAGAGAGAGAGTGATTTTCTGTGACTACATGACAAAAATCTTATATCCTGAATGCTAAAGTACAGAATCCCAATTAACAACATTTTGGGGAAAGTGATATTTCCTTAAAGAAAGAATTCTAAAGCCTATACCAAAATCCACACAAAAACCCCTGCTTACCAAACTACAAAAGGAAGGGTGAAAAACTCAACCTGCCCAGTGGTACAGAACAGTAGAAGAAATCAATGCTTATGGCAAAAATTCCTTGTGCTTCACCATGCTGAACCCCGGAATACTATTTCCTTAGAACTAAAATAAAAAGTAATAATGTCTTGGCTAGTTTTTGTTTCAATTAACATATTTGATTATCTCATCCTATTTAACCTACCTAGTTTCATCCTAATTCCTTCTTTAGTTTTAAAATTGAGAATTGAATTCTAGTTGTAACCTACTTACTTCATTAAGTGTGTACTTGGTTACGTGATGCAGCTTGAACCTCTCTAGTCCAGCAACATCTGTAGTTCAACATGATTTTAGTTAGTGCATGTTCACTCATCATGGGTGTGGACAATTTTCCCACGGTTCCATGAAGTTTGTTTACAGCACCAGCCCTAGTGCTCAGTGTTCTGTGTTGTGATTTAGCTCGAATAAGCCCCTAACTGTCTTTTAAGGGGCCGGTAAGCAGTGAAAGTGTTGGTAATGCTGATAGACTCTATTGACCTTCTGCGGTTTGGCAAATTCTCTGGTTTGGCACCAGTCAGATCCCAAGGGTACCAGACTAGAGGTTCAACATGTACAATTTCTTTAAACGTAGCTGTTAAATTATGTTAATAATGTTTAGTGACTACTTAGCTTTAATTAGTATAAATAATGCATTCATGCTGTAGTCATAAAATGACTGGCTGTTACTCAAAGCATTTTAATCTGGTGTATTTTATAGGCATAATCCTTGTAGATTTTTTGTTGTTTATTTGTTCCTTGGATCACTTTGATTAAAAAACTATTTATATCAAGTAAAGTTTGATTGATTATTTTGGGCATCCCTTAGCGCCCACGAAATAGAACCCATCATAAAATGTACGTAGTTTATCGTAGAGTGCTCTCATATTAACAACCATATCACTAATTCCATCTTTTGATTTGATACTCCTGAACTAGTCATGTGAGAAACAAATAATTCCACCTAATTCATTGTTGTTTCTCCCAATTATCAATTTTGATAATTGTTTGTTTTCGTTTGGTAAATTTGCTTTGAAAACTACCCTGTGTTCAACTCCATTGTATTTCACTCCTCTTCGTATTTCCCTGCAGCCAGCTCTCCTATGGTGCATCAACAGGTATTCATTATTCATCTACTTGATTCGTTTTCAAGTGTTCAGTGATTCTCATTGCTTTGTCATTAAGTGACTGTCATGAAGCATAAGAAAATCTCAGATATGTTTGCAAAAGCAAGTGGCAAGCAGAAAAGCTGAGCAACAGCAAGCAAAAAGAAGGGATTCAGTTGTAGATTTATCCATCCATGAGACAGATTGTCCATCTCAGTGAAAGTGGGTGTACTTTCCAGTAATGGACAATCAATGTTTTCCCTTAAAGGCATATGAGAATCCTTGTGCCGGAATATTCTGAGAGAGCAGATGTAGTTTACTGCTTTTGGTGTCAGCATTTTTGCATGTCCAGAGACCATGCAAGGATTAGGGGAAGCAACCGGCTTGTTGACATTGTAGGCAGAACTGGAAATACCTCTTTGACAAAGTTAACAAGCGTGACGAATCTGAATTGCATCCCTCGTCCTTCAAAGCTTGGCTTGCATTTCAGGTGAGTCAGACTGCCAGTTGGAAGCCAGTTGCCTCCACTTTTGAATCTGAGTTGAAGGATGAAGTGACGGCAAACGGAAAGTGGAGGCTCTTCAAAGTCACAAATCATTTAGCTTGGCAAGGTCTAGCATTCAGAGGGCATGATGACAGCAATGATTTGCATAATAAGGGGGATTTTATGAGTTACTTGAAATGTTTGCCGAAAGTAATTCCAAGTTACAGGAAAAGCTGAATGGCTGGTGTGGTGATTATACATGACCAGAATACCTAAATGGCCAGGTTTGAGGGCCAGCAGATTTGCTGCATAAAAAAAAGAATCTGACTAAAATGGAGGCAGTTGGGGCAGGAGATTGGTTGCCAAGAAACCTCATATTGGGGATATGGGGGCCAATGCGAGAGGAGGAAGCCAACGAGGTTGGGGTGGGGGAAGAGGAGGGGTGGATTGCTTTGGATAATGGGGAATAAGGAGGAGGCTAGAGTTGAACAAGGGGGAATTTCCATGGTGGAAATGGGCAGAAAAACACATGGCATAGTTCTGTTACCCAGCTACAGTTCACCCCTTGATGGAAAAAGCATCATTGGTGAGCACTGAGATATTGAGAGGACTGTATCTCTCTTCAGTGGGTCTTCTAGCAGAAGTCCAGCTATCCTGGGCCAAGGAAGTCAACCTGTACTTTCGATCATGTGAGCTAATGGAAAACCTTCTGGAGCGTCTACACAAAGGTGGTGATTCCCAATGAGACCAGTTCCATCAACATCATCTTCTGTAATCCTCTAGCCCTGGTCTGCAGTGGGGAGTTATTTCAAAATAGCCCCCCTTATTTGGAAATAATAAGCGGAGCATCCACACTACCAAGCCCATTATTTCGAAATCTGAACCCCTGCTTTCCTCAGGGAATAACACATTTCAAAATAGCAGTAGTGGAGATGCTCTGCTGCTCCTATTTTGAAATTACTACTCCCCAGAAGCAGCGAGGAGTCCTGTGACACCTTATAGACTAACTGAAGTGTAGGAGTATAAGCTTTCATGGGCAAAGACCCACATCGTCAGATGCATCTGATGAAGTGGGTCTTTGCCAACAAAAGCTTATGCTCCAACACTTCGGTTAGTCTATAAGGTGCCACAGGACTCCTCGACGCTTTTGCAGATTCAGACTAACACGGCTACCCCTCTGATAGAGTCCCAGAAAGCACTTGGAGAGTAATTACTTCAAATTACTCTGGGGAGTAAGTCAAGGTAGCATATCCACAATAACGGAGTCTGCCTTGGATTAATTTTGAGGCTTCCCTGTAGTGAGCGACAAGCTATTTTGAATTTGTTTTTTCGGGAGTTATTATTTCAAATGTAGTTATTTCAAAATGATTTCCTAGTGTAGACATGCCCCTAGTGCCCTATGAGCAGACTGCAATCTGGATACATAGACAAGTGACTGGATTGAGCCCAGGTGAGAAAATCCTGGTCTGGAATCCTGATCCAGTGCTTAACCACCTTGACAGTTAGGAAGCTTTTCCTAATGTCCAACCTAAACCTCCCTTGCTGCTATTTAAGCCCCTTGCTTCTTGGCCTATCATCAGAGGTCAAAGAACAATTTTTCTCCCTCCTTTCCCTTGTAGGTACAGCCAGTCCCCGAGTTGTGAACGGCTGAGTTACAACCATTCACATTTATGACCAAAGCGGTTGTAAATGTGGTCCCCAAGTTAGGAATGCGATCCGCGCTTACGAACAGCGCGGTCGCCATGTAACTCAATGGGATCCGAGTTACGAACATGTTGAGTTACAGCCAAGTGTTTGGTTCGTAACTCAGGGAGAGGCTGTACTTGAAAGCTGTTATGTCCCCTCTCAGTCTTCTCTTTTCCATACTAAACAAACCCAATTCTTTCAGTCTTCCCTCATAGCTCATGTTTTCTGGAAACTTTAATCATTTTGGGACAATAGGAAGTCCCACCTCAAGGAGCCTGAAAGGCAACAGCCTAATGGCTCCTGATTGGCTCCTTGCCTACATAAACCTGAGGGGCACTGCAGTATCCAGGCAACAGTCTGGCTCTCCTGTAGCTTCCATGGCCAGTCCTGCTCCTGAACTTCTGGCTTCAGCCTTGACTTGTTTGGGACTTTGCCTTTTGACCGAGTTCCTGAGAACTGAGTTGAATGCTGATAATTGGTGTTGACCCTAGCCTGGAACCTGAGTCCAAACTTGTGTATGAATTCCAGCCTTTGTCTAGTAATTCTAGCACTTTTGTAAACCCAGGCTTTGCCAATAGGAAAAGCCAGAGAAGACTTGTTCTCGTGAAAAACAATGTGGAATACTGCAGTGCCATAGTTGCATGGCTGGCAAATTCCTAAGGCAAAAATTACACCAACAGGGAGAGGAGACAGCTGCTTTGAATGCAAATTGCTACCTGGAAGGAAATCTTGAGGCATAGTGTGACAATTGTTAAGCTTCTCACCTAACGGTGATTCAGCATTTAGAGGAAGGAAGGAAGTTATTAGAAATTCTCAGTATTCCTGAAGCCAATACTAGGTTTGACCCATTTCTAAAGGAAAATTTCTTTATAGAAATAAAGGAAAACATGACCTATGCTAATTAAAGATAATCTGTGATTAGTTCATTGAACTAATGGGACATAGGTTTGGGAATTTATTGTAATTGAAGTCAAATAGGTGAGATACTATTATTTGATAGTAGATTCAACTGCATGTTGATCAGTTCTCTCATTTTACAATACTGTTTACATGGTGCCATATAGAAGCACATCATTGGTTGAAAGCCACAAAGAATCAGAAATTTAGGATTGAAAGGGACCTTGATAAGTCATCTATAACAGTCCCCTGCACTAAGGCAGAACATAAAAAGGGCCAAATCAAAGGTCCAGCTAGCCCAGTATTCTGTCTTCTAACAGTGGCCAATGCCAGGTGTCTCAAAGGCATTGACCAGAACCGGTAAGCATCAAGTGATCCATCACCTATTGCCCATTCCCAGATTCTGAGAGAGACTAGGGACACCATCTCTGCCCATTGTGTCTAACAGACATATCCTCCATTAATGTATCTAGTTTTTTTAAACCTAGTTATAATCTTGGCCTTCACAACATCCTCTGGCAAGGAGTTCCACAGACTGACTGTGTGTGCATGAAGAAATACTTCCTCTTGTTTGATTTAAACCTTCTTTCTATTAATTTCATTTGGTGCCCCCCTAGTTTGTGTGTTATGGGAAGGAATAAATAATGTTTCTGTGTTTACTTTCTCTAACACCGTCAGGATTTTATAGACCTCTAACATATTCCGCCCCTACCTCCCGTCCAACCTTAGTCATCACTTTTTCAAGTTGTAAAGTCCCAGTCTTATCACCCTCTCCTTATATGGCAGCTTTTCCATACCCCTAATTATTTTGTTGCCCTTTTCTGAGTTTTCCAATGCCAATATATCTTTTTTGAGATGAGGTGTCCACATCACCACACAGTATTCAAAATGTACGCATACCATGGATTTATATAGACGCAGTAAGATATACTTGATTTTATTTTCTATCCATTTCAAATGGATTCCCAACCTTTTTTTGACTGCTGCTACACGAGGGTGTGTCTAAACTACAGGGTTTTGTCGACAAAAGTGGACTTTTGTCGACAAAACTATACCCGCGTCCACACTGCCGACGAGTTATGTCGACAGAACGTCGCCATAACTCAGCAGTTGTGTCGACGGATGTAAACCTCATTTCACGAGGAATAACGCCTTTGTTGACAGAGTTCTGCCGACAAAAGAGCAGTGTGGATGCAGGGGAGAAGTTATGTCCACAGAAAAGGCCTCCAGACACCCTGGTGGACACTCCTGACACAGCTTGCAACTCTCTTGTTCCTGCCTGTAGCTATCTTTAAAAGGCACAGACACCCAGGATCAGCACTCTGGCAGCAAGCCAGCTCTAGAGCAGACCTGTGCAGCTCTTGCGTGGTGAGCCAAGCACGAGCCAAGTCCTAGGGACAAGCCCCCCAAGACCTCCCTGGCCCTTCCAGGCACTCATCCCCCCGGGAAGCCTGAGGCACTCCTGGTCTGGCCATGAGATTAAAACCTTTTTGGAGCTGTGGGCTGAAGAGGAGGCACTTCATCTCCCACAGGCCAGGCACCGGAACGTGGACATTTACAGCAGATTGGCAGATGGCCTGGCCAGGAAAGGCCACCACCCCCGCACAGCACCGCAGGTCAGAGCCAAGGTGAAGGAGCTGAGGCAGGGGTACATCAGGGCCCGCTCCGGGGACAGGCCACACTCCTGTGCCTACTACGAGGACCTGGACAGGATCCTGGGGGCAGGGGAACTCCTGCCTTCTGAGATCCCCGTGATACAGCGGCCGCAGCACCTGCTGGGGGAGCAGGCGCTCCAGGAGGAAGACGGCACCCAGAGCACCCAGGAGTCAGGCACCCAGATGCAGGAGGCCTCACAGACCACCTCAGACACTGGGGAGGGAACATCAGGTGAGTGCTGTGAGGGTACAACACACAGGCCAGGGCAGGCGGGAGCAAAAGGGACGGTGCAGTGCTGTGACATGTCACGCTAAGCACAGCCCAGAGGGAAGGGGAGGCACACCCATGGCCACCCTCAGAGAGGGCCGTGCTACCCCCCTGCACCCACACGGCTGCTAGGCACCACCTGTTCCTGCAGGCAGGGATGCCACATGCAGGCATGGGCTGGAGACACTGGGATTGCCGCACTGCTGCAGGCCTCAGCACTCTGTGGCCCGACACTCGTCCGTGCTGCTCGGTCATGGGGGATGCATGAGGGGGGGCCTGACGGTGGCCTGCACACTGCTTGGGCTCCAGGGAGGCCATGGCTGCGGTCCAGGCCACACCATGCCTTACTGAGATGGACATGAGCAGCCTCTGACCCTAGGACAGGCACTGCCTGATGAGAGGAAGGAGGGCAGGCCCTCTCAGGGAAAGCGTGAGCACGCATGACTGACGACTTTTCCCTCTTCTCCTCCACAGCCGGACCAGCTGACCAGGAGGGGGCGCCACACCTGCCACACCACTGAGACGGCCGCAGAGAACCTGTCGGCACTGGCGCAGCTATTTAGAGCTGGTGCGCCAGCACATCACGGTCCTGCGAAGGATGCAGGAGTTGCTGGACAGTAGGCTGGAGGCAGAGGCCGAGTGGCACCCGCAGTTGCTGCAGAAATTTGACCAGCAGCGCAGGGACATCTGTGCTGCCATCTGGGAGGCCATGGCCTTCCCCAGTCCTTTGCCTGGTCCTGCCCCTCCTCCTCAGCCTGCCCCCCCATAGCCTCTGACCTACCCTCAGCCCCTGCCATCCCAGCCCCACCTCCTGCCAAGCCCCCTGCTGTGGCAGCCTGCATGCGCAGCCTGGTGCGACAAGGCCTCCGGAGCCAAACCGCTAGGGGCTCTTCCTTCAGGCAGCCCCCTCAGTCCTGAGCCTCCCTCCCCCCTTCCAAGTTGACATTCCCCCTTCCCACCAGTGACACAAACTGAGGGACGCACTGTATTTTTTTCCAGTTTATTTTCTAAGAAACAATTTTTTTTCTCTGAACACAAGAGTTAATTTTATTTTGTGCCAAAAGCAACAGTTAAATAAACTGCACAAAAGTTTTCACCATCACCTGTCTCCGTTCTCTATGTGTGATGAATGGGTCGATTGAGGGAATGTGGGGCCGGGAGGGGTTGCAGGGAGGAAGGCATCGGGGGCATGGGGCACATGTGGAAGGCCCTGGGACAATCAGAGGCATCCCTGTGTGAATTGCTCCCTCAGGGTTTCCCGAATGCGCAGGCCCAGCTGGTGGGCTTGCCGGGTGGCAGCTGTCCGGGGCTGCTCGAAGTACCTCCCCTCCACGTCAGTCCGTGTCCCCCAGGCAGGGAGGAAGGCCTC
The DNA here is from genome assembly GCF_049634645.1 of Pelodiscus sinensis. Taxonomy (NCBI): domain Eukaryota; kingdom Metazoa; phylum Chordata; order Testudines; family Trionychidae; genus Pelodiscus; species Pelodiscus sinensis. The sequence continues at coordinate 127,587,697 of NC_134715.1, forward strand.
CCCTTTCCTCTCCACAACATTGTGCAGCACACAGCATGCTGCAACCACATCAGGGATGTTGTGTTCCCCCACGTCCAGCCACATGAGAAGGCACCTAAACCTGCCCTTAGACGGCCAAAGGCGCACTCCACCTGGAAGCGAGCCCTATTGAGGCGGGAGTTGAACAGTTCCCTGCTTGCAATAAGTTGGGGGGCAAGGGCAGCAGGGCTGCAGCCCAAGCAAGGGGTTCAAAGCTGGACTCAGGATCCAGTTCTGCCGCCAAGGTCATCATGCTCTCCTGAGCATGCAGCAGAGCTTCCATCAGCACGGCGTGGGGCCATCGCCTGCCCAGGGGCAGCTCAGGCTCCATGGCCAAAAAAGCCAAAACACACAAACAAAACAAAAGAAAAACAAACAAAAGGACAAAAATACAAACAGAAACAAAAAAAGCCAAAACCAAACAAACACACACACAAGCAAACACCGAAGCAAACACACAAACAAACACACAAACCAGACAATACACTGCTGTGGTGTCCGACAAACCAGGGCAACCAGAGCCAGAGAAACTGCAGCAGCTTTGCTTTCCCTGTATAAGGCAGGCAAGCCAGAAGCAGGAGCAGAGCTACGGCTGTCTAGGGGGATCCCTTTAAGCACGCGTCTCTGCAGAGAGCATGCAGCAATGCCTGGGCTTTATGGCTGCCCCTGTGACCTTCCAAAAGCACTTCCAGGTGCCTTCTTCTGTCCACAGAGCATCCCACCGTCTAGACGCTCTTTTGTCGACGGAAGTTTTGTCGACAGATTCAGTCGGCAAAACTTCTGTCGACGGAAGCCTATAGTCTAGACATACCCTGAATGAATGTTTTCAGAGATCTAGCCACAATGACTCCAAGATCTCTCTCGAGTACAACAGGAACCAATGATCAGGAACACACCATCAAAGGTGGGCTGACTGACTAGATTGCTTTAAACTCAGAGGACCCTCTTCTCCACATCCATGTGTTCAGCTCAGCCTCCTTCTCTCCACTTTTTAAGGTCTCTCTCAGCCATGGTTTCCCGCCATCCCTCTGGCTGCTGCTTTTCTCTCACTCTGTTTCTCTGTGCATCTACACTGCAGCGTTTTTCCAGAGAAACGGCTGTTTTTCCAGAAAACCAATACTTGCATCCACACTCCCACTGAGTTCTTTCAACAGAAAGTTGAAAGAACGGAGGGGGTTTTCCAATGGCGGTAAACCTCATTCTACAAGGAAGAAGCCTTTTTCCGGACAATCTCTTCCAGGAAAGCTTCTTCCAAAAGACGCTTGCAGTCTAGACGTAGCCTCAGTTTACTTACAGGCTGTTTCTCTCACACTCTCTCTCTCTCTCTCTCTCAGGCCCCCTGCTGCCTGCCCCATTTCTCCACCATCTCTCCTCTTTTCCTCCCAAAGCCACTTATCCTGTCTGAGGGAAGCAGTTACTTCCTTGCCATAGACGCATTTACCCTGAACTCAGCCTAAATCATACATCCAGGCCTAGAAAACTCACTCCCTAGAAGAGAGGAAGATTTCTCTCCTCTAGAGCTCACACTGAGACGCAGAAAATGTCTTATTCACTTGACAGATCAGAAAGCCTCACTTCTGTGAGGTGGGGATGAGATAGCATGCAGTGCTATTGCCAATATGAATAAAGTTCTGAGGAGAAATAAAAGCCTTTAACATCCAGGGCTATCAGTCTAGTACCATTGCTAGCAATAAATTCACACATTCGTTTTCTATAAACCACCCTGTATACCTGAAATAGAAAATTACCTGACAGGAAAGAACAATGTGTGTATCATGTATAATTACAGGTAATTTCCTACTCAAATGATCAAAGGAACTTAAATAAAAATGCAGGGATCTATTCTCTCTTTCTTGAAGGACTCCCTGCCGCCTCAGGAACCAAATTATCACTCCTGTCATTTTGTCTGTTGACTGGTATGCACAATATGTCTTAGGAGGCGTGGGGTGGCTTCTGTTTCTGTGTGTATGTTGGTTCAAATGTCACTTACAAGAACTAGCATCTGGGTTATCGCAGTGAAATTCTCAGTCCAACCATTGCTGCAAAGGATTTTACACGTATTGCTACCAAATGAAAGGGCTGTTGAGTTCTGCTTTGAGGGATAAATGCAGGTTTAGTACAGGCTAGTTAGAAGATACTAATTCTTTCAGGAACTTTTATCTGATTCTCTATCCCCTTCTCTCCTAGAAAAAGTTTGATTCCCTCTAAGCCCGCTATAAAGCAGTTCAGAAGTTCAAGGTGCAGGTTGGTGTCAAGTGATCAGGTCACTTGACTCCATTGTCCATGAGTCAATAGCATTATGGAACGTCCACAGGAAGTCCAAGCCTTTTCATAATCCATTGTACTGGTAGATGATGGACCATCAAGCCCTATCTGGCTTTTCCATTATAGTCCCTGAAGTGTCAGCAGTGGGAATGACCCAAAGTTGGGATTGATCCTGCCTTGGGCAGGGGGCTGGACTTGATGACCTCCTGAGGACTCTTCCAGCTCTATGATTCTAAAGCAGCAAATATGAAATACAGATACACAGATCAGTATTCTTAACTTCAAATACTATGATAGATGCATGCAAATGATTATATTCAATAAATCATAACCTTTCCAATGATACCCTTGCATGGGCCATCTTGCATGAAGCATAGCTCAGTCATACCACAAGCACGTTTTTCCACAAACGTCACATCACATCCTTCACCTCCATACTTGCCTCATTAGCTCAGCCAGCAAGAAACAGGAAGAAATTCTACCTTTAAAGTTAATGGCAAAACTTCCATTGATTTAAATAGAACTAGGATTTCACCCAAAGCATGGAAACTAAACTCAAGCTTCTTATGAGCCTATCAGTAAAGCTACCAGTTCAAATCCATATGAAGTTTTAGCCAAAAAGGGACTACTCAGGGGTTGCTGAGTGCATAGAAGACCTAAAGTTATTTAGCTCCTAATGAGCCCTATGGACTCTCAAAGAACTGGACAGGACCTTGAGAAACTGTCGTGTCCAGCCCTCTGTGCTGAAGCAGGGTCAAAGGAACCACCTAGACCACCTCTGAGATGTGTGTGTGTCCTACTTCTAGTGATAGTGATTCCACAACCTTTCTTGGAAGCCTATTCCAGAGCTTATCTGTCCTTGTTGTTATAAAGTTTCTCTCCTAATATCTATGCTAAATCCCCCTTGCTTCAGATAAAGACCCATTGTTTCTTGTCTTACCTATAGTGGACATGGAGAAAAATTGATCACAGTCCTCTCTAGAACAAGTCATTTAACGTATCTGAAGATTTATCAAGTCCATCATCAGTCTTTTTTTTTTTTAAGTCAAGACTAAGTATGTCAATTTTTTTAACCTTTCCCTATAGATCCAGAAATCATGATTTCTAAATATTTCAATATTTGGTGCTTTCCCTCTGGACTCTTTCCAGTTTTTCCTTATCTTTCCTAAAATGTGGCATTTGGAAAGGGACACAATAACCCAGCTAAGGTGTCACCAGTGACAAAGCAAGACAGTTACTTCCCACATATTCATGTCTTACACATGAAACTCCTGTTAATGCCCCCCCAGAATGATAATAGCTTTTTTTTTTTTTTGCAATAGCATCACTTTGTTGATTCAGAGTCAGTTTATGATCCACTGTAACCATCATAATTGCCTCATTACTATCCGGTTACTTATTCCCCATTTTGTAGTTGTAGATTAAATTGTTCCTTCTAAAATGAAGTACTTTGTACCTGTCTCTACTGAATTTCATCTAATCGATTTCAGACCAATTTTCTAGTTTGCCAAGGTCATTTTGAATTCTAATCCTGTCTTTCAAAGTACTTACAACACCTTCCCGCTTGAGGGGATCTGCACATTTTAGAAGCCTACTCTCCACTTCATTATTCAGGTCATTAACAAAAATATTGAATAAAACCGGACTGACCCCTGCGAGACACATTAATTACACTCTCCCTAAACATAACTACTCTTTGAGTACCGCCTTTTAACCATTTGTGCACTCACAATCTAAACCATGTTTCCTTAGTTTGTTTATGAGAAAATCATGTGAGATTATGAAAAAAGCTTTACTAAAATCAGGATATCATGCTTACTACTATCCCATTCACTAAGCCAGTAACCCTATAAAAGATGAAAGTTAGGTTGAAATATGGTGAGGACAAAGCATGGATTGGCTGGATCTGAAACTAACACACAGGAGCCACATTTTTCCTTAGACAAGTGTAGAGACGAACATGGCAAAAATACTAAGACAGAAAAACAAAGACTTAACTAGATGATGCATTTTTAAGTGATGCAAAACTCCTACTGACTTTAAAAGAAAGGACTTCTTGACTTAAGTTCATTTGTGGCTTCCTAAATGACCACAGGTGGTAGCTTGTAATGGCATCTGTATTTATCATAGCTTGAGGATTATTTTTTTTAGTTCTACATCTGGTAGATAATACTATAGTTAGAGAGCCAAGTACGCAGCAGGGAAAAATTGTACTAGCTCCATAGAAATTACACCAGAAATTATTACATCATCTTAATATGGAGATACAACTTGATAGGCAGCACCTTTGTAAAATAAATATACATAATTGTAAGTGGGGTTATTTGTTAGCATGTAAAATATCTATTCCGGACTGCACTCTTGGGGGACTGCATGTAGTCTAGACATACCGTTGGGTTGCCGATGCTATAAAGTCAAAGCAGCTCTTCATATTTCCTTTTATAACTTACCGCACAATTTTATTTCTTCACAAACCAAGAGATGCAGAGAAAGGGGAAAGTGTTTTTGGAATCTTTTCTTCAGGAGCACTAATGCGTGCAAAAGTTTACCACCCACATATGTCCTTTCAAGAACACACATTCACACATTATACCTAGCAAAACATGTCAACTACCTAGAGATAAATGTACATTTTAAAAACCTCCTATTTTTCCCCTTTTTTAATTATCTCGGGTGCAGTAAGAAAGCCTGGCCTGCCTTTTTAACAATGACTGAAAAGTGAGCACACAATAAATATTCAGTGGATTCATTAGGCTGTAGTCCTGCATACCGTTTGGCATCTTCTGTGAAAGTGTTCTTGGTCCTCAGTGTTCATTGACGTCAATGTAGTTGATGGGACTCAGTACTTCTGAGGATGTGGTTTTCAATGCCTTGCAGGATTACATCCTAAAATACACCATTCCCACAGTACGGCCTCTACTCTTCTAAACACAGGAAGATGCCAGTGATTATGCGATTGGAGTTGTAAATGCTCAAAGCTTCTGAAAATGTAGACCTAAGAGAAACAGAGCCCATTTCTGTTCCCATTGAAATTAATGGCAGATTCTCCTCAGCTTCAGCATAATTCTGGGTGCACAAGGATGCAGGAGCAGATGACAACATTAGCCAATATTTGGAAAGAGCATAACAAGGACTGAGTTTTCTCCAAACCCCATCTCAGTACATGAGCCTGGCAACGGACTGAAACTTGCATCTGTCTACCTAGGTTTGGTAAAGCATTTATCACTGTAGTAACTTAATGGTCTCTATATTAGGACACATCAGTTTGTCTCTGACCATTGAAAACTCATCGTCTCTCTCATTGTAAGACATTTCCTAAATGGAATAAGCCACAGTGATGGTTCCAAAAGGCATGAAGCTGAACTACTCAGAAAGACCTTAAAATCAGTGGAAAAATCTTTCTATTGGATATGACAGAAGTTGGATCAGGCCTCAGTTTCCAGAGAGCTCCCACAGTCATGCACTCTGAGTCATATGATGCCCATGATGCACCAGGCCATTCCATGAGAGGGGAGGCAGCATTGCATTGTGGGAGAGGAGACTGGTGGCTTTTTGACATAAGACGAACAGCTCCTTCAAGTCTGCTACCTACAAATCCCTCACCGTACAATTAAAATATTCACGTCTTTTTCTAACAGTGTTTTACAAAGGCTTTTAGAGCAAGACAACAGCACCTCTTGATCAAATATATAAAACCTGAGCATGTTACTTATCAGGAGTATTCTAATGGGTGCACTCATGTAGTACAGCTACAGTACAGGGGATGGACTGTAATGTTAAATAACAGTCATAGGTAGAGTAATTTTCCATAGTCTGTCAAATGAACTTTAGAATGTATTCTCTTCCGAGGGATCCATTACCTTTAATGAACATATTGGACTGTTCACAGGGAGGACAAATCAAAAGTATTACTCTGCTTCTCATCAGTGTCCTCTATAAATAAATTGGAAACCTCTCTGAGGTGGATAACGGCTTATACAATATTGCAAATACTGTAGCTGGCTCGGATTCCTCCTATCATTTCTGATCAGTGAGCTCTAGGAGTGTAAATAAAAACCTAATAATGGCATGATGATTAATTATTGCAAAGTAAAAGCATGGCTATGATTGAGCTATCACAGGGGTTTTCAAACTTCATTGTACAATGGTCTCTTCCAGCCCTACGATTCTATGACTCACAAAAGAACAGCCATACTGGGTCAGACCAAAGGTCCACCTAGTCCAATTTCCTGTCTTCCAACAGTGGCCAGTGCCAGATGCCCCAGAGGGAATGAACAGAAAAGGGAATCAAATGATCCATCTCCTGTCACCCATTCCCAGTCTCTCACAAACAGAAACTAATGACACTATCCCTGCCCATCCTGGTTAATAAGTACTGATGGACCTATCCTCCATGGATTTAGCTAGTTCTTTTTTTAACTCTGTTAGGGCTCGTCTACATTGGCCCCTTTTCCGGAAGGGGCATGTTAATTTCACGAGTCGTAATAGGGAAATCCGCGGGGGATTTAAATATCCCCCACGGCATTTAAATAAAAATGTCCGCCGCTTTTTTCCGGCTTTTAGAAAAGCCGGAAAAGAGCGTCTACACTGGCCCCGATCCTCCGGAAAAAGCGCCCTTTTCCAGAGGATCTTATTCCTACTTCAAAGGAATTTACTTCAAAGGAAGTAGGAATAAGATCCTCCGGAAAAGGGCGCTTTTTCCGGAGGATCGGGGCCAGTGTAGACGCTCTTTTCCGGCTTTTCTAAAAGCCGGAAAAAAGCGGCGGACATTTTTATTTAAATGCCGTGGGGGATATTTAAATCCCCCGCGGATTTCCCTATTACGACTCATGAAATTAACATGCCCCTTCCGGAAAAGGGGCCAATGTAGACGTAGCCTTAGAGTATGTCTAGACTGCAGGTCAACATTGCAAGTGAAGCGGGGATTTAAATATCCCGTGCTTAATATGCATAAAAATGGTCACCGTTTTTGCTGACTCAGCACTTTGTCGGCAAAAAGCGGCAGTCTAGAGGGGGATCTGTTGAGAAAGAAAGCCTTTTTTGACAGATTCTGTAAACCTCCTTTCAGATTTTTATGCAAATTAAGTGCAGGATATTTAAATCCCCACTTTATTTGCAATGTCGACCTGCCTAATCTTCATCCCTCTGCCGACAGAGGGATGCAATCTAGACATACCCTTAAAGTCCTGGTCTTCACAACATCCTCTGGCAAGGAGTTCCATAGGTTGACTGTGTACTGCTTGAACAAAAACTTCCTTTTGTTTGTTTTGGACCTGCTACCCATTAACAAAACCTAATCCCATATAACAAAAATTACTCCACAGCCCCAGGAGGGGGAACCAAAGACTGAACCCACCCAAGCTTGGCTGCCCTGGTGCAGGAGGGAAGCAAAGCCCAAGCCCTATTGTCCTAGGCAGGGGGCCAAAACCCTGAGCCCTGCTGCTCAAGCCAGAAGCCTTCAGCCTTTGGGCCTGGGAGGTGGGGGCACGGGCTTTGACTTCAGCTTCAAGTCCCAGCAAGTCTGAAACAGTGCTGGTGTCCCCATTAAAACATGGCTGTGACCCACTTTGGGGTCTTGACCCACATTTTGAAAACTGCTGAGCTATCACTTGATGGTTCTATGTGGAAGACTGGCACTAGGAGTGCACTATTTTCTAGTGGAAGTTTGTAATTGACCTGCTGTCTTCCTAGGTACTTATATTTTGCTCATCACTCTGTTTCTAAGTACATGAGGTGGCACATATTTATCTGACGAGGAAACCTTGTGTGGCAAGGAGAGGAACTAGCTAGAAAAGATCTTGAAACCTCACCACAGAATGTAAGAGGAGTAAAAACTTATCTTTGTCTCGTTCTGGTGAAGTGTAAGGCCTGGAAGTAAATTGAAGCTAACATGAGTAAGTTTGAATTTACAAAGACAGAAAATGACATATGGCACTGAAATATGTAATAAAAAGTGATCTGTGACCTCTTCTTACCCTGTTTTTTTTTTTTTTTTTTAATTGTACAGCCTCTGGAGGAGCAAATTAGGATGACTGAAGAAAACCTAGGGCTTAGAGGAAGTAGAACTGAGCACAAAAATCACATTACATACAGTTGATGTCATCTTGTACCTCACACAACCTCGTGTCAGTGCCAGAAATTGTTTCAGAACTGGATGTATTTGGTCTAATCTCTAATATGAAGTATACGTACAAAATATGAAGAGGACTCCCTTATTGGGATTACAGGCAGTGTTGTTTTAGCTGCGTGGGTTCCTGGGTTCTGGGGAGACGAGGTGTGTGAGGTAATATATCTTTTATTGGACCAACCTCTGTTGCTGAGTGAGGCTTTTGGGCTTACAAAGAGCTCTTCTTTAGAATGTAATAAAACTAGCCTGTGAGTGAGTGGACAACATAATCCTTTGCCTGGGAATCCAGGTTGCAGGGACTAGAGAGGATCCATAGACCTGTTGTATGTGTCTATTACAAATATCTAGACTTAAGGTAAGCTGTTCACAAACAGACTAAGGCGTACAAGATTAGCTGCTTATTGAGTTTGTCTAGACTATGTGCCTCTGGCGATGGAGGCATGTAAATTAGACATACCGACATAGTCAATGAAGCAGGGATTTAAATATCCCCCACTTCATTAGCATAAAAATGGTCGGCACAAATCGGCAGTCAAGACAGGGATTGGTCGATGAGGAAAGCCTTTGCCAACTGAACCCTTATGCCTTGTGAAACCAGTTCAACACAATGACATTTTCAGTTGGGTTAAATTGACCTGAAATAAAGTTTTTTGTTTTGATTTTCCTTATAAAAATGGAGAAATATAAGCAAAATCGAAAACTTCCCCCAGAATATTTTGATTTTGTGGAAAACTGCCATAATTTTCTCTCAGAATATAAACCTGATAGAAAATTTCTGATCAACTTGGCTCATTCTAATTTGAATTAATTTGTCCAGCTTTAACTTTTAACCATTGGTTCTTGCTATGCCTTTCTCCTATGTTATTGTCAACAGAGATTATGGAAACTAGATTTTCGTATCTCCTATTCTTGACCCTTTCTGGTCAAGTCTTTAGTACAAATATATCTGCTGATTTCTCCAGTAATAGAGTAGGAAGTGTGTGAAACCCACTTCAGTATGTAAGTCTCTTTCTCCATTCTCCCTGTTGATAAATTCTAATAATTCAATTTTTTTTCCTGGACAGTGTCTTTCCATTGTGTGTTTTGTCTTTCAGAGATTGTGGAGTCTCTAAACAGGTCACATTTCATACTGTATTTTCACAAAGCACTCATATGTAAAATAATAATAGGATTGTCGGAGTGCCTAATACAAAGGGAACCAAATTAAATAAGGCGTTTTTGTATTATGAGCATTTTTCTTCATGGGGATTTGATTGCACTATTAGATTTTAGAAATTGAAATCATCTGTAAAACCAAACAATACAAGCATGACAGAGCAATTACTTTCCCAGAATAATATTTGCTATTTTCAAAACTGTATCACATTGTTGGCTCAAATTCAGTGTAACCCCAGATCCTTTTCTGTGGTACTAGTGTCTATCCAATTACTACTCATTTTGTAGTTTTCCATTTCATTTTTGCTGCCTAAATATAGTGCTTTGCATTTGTCTTTACTAAATTTCATTTTGTTGATTTCAGTTTGCCAGTTTATCAAGGTCATTTTGGATTCTATGCCAGTATTCTAAAGTGTTTGCTCCCCATCTGTTTTACATTGAGGATTTTTCAAGAGTATTCTTTTCTTCAGCATCCAGGCTATTCATGAAAATATTGAATAGTACCAGACCCAGGAGAGATCCCAGTTGTAAGAAAGCAAATCATTGATAATTATCCTGAGTATATTTTTTTCAACCAATTGTGCATGTACCTTATAGTAATTTCATCTGGACCACATTTTACTAGTTTTACTGAATCATCTAATCTCTTTAAACTACATCTTTTTCAGAAGAGTGAAACAGTTCTTGCCCATTGAGGTTTCATTAATTAACATCTCTAGAATACCTTTCATCTGAGGCTCTCATAGTATTGTATAAGCACAAAACATTTTTCTCTTCTGCAGACTTTTCAATCTTAGCTGATACCATATTTCATTTTCCTTCTAGCTCAAAACTCAGAGTCACTTGTTTAGCTGCCTCTTCAATATTTATACTTTTTGGAAGCAAGGTAATAGAATCCTAGATGTGCAAGGACATTAATAGGTCATTAATCCAGTCCCCTACACTCTAGGCAGGATTACATAGTAATTAGACTATTCCTGACACATGTATTTAAGACGCATAGCATAAGAACATACGGATGGCCATATTAGGTGAGCCAATAGTCCATCTATCCTGTTTCCTGACAGAGGCCAATTCCAGATGCTTCATTTCATGCACCTGTTCTTATAAACTTCTAAGATTCTACAGCCTCTCTAGGCAAAATTTGTTCCAGTGCTTAACCACCGTGTCCCTGACTTTTTCCTAATATCCTCCCTAAATCTCCCTTGATGCAATTTAAGACCACTGCTTTTTGTCCTGTCCTCAGAGGTTAACAAGAACTTTTCATTCTCCTCCTTGTAACAACTTTTTATGTACCTGAAAACGGTTAATGTCGCCCCTCAATTTTCTCCAGTTTTTTAAAATTTTTCCTTATAAGACACATTTTGTCGACTTTTTATGATATTTGTAGCTGTGACGGGCTGCCAGTGACCCGCACAGGAGACGGCCTGGGCCGCCACGCCACGGAAAGCGGTAGCTCGGCCCAAGCCTCTCCCCCCGGCCTTGGCTTGGGCGGGGGAAGCCGGCGGGGCCGTGCTCAGCCTCCGCGTCTGCACCAGCACGGAACCGCTGGTCCCTCCCCGGAGGCCGCGCTGAGCGGGGGCTGGGCAGAGCTAGGCAGCCGAGCGGCTGCCGGGAACACCGGCACGCTGCCGGAAGGGGAGGAGACCCAGGCGGTGTCCGGCGCGGCGGGCCAGTTTAAAAAGGCTTGCCGCCAGCAAGGGAGGGGGTAGCCTCCTCGCAGAGAGGGAGGAGAGCCCCCGGGCGCAGGACGGACCCCGAGCAGCACCGAGGCAGGCAGACGGCCCGGCCTCGACCCAGGGGATCCCGGGACGGCCGCCACAGCCGGCGGTCGGCAAGTCCCGGTTCCGATGGCGACTAGACGCTGCCAAGCTGGCCCTGGAAGGAGCGACCTGGCAGAGACCGGACTCGGCGGAGGGAACGGCCTCATGGGGCATCGTCAGAGCGACACTGGACCCGGACTCCTGAACCGGGGTAGGCTTCGGCAACAGGGACGGCGGCAGGAAGGTACCTGGGAAGGGAGGAAGAAGCCCGGGGCGGGGCCTTTTTGACGTCTGTGGGTAGACGAGTTACAGCTGGAATGACCCCCGTCTACCACGTCGGGGCGTGAGCAAGCCCTGACGCTTAGGGCCCCGGACTGGGACCCAGAGAGAGGGTGGGACCAGGTCCCCCTCCCTCACCTCCCAGGAGCATTCAATCTCGGGCAGCGCCAGCTCAGGCGTGCAACAGAACAAGGTGGCAGTCGAACAAAAGGGACTGGACTGTGGGCTCAGGCCCCACCCCACAGAGGCGGGTGACAGCTGCAGGATCCACTGACCCCTCCTCCCCTGCCTGGGATGGGGTGATCGCACCTAATTGACTAGGGGTATGTCTACACTACCCCACTAGTTCGAACTAGCAGGGTAATGTAGGCATACTGCACTTGCAAATGAAGC